>NW_020174642.1:11943838-11956762 GCF_003031525.2 Neophocaena asiaeorientalis asiaeorientalis | reverse complement strand
ACAGCGTCATCTACAAGTGGAGCCCAGGGGCCCGGCTCTTCGAGGCCAACCAGACCGTTGCCACGTCGGGCGCCTGCGACTGGGAGTTCTTCACGGTGGGGCCCTACGCCTTCCTGGCCGTGGCCAACGCCTTCAACGGCACGTCCACGCAGCTGCAGTCCCACCTGTACGTGCGGCTGGGCGGCAGCTTCCAGCTCTTCCAGTCCTTCCTGGTAAGGACCCTGTGCTCCCCGCCGGCCCCGCACCTCTGCCTGGCGCCTGGGCGACGCAGGACCCGGGCCGCACGAGCCAGGCCCAGGGCCCCAGCCCGGGCCTCTGCGCCCAGGCGCCTCCCCAGAATAAGGCTCAGGCCGAGCCCCTGGGACCCCGAATATAGCCTGGGAGCCCTAAAATGAGGCGGGAGGGCTGCCCTGGCACGGAGTTTCCGGCAGCCCGGCTGCTCAGCCGGGTCCCCTGGCCCCTGGGGGCCCTCCTGGTCTGACCCACCGTTATGTGGGCGCCAGGCTCTTGCCCCGGAGCAGCAGGCAGCTGGCCTCTGACCTGGTCAGCTGTGGCGGCAGCACTGCCCACCTTCCCTGCAGACCTTGAGTGTCCCTCAGCTGGTCCCAGCTGTCGTGGGCTGCCCGGAGGGACCTCTGACTGAGGCAGCGAGAAGCCTTTATTACGTGGTGTGGCCCCAGATGCCCGACTGAACCACACACGAGCCGCTGGGTCCCAGGCTAGCAGGCGGCATTGGCGTCCCCTCTTCACGCCCACCGTGGTCTAGGGTGACGATGTGGGGCCCCAACCCTCCTCCCACCTTCCCTCGCCCTCCTCCCTCCAAGCCGCCCAGCTTGTCCCTCTCAGTGTCAGACCCCAGGCCGAGCCCCACGGATTCTAAAATCGAGAGTCACTGTTGGCATTTGCATCGTCCTGGCTGCGTCCCAACGTCGTTCGCGCAGATCCAAGGGCGCGGCTGTGATCACTCCCTTCTCAGTGGTTTCAGTGGTGGGATGACCTGCGTGCCACCCCTGGGGACAGTCCCTGAATGCGGTTCAGACTCTCCTTTCATGCCACAAGCCCACCACACGTGGCTCACTTCATACGTGGACCCCATGAGCTGCACATAATGTTTCTCGACAAGCTCCTAATTGCTTTTTCTGAAGTCTTTCCCTCCCTCTCCTTTCCTTTTTGGGGAAGAAAACCCCCGTCTCTGCACATGGTAACGTCCCCCGGCTTCTTGCTGGCCATCCCCGTCCCCGAGAGCCCCTGTGAACACCGCGTCTTCAGTGCCTCCTGAGTTCCCGCCCGCGTGTTGGTGCTCCCATCGCGTCGGCAAGGTCTCTGGCCGGTGTGCGCCCGTGAAGACCCCTCCCTCTTTTCCCATAATCCCCCTCCTGGGCCCTCCTGCCTGTGCTGTCCAGGCTGACTGTCTCTAGAACTGACAATGGTCCCCTTTCTGGAACTTTCCTTTACCACCCTCTTTGGCTGGAGCCACCGTGTCCAAATCTGATGTCCGGTGTCCTGGTTGACCTCAAGGACACCCTGCCTTCCAGGTGCTCCCCGACACTCCCCAGCGTCCCTGCAGCTCAGCCAGGTTATGTGACCAGGACCAGCCAATGGGTGTTGATCAGAGTGAGCCGACGTCAATCCTGGGCTGAGGGTGAGAGCTCACCCCTCGCCCTCTGCAGCCACGTGGGCCACGTGCCCCGACAGCACAGCCACAGGCTGGGGGAGCTGTGACCTCGCCGGCTTCATCCCAGTGAGAGGCACCTTCTGTGGCGGGAAGTGTGGACACTCATGGTGGCTGCATCCTTTACCCTGCCTCATGTACCGTGTGCAGGGTTTTAGGGGGGAGGTCTCCTTGGAAACACTGAGGGCAGCCCCCTGCCTCCCCAGGTGCCTTTCCTATGACCTTCTCTGCCCTCAGTGCCCACAGGTTTCTTCGCAGTGGTTTCCTGTGCTTCCTGTCTGATTGGTCTCAGTGCCCTTTCAACCTGAAGGCGTGCGTCCCCAGGCCTGGGAGATTTTCTTCGTTTTTCTTGATCGTCTCACGCTCCCCTCTCTCTAGAACGGTTAGCCAGCTTTCGGATCTCCTGGATTGAATCTGTCTTTTCTTTTTCTACAACCTAGAAGCTTTCCTTACCTTTATTTTCTAATCCTGTTGATAAGCATCTTCTTGTAATGCTAGGAATCGTGTTTTTAATCTCCAAGAACTCTTCCCTTTAACGGCATTCTGTATTTACTCTATAAATGCAGTATCTTCTTGAATACTTCTGAAGATAATTATAATTTTATTTTTTAAGAGTTTGTGTAATTTATTTTCTTTTTAAGTTTATTTATTTAATTTATATTTATTTTTGGCTGCATTGGGTCTTCGTGGCTGCACGCAGGCTTTCTCTAGTTGCAGCAAGTGGGGGCTGCTCTTCATTGCGGTGCACGGACTTCTTATTGTGGTGGCTTCTCTTGTTGTGGAGCACGGGCTCTAGGCACGCGGGCTTCAGTAGCTGTGGCTCGCGGGCTCTAGAGCGCAGGCTCAGTAGTTGTGGCTCACGGCTTAGTTGCTCCATGGTATGTGGGATCTTCCTGGACCAGGGCTCGAACCCGTGTCCCCTGCATTGGCAGGTGGATTCTTAACCACTCTGCCACCAGGGAAGTCTGATAATTATAATTTTTAAATTTTCTATTCTGTTCCTAGAACCAGCTCAGTTTCTTCCAGTATGAGTGTATGTGTATGTTGTAGCCTGACTCTCATGTTCTAGGTCTTTTATAAAACATCTGGAGGACCCTTAGTTTTCTGTTGATGTTTAACGTTGAGCCTGGCAGTGGGTGGCGTTGTCACTGGCTGCTGTGCCCCGGGGAGCTGGGGACCTGGTTGAGGCCCTTGATGAAGTGCCATGATGAAGACCTTCCTAAACTGGCCTCTCGCTCAGATGTAGGTGAGGGTGGATCACAGTGCTGGCAGCTACAGGACGATAATCTCCAAGAGGCACTCCCCAAACAGCTGCAGGAACCCTCCTCATATCACATGCTTGGTGTGACAGCCCTGCTAGGGACCTGTGTGGTTGACCAGAAGGCCGCTTGCCGGGCCTCTGTGCCAGGCTGCAGGACTGTGCTCTCCGGATACCACAGGAGTCTGCTCCCCTGTGCCACCGGCTTGTCTGCTAGATATTTGGAAACGGTCACTGCAGATCTCTCAGAATAGTCTTCAGTTCCTGCCGTTGTCCCCCGTGCGGTATGTTCCAAATCCCAAGGAGATTCTGGCCAATCTCCTTGAACACCCCCCAGTGTGCCGGCTCCAGATATGTGAGACCCTGAAACTCTGCATTTCAGGCAGCATCTGGATTCAGCTCCAGTCTGCACCCAGCCCTGCCGTAGGCCTCAGACACAGAAGGGAGGCCGGGGCCAAGGGCCAGCGATGGTGCCAGCTGAGCCAGGGCAGGGGCCATCCGGGTTACAGGACCTAAAGGAGAACCAGCTGAGGGGTGTGACGTCAGCTGGAAGAATCACCCACAAGGGCGGGCGAGAGCAGGACCACAGTGGCTGTGAGAGAGCGTGTCTCTGGCCAGCGGGCAGAGTGACTGTGGGCGCTGTGAGGGGGCACTGCTGCCACCCGAGCCCGCAGACAACTGCGGAGCCCTGCCTGAAGGCTGCCTTCTCTTATGACCCGTGTTTCTTCACACTCGATGAGTCCTCAGAACCCACAAGGTCCCACTTCCATGTTCTGCCAGCATTTTTCATACTGTGTTTTGATCCTCTTAGGTCCTGGAGATGTCTTCATGTGTTTCCACTTGATTTGGAGCTTTGCACCATCTCTCACGGCCATGGGCTTTGAAGCAGGAGAGGCCGGTGCTTTGAAAGCATGTGTGGGTGGAGAGGTGCCCACATCGCAGGGAAACCTTTCTGGAGGGACGGCCGGGCAAGGGGCGCACGCCGGTGTTTGCGAAACTGTGCACACAGACGGTGCTGGGAGGGGCGCTGGGCGGGGTCCCAGGGCTGCGGGGTGAGTTCAGCTCACCAGGAGGGCCCAGGCCATGCCCACGCCAGGTCTGTGGCTCAGGTGTACGTGGGAGGCTGGCTGCCCACCCTGGACAAATTCCTCAGCCCCACCCTCCAGACCTCCCCACCTCTCCCACCAGGAATCCTGGAACCTTCCTCAGGTGGCAGAGACCACAGCTCCAACCACTTGGCCTCGCCATCTTGGACCAAAGGAGGTCCGAGCGGGGTGTGTGCAGGAAGGAATGGGCTCTGTCCACAGAACTCCAGCCTCCAGCCGCTGGGATTTCTGCTCCCTGAGCTGTCTGGCTGTGGGGCCTGTGGTCACAGTCATCACGTGTAGACCCAGAATGGAGGGGCCTGGGGAGGGGAGAGGGGCATGGTGGACCAAGATGGTGGGCTTTATTGCCTGGGAGGCGGGGCTGATGGAGGTGCCGCTGGCAGAAAAGAGAACCGAGAGCAGTGGGAGATTCGTGGGGGGGGGGGCGCGCAGCTGAGGGCTGACAGGGGCCCCAGTGGAGACGGCCAGTGAACCCCAGGAAGCCGTGCGTCGGGGCAGGTGGAGGGGACGGGCAGAGGCGCTGCCCAGAGCTATCAGTGGGTGTCTGGGGATGGGGTGAAGCTGTGGGCTTGTCAGAAACGTAGTCACCACCGGGAATGTAGATGTCCAGAAACGAAGGAAAAGAAGGAGGCACGTCTGTAAGGAGGGTGGTGTGAGAGCGCCCTCAGCAGTCAGCGCCGGGAGGGGCCGGGCTCAGGTGCTAGCAGGGGCCCTGGCGCTTCCTCTTGTGCCTCGGGTCTGCTCTGTGAGGCAGGAGCGGGCAGTGGACCAGGCGGCCTGGGGAGGAGCAAGGTTTGGAGGGGCTGCTGGGCCAGGGGAGAGCTGGGAGGGGCACCCCCTGAAGCCGCCTAGGATGGGACCCTCACCCACCTTAGCCAGCTGCCCACAGTGGGAATGGCAGCGTCCCCCCAAGGCCCTTTGGGGGGCTGCCTGCCTTCCCCAGGCAGCGCGCCCCGCCCCTCCCTCCCCAGGCACTCCCAGACCTTGGGTCTTTGCTCCATCAGAGCCGGAACCTGAGGGCCTCCTCCCCAGGAAGTGATCCGCTGGTTACCGGGAGCCCACCCACCCTCAAGGGAGGCCGTCAGGGGTTCCAGGTGCTCCCGGCTGCCAAGTCCTGGAAGCACCATCGTCCCTCGACGTGCTCCAGAGCTTGTCAGGCCCGCAGCCAGGGGACTCCAGGGCAGAGCTCCGGGGGAATTCCGCTCAGGAGGGCGGGAAGGGCCCACCAGCCCAGCAGGTGCCTGGCCTCCTTGCTCCGGCGCCAGGCAGGGTTTGATGTGGGAACTGCTTCTTTTCTCCCTGGTGAGTCCCTAATGCGCTTAGAGTCCAGGAGCGGCCTGACCGCGGGGCCTCAGGCCCGCTCACGCCCTGCCCAGGCCGGAGCAGCCCTGGGTGGGGACGGTCCCCCATTCACTTCCGAGCGGGGGCAGCGCAGCCTCTGGCTGAGGGCGCAGGTGCTGGTCCCACCCTGCGAGGAGAGCTCATCGCTAGCCGGTGACTGTGAGCCGGGGGCCCCATGCTGGTCTCTGCCAGCCTCTGGCGGAAAAAATACCGGACACCCAGTTCAATGTGAATTCCAGATAAACAACGAATCATTGTTTAGTAAAAGCGTGTCCATACACATACACTGAAAAACCACTGTTTATCTGAAATTCAAATTGAACGAGGCGCCGCGTACTTGCTGTATCTGGCGCCTGACGCAGCCGCGCGCACAGCAGAGGTAGGGTGAGCGCACATCTCCCCCACCTGCTCCGCCCGCGCTAAGCCACGCCCACCTGGATGCTCCTCCCCACCTCCCTGCCGCTGGCCACGCCCCCGTCCTTCCTCCTGGGTTCCTGGCCCTTTTCTCCCCGTTTCCCAGGCCCTGACAGCCCCTTCACCGACCCCCATCTGCACGCCCCTCCCCCTCCGCGCTGCGGCTCAAGGCAAGTGAGCGGAGGGTGGAGTGAGTCGGAGCTGGAAGGCAGCCCTGGCAATCTGTGGGATACCCCCTCTTCAGACCAGCCCTGGCCCCCGTCCTGTGTGGGTGTGTACACGTGCAGGAGTGTGTGTACACGTGCGTGCTTGCAAGGGTGTGCATGTATATACACGATGCATGTGTGTGCACCAGGTATAAGGGCGTACAGGTGTATACAGGTGGGTGTGTACATAAAAGCTTGTGTGCCTGCAGGTATGTGTACATGTATACACTTGTATGCATGCAGGATTGTGTGTAAAATCGTGTCCATGCAGGTGTGTGCATGCAGGTGTCTTGTGTGTCTGCACACGTGCACGTGTGTGCAGGTGTGTGTGCGGCTGTGGGCGTTTCCCACTGACGTGGTCTCATCAGCGCCGGGGTGGGAGGAGCTGGCGATCGCACCCACCGGCCTCTCCGGTGGTTTCTGCGACCTGCCAGAGCTGGCGCGCGTGTCACTGCACACTCGTGCGGGTCTTTAACGTCGGTCGTCTATGAAGCGGCCACAGAGCAGATGAGGCTGGCGGCCCCGCGGGCCCGAGTGTCCCCACCAGCTCGGAAGTTTCTGGGTGACCCCAGGGGACATAGGGCCACCTCCGGAGCCGCGGTGAGGAGAGGACGCCAATGCAGAAAGGCCTCAGCCCAGCTCCTGGCCCGGAAGGGGTTGGCAACGCCAGGTGTCCTGGCCCCTGTCCTTGTCCTCGTGTGTCACTTTTAGCTTGAGCTCCCTTGTTTCGGCCCCTCAGGACGGGTCCAGGCCTGTTTCTACGGCAGCGGCTCTGCCCGGGATCGGGGTTCCGCGAACCGGGCGGCGACGCCCTCTGCTGGGCGTGGAGAAAACACCAAGCCGGGCGACCTGGCCGGGTACCGGAGCCGCCTGGGCCAGAGGGCGCGCTGGGCGGCGCGGACCCATCTACAAGCGGGGAAGGGACCTCCGAGGAGGGGCAGACCGCCCTGCCCGGTCCGGGTAAAGAAAAACGGAGCCGCTTCCCACGTGGCGTGGGGATGCGAGTGTTCCTCCAGCATCGCTGGGCATCGGGTGACTGGCTCTAACCCCGCCACGACCACCTGCGTCTGGGGACGCACGGTGTCCCCAGGAAGCAGCCCGGTCCCGAGCCTGTGCGCTGCGTGGCTTCCAGGCTCGGTTCCTTGTCCGTCCAACCTGAGCTGTTCCCAGCTTTTCACTGTCATGAATAAATCTACTACAGGCATCTCATCAAGGCTTTCCGTGGGCAAATTGTTTTCATTTCTCTTGAGTGGAATTCTGGGCCATAAGGTAGGCGGTTGTTTAACTTTGCAGACATTGCCAAGCAGTTTTCCGAAACGATTCTACCATTTCACACGCTCCCCCGCACAGCATGAGCTCCAGCCGCCCCGCGCTCTTGCCAACACCGGGTTTTGTCTGTATTTGCAGTTTTACTTGTTGGGTGTGAAGGCGCACCGCAGTGTGGTTTTTAAGTCAAAATCCCCTGGTGACTAGATGGCGGGTTTCCATCCACCTGCTGGCTTGCTAGAGCCCCCTTGCGAAATGCCTATTCAAGTCTTTTACCCATATTTTATTTTATTTTCTGCCTTTCATTATTGATATGTAGGAGTTCCGTATATATTCTGGATGCAAGCCCTCTGTCACATACATAGTCTTCTATCTCCTCTTTTTTGTGTTGATTCAATGTGTTTTGCAATTGTGCGCTCCAGTAATTACGGTATATGTATTCAACTTACTGCAGTCTGTTTTTTATTAACCATGAGTCCCTGTTAATATGTACAATTCAAATTCAAATTTTTTATTTTATATTGGAGTATAGCTGATTAACAATGTTGTGTTAGTTTCAGGTGTACAATCTATTTTGAATTAATATTATACCTTACATATAATGTAATAACCTTACAACAACATGATTTCATTTACCCCCACCCGTCTGTCCGGCTACTGTGAGCATGTATAGACTCACACGTCTACTTAGGTTATAGGCTCCACAATTTATCATTTTTGCTGTCGGTTGTCTTTACACCCACATGCTCACCATTCCCAACGCCCTCTGCATCCCTTCCACAGACACGACCCTCCTTGTGGTGTAATCACCCTTCAGCTTCACAGCTTCCTTCGGTACTTCTCGTAGAGCAGGTCTGCTGGCAACTCATTCTACCACTTTTATCTGAAAATGACTTTATTCTACCTTGAAGGATATTTTCACTGGTTGTAGAATTCTGGGTTCACGTCTTTTCTTTCGTTTACTTTAAAGATGGTTTTCTGTTGACGTCAAGCTTCCACTGTTTCTGATGAGATGTCGGGTACCATTGGTACCACTGTTTCCCTATATCGAATGTGTCGTCTTCCTCTGGTGGCTTTTGCAATCTTCTCCTTCTATTCTCGGATATTTAAATATGATGTGTCAAGGTGTGGGGTTTCTTTTGTCTTTATTCTGGTTGGGGTCTCTGATCTTCTTGGATCTGTGGTTTGGTGTTTTTAAGCAAATTCGGAAAAATATTAGCCATCATTTATTTAAATGTTTTTTCTGCCTCATTCTCTTTTCTTTTCCTTCTGTGACGCAATTACACGCACGGTAGACTGCATTATATTATTCCTCAGTCATGGAGGCTCTGTTCACCTTTATTGTAAACTTTTTTTTTTAAACATATTTATTTATTTTTGGCTGCGTTGGGTCTTTGTTGCTGCACGCAGGCTTTCTCTAGTTGCGGTGAGCGGGGCTACTCTTCCTTGTGGTGCACGGGCTTCTCATTGCGGTGGCTTCTCATGTAGTGGCTCACGGGCTCTAGAGCGCAGGCTCAGTAGTTGTGGCACACGGGCTCAGTAGTTGTGGCTCGCGGGCTCTAGAGCGCAGGCTCAGTAGTTGTGGCACACGGGCTCAGTAGTTGTGGCTCGCGGGCTCTAGAGCACAGGCTCAGTAGTTGTGGCACACAGGCTTAGCTTCTCCGCGGCATGTGGGATCTTTCCGAACCAGGGCTCTCACCCGTGTCCCCTGCATCGGTAGGCGGATTCTTAACCACTGTGCCACCAGGGAAATCCCTATTGTAAACGTTTTCCCCCCTTTCTGTGCTTCAATTCAGGCAATGTCTATCGGTCTCTCTTCTAGTTCACTGATTCTTTCTTCTGGATGGTCCTGGTAGCTCTTGATCCCATGCAATAAATTTGTGAATACAGATATTTTCCTCTTCAGGTAGGATTTCTATTTGGCTCCTTTTAGAGTTTTCCTAGCTTTCCAAATCCGCCCATCTCATTGGTCATCACACACATATTTCCCTATAGATTGTGATCATAGCTACTGTAAAGTTTGCACTGTGTCCACCTGTTTCTACCTGCTCTTTCTTCTCTTGATTATGGGTCACGTTCGCCTGCCTGTTTCCCCAGGTTCTTACCTCTCTGGTCAGTTCCTTCAGCCTCTCAGTTGTTGTTTGTCTCTGGGTCCCTGGGATCTTGTCCCCTGTGTGTGCACCTCAGGAGCTGGACAGGACTTGAAAGAAGTTACTAAGGAGACATTGGGGCTCCCCCTTCTGGGGTTCCCTCCTTCGTAGGGTAGTCCCCTTCCATTTCTAGAGACTCTGCAAGCCCCAAACTCTCACCTTGGACTCCCATGTCCAACCAGCCTGCTGCCTCCATTCGAGTGCCGTGCCCATGCGCCCCAGGATGGGGAGTGCCCTCAGAGAAAACGTCAGATAAACATGCATCCGGGGGTCGCATCCCCTCCACTTTCCACCTGCCCTCGGCCCTTGTCCAGCACCTTCAAACAACTGTGTACTTTTTTAAGCATCGCATCCAGAGTTCACGATTATTATAGCAGGAGGCTCAGTCTAGTGTAAATCTCTCCACCAGGATCAGAAACCAGAAGCCAAGAGGCAAAACATTTAAATACAATTTCATGCCAAGTGTCCCATCGGCGCTTCTGCAGCCCTCGCCAGCCCATGGGGAACAGAGTCAACCCCTTTCTGCTGACGTAGGAGCTCAGACCCCAGCAGCCTCCTCGGGCTGTGGTTTGGGGTCCCCAGGAGCTTTGGCATGCAGTTCCACCAGCCACAGGCCGCTCACTGCTGCGGGGAGCTGCCACATCTTCCCTGGCTCCACTTAAGCCCCTGCCGCTTGCTGCCTTCAGGGGTGGTCACTCCTTTTGTTTCTTCCCCACCCTCTCTCTTCAGGGCTCAGACCAGGGCCTGGATCTGGACCCCTCTGGTCCTCCCCTTCCCCATGCACCCTCATCCCAGCACCCCCGAGATGCTGGCCGTAACTTCCTCCTCCTGGGTCCCACCTGCAAATCAGCTCATGCAGCTCGAGGTCTGGGGACAAGGCTTGGCAGCCGGCTATTCACGTAAAGGTCCAGCCCTGTTGCCCCACGCACACCTCACCCTCCAGGGTGATAAGTGATTTCAGAGGGACAGCACAGGAACCCAGAGATGGGGTGGTCCCTAGAGCCAAAGGAGAGCCTCGGGCCAGGGACAGCGTGTAGTGAGAAACTCCAGAGGTCCCTAGAGTTTGCTTTGGAGTTCAGAGCCTGACTGGGGGGAGCAGGGAGGGCTCCCTGGCAGAGATGTTGTAGCAGCTGGACCTCCTGGATGGGCACACTGGGGCGTGGGGGAGTGGGCGGCACAGGTGGTAAGAAGCACTTTGTGCAGATGGTCGCCTGACTCACGTGCAGTGAGGCTGGGAAAAAGCCGTGCTGGCGGGGGGGGCCCCCACCTGGCGCCTGGAGCGCGCAGGGGCTGGAGCGCGTGGGTGGCCATTCCGAGGGTCTCCATTCACGTGCGCTCTTGGCCCCCTTCTCACCATCCCAGACGTTTGGCGCCGCAGACTGGGAGGTTTTCCACATCGGGGAGAGGGTGTTTCTTGCCGTCGCGAACAGTCACCGCTACGACGTGGAAATGCAAGTGCAAAACGACTCCTACGTCATCGACTCCGTCATCTACGAGCTGAACGTCACCGCGCAGACGTTCGTCAGGTTCCAGGAGATCCGCACCTGCAGGTACCGGGGCGCGGGGTGGGGGTGGGGCAGGGATCCAGGGGGACCCGCTTCCCGCCCGGCAGCCCACAGACGGCAGCGCGCCTGTGCCTCCCGGAAGCCGCGGGTGCCCCACCCGCTTCCCGGAGGTGTGACGTGGTCTCACTCCCCACTCCCTGCAGACCTTTCTCCAGGGCCAGCTGAATGATAGTGGCTCCTGTTGTAACCTTGACTCTGCTTTCAAACGATGTGGCTTGTGTGTGTGTTTTTCAATTAAATTCACAGGTGTGTGCAACCATCACCACAGTGACTTTAGAATATTTTCATCACCTCAAAAAAACCCCCACCCTTTAGCTGTCTTTGCCCCTCCCCCCACCTCCCCAGCCTCAGGCACCCACCAGTCTGCTTTCCGTCCCTCTGGGTTTCCCCATTCTGGACGCTGCCTGGGAATGGAACACATAGGCTGTGGTCTGTCGTGTCTGGCTTCTTTCACTCGGCATGTGTTCAAGGCTCACCTACGTTGTACGTCAGTGTTTCACTCCTTTTAATGACTGAGTAACATTCCACCGTATTTATTTACCGCACCTTGTTCATCCCTCATCAGTCGATGGATATTTGTCCATTTCCAAACGGTGTGGTTCTGAAGGGTAAAGATATGCTTCCCGTTACTGTCAGCGGCTTACCGTCCTGCTGCTCTGGAGGGAGAGCGGGAAGTCACGCCAGACGTTTGCTTCCTCCTGGATTAAAGCCGACGCGGCTCCCGATGTGAGCTGTGGGGCAGACAGTGTAAGTCAGCACTTCGCTGTTTGCGTCTTTTCCACGGCCTCGGTTTTAGAGCCCAGCTGCGACCGGCAGGATACCGCGCGGGGGCCACACGGCTGCCCTGCTGCCCGCGGCACGAGGCGCTGCCCCTCAACGAGCACGGCCACGGCCGCGACTTTTTTTAATGACCGAATCGTGACTGGCCATGCCTGGAAGTGGCCTGAGACAGGATTCCAAACAAGAGAAGAAGGAAGCAGTGAGGAGTCCCAGGGCCCCCACTGGCCTCAGCCCCCCTGCATGTCCCCAGGGACCCCCATGGGCCCTCTCACATCCAGGGTCCTGTAGGAGCTCTAGGCTAGCGCCCTCAGTGCCCCACTGAGAAGGAGCCCAGGGGTGAGTATCGACCAAGAGAGAAGGGCCCTCTACTGCCTGAATAAGCCACAACCCTGAGGCCACTGGAAGCAGATGCACCGGCCTGACCTTTGGCATCCAAGTGACTCCCACTTGCTGCAAGGCTGTGGCCTCGGTTTCCTTATCTGTAAAGTGGACACAGGACAGTAATGCAGTAATCAGAGTGGTGACTGGGGACCGTGGCTGATGCCCAGGTTGGCCTCCTTGGATAGACAGGGCTCTGGGATGTCCTTCCTGGAAGCCCTCTGTCAGACCCCTGGGAACTGAGCCATCTCTGAGCACAGACTCACCCTTAGCAAGCTCAGAAGGCACTTCCTGAAGACAGGATGCAGCGGTCTGTTTGCAGTAAGAACCACAGCTTGCAAATGTAGGGGAAAGTCTCTGTGTCAGCAGACCCTGCTGGCACCTGAACGGCTATCAGGGAAGGAGTGGGTGAGTGGGTGAGCTCACGGCCAGTGTCCTCAAGTTCCCGCCTCCAGGGGGTGCTGCAGGCCTTCATGGAGCGACCACGGGCTTGAGACTGTTCCTCTATTTCAACCTCTTCTGAGTGACCTTTGCACCCATGTTCATAGCATCAGCGTTGACACTTGTAACCCAAGTGTCCGTCGACAGAGGAATGGATAGAATGTGGTCCGTTCTTACAATGGAATATTGTTCAGCCTCAGAAAGGAAGGACGTTCTGACAACTGTGAAAACACGGATGAACCCTGAGGACATGGGGCTCAGTGACGTAAGCCAGTCAAAAAAGGACAAATGCTGTAGACTCCACTGATATGTGGTCCCTGGATGAGCCAGATTCATAGGGACACACG
>NW_020174642.1:11916947-11943823 GCF_003031525.2 Neophocaena asiaeorientalis asiaeorientalis | reverse complement strand
GGGCCGGGGGCTGGCGGGGGGGATGGGAGGGAGTGTTTCATGGGGGCGGAGTTTCAGTTTGGGAAGATGGAGAGTTCTGTGGATGGACGGTGGTGATGGCTCCCCAACAGTGTGAATGGACTGAATGCCACTGAGCTGTGCACTTAAGAATGGGTAAAACAGACGGTTTTGTGTATTTTAGTACAATTAAAATTTTTTTATTTAAAAAAGTGAACAATTAATTTGTATTTCCCGGGAATAGACCAACTGGCTGTGTGACTGAGAAAATCGCTCCCCCTTCTGTGGACTTTGGAAGTGGGACCTACCGCCCTGAATTCTGAGATTAGGGGGAGAACTGGCTGAACTCCAGCCCCCCGAGTTCCATGGCAACATGTCCGAGTGCCGTGTCCTAAGGTCTGCTCATTGCTTTTGCAGTGCTCTGGACTGGGAGTTCTTCTCAGTGGGAGAAGATTATTTCCTGGTGGTTGCAAACTCCTTCGACGGAAATACCTTCTCAGTAAACAGTATTATTTACAGGTAAAGGCCGTGCCCCTCCTCACCACCTCGGTTCACGTGGCGTGTGCTTGCCTTCCCCACTGGTGACCACAGGCTCAGAGCGAGTCACAGGTTATCGGACCCTGTGGGTCACCTGGCACCCAGCGCACCGGAGTGCAGGCTGAGTCTGGGTGATGCCCCTGGGTTAGCCAGGTGACCACTAGTCTCGCTGAGGCTCACGACTTTGGATTTGGCCAGAGATGCAGTGTGTGGATACACTAATTTGAGAGTTATTCGTATATTATCCTTTAAACGTTTCCATCCAGGCCTACGGTAGACCCCTCTGTTTTTCACGTGTCCTTCAATAAAATTTTACACTTCGTCATAGAGGCACTGTCGTGTTCGCAATACCTTCACTTCTGGGAGTTTTCCTAGTTGTAAGCACATGTCCATTTCCATCTGCGTATCCTGACGATTAATCGTTGTGTCTGGCCATCCAGCCACGTTATCTCTTCCAGTTCTAATGGTTTCCTGAAAAAATGTCTGTGGGAGCTCTAGAAGTATAACACCTACAAATAAAAGCAACTTTGCCTCTGTCTTCCTAATGTTTTTACTGCTTATCCAGTTTTCTCAATTAGCTAGAAATTCCAGGATGATTTTGAGTTGTAGGAGCAGTGACCGGCCATTCCGTCTGACTGATGTGATGGGAACGGTCTGGGCGTTACACAGTTTGACAGGATGTGAGCAGTCTCACCCCGCGGGCATTCTTTAGTGCCTGGCGTGCATCTTCCCGGTCAATCTGTTGACATAATGATTTATGAGAGGTGACCTTGCACTCTGGTACAAGCGTCACTTAACGAAGATGCGCAATTATTTAACGTGTCACTGGCTACCAATCATTATGATTGATTTCAGGTTTTTGTATCTGTAATAGGAAATGAAATTGCTCTGTGATTTCTTCTGGACACTTGGTATGGAACCTAACTTAAGAGGCACACCACCTACACCTGTGGGCTGGGATAGTTTGAACAGTAGGACTAATCTGTTTTCTTTACGATGTGGTTAAATTCAGTTACAAAGCCGTCTGGGCCTGGTTCCTTTTCAATAGTGTTTGTGGAGCAGCTTGTCCAGTCTCCCCCGTGGCTATTGGTTTAATCAGGTTCTACATCTCTTCCTGAGGCAAGTTTGCTTATCTATACTTTATTAGAAAAATCATCAATTTTCTTTAGACTTTCTAATTAATTGCTGTTTTCAACAAGAAAAAGTAATTTTAAAATTTTAAGTAATTTAAAACTTTTTAAAATCTTAAGTAATTTAAAATTTTTAAAAATTTTAAGTAATTAAAAATATTAATTTTAAGTAATTTTTAAGTTTTAATTAATTTTTAACTTTTAAGTAATTTAAAATTTTAAAAATTTAAGTAATTTAAAAATTCATGTGGAAGAAAAAATTTTCAAAGATGGTCAAGAAAATGTTGAAAAGGAGAATAGTGAAGGAGGTCCTGACAGCATGCAAATAAAGCAGTATGATTTTTGCTAAACATAAACAAATATGTAGAAGGAGTAGACTACAGTCCAGAAAAGAGCCGATCTTTCACAATCATCTAGTGTGATAATGCTATATTTCAGCTCAGTGAGAAAAAGACGAATTAATAAAATAATTTCCTGTCCATCTGGAAGAAAACACACCTATACCTCTGCTTCATATTATACACAAAGTAAATTTTATAAGGAGCAAACACCTAAATGTCAAAAATTCAACAACAGAAATATTAGAAGAAAAGCTAAGATGACTTTGTAAAACCTCAAAGTTCTGCAGAGAAGATGTGAGACCTTCCATAGGCTGGAAAGAGGCCGCCAGGCCGACCACCTACATTTAAAGTTTTTCTATGGAAAGGGCGTCCCATTCAAAATCAAAGGACAAACTGTCCACAACACATATGGCAGAACAGGAACCCCACAAATTAATAAAAGATTTGTTTTGAATTTGGAAAAATGGGCAAAAGATATAAATAGGGTCTTCAGAACTAAAAATGGACAATGTGAATAAACAGGTTGGAAATTGTTGTCTCAGAGCGCGAGGATGACACACATCCCCCATCTGTTCGGACGCCGTTTAAAGACCCACAGTGCTGAGTGTGTGTGTGTGTTCGGTGGGGAGGGCTGGCCCTTCCCCACCAGGACAGGAATCACCCCAACCTTTCCAGAAAGTCATCTGGAAAAACATTTAAATTAAAACTACAACTGCTTTTGATCCCGGCGGCCCACTGTGGGGCCTCCACCCAATGGAAGCAGAGCTACCTGTCGATAAATCCCTTTTGAAGGGCAAAACCTAGAAACCGCTGACTGGGGCAGGACGAAGGGCTAGGTGTGGCATCCTCATGTGGGAGCGGGGGTCACAGAGCCGTGTGCCGGCAGTGGGGTTCCTGCATCCAAAGAGGGGTGCCATACCTGAGCGGTGCCAGGTGTGTGTCTGAGGGCCGTGCCTCACTGCCAACCCCAGCAGAGAGGAGGGGGCTTCGGCTCGGACCCCACTATTAACCCACCAGGAGGCCCTCCCCATCCCCCGCCCGACGGAGAAATCCGAAGGCAATCTAGGCTGGGAGCAGGACCCTGGGTGGATCAGAGCAGCCGCGGGGTCTCGGACAGGGCAGGTCCCCCCTTCCGGGCCTCAGTTTCTTCTTTGCAGGCTGAGAAGGCCCCTCCTGGCCCAGCTCCCCGTGATTGTAACCTGGGGGGATTGTGAGGCTGGGATGCTTGGCCCCTCCATGCTGTGCCCGGTGGGAGAAGCAGGTGAAGAAGGCCTGGCGAGGATCACAGCAGGGGGGATACAGTGGGAGCCCCAACGCCTAGGCACCGTCTCCTCTCGCTGAGAGCAGCCTGGCGCCGGCGTCCCTGTCCCGAGGCTGACAGTCTCTCCCCACAGGTGGCAGGGGTATGAAGGCTTCGTGGCTGTGCACAGCCTCCCGACCTTCGGCTGCAGGGACTGGGAGACCTTCCGCACTGCTGCCGGCTCCTACCTGGTCTACTCCAGCGCCAAGGAGCCGCTGTCCCGGGTGCTGAAGCTGAGGACAGGGTGATGGGCCCAGGGACCCAGGAATGGGACCCACCTCGCCGTACCCCAGAACCTCACCTGAGAAGGAACCTCCGGGGACGGGGACGAGCCTGGGAGAAGCTGTGGCTTCCAGAGCCACCACCTCGCCGCCCCTGGCTCTTGTCTAGCCGAGGATGTTTTCACTTCCACCCCGGTAACCATGGTGGCCGGACTCATGTGGCTCTGTGGGTGTCCAGGTGGAAGGCCAGAGCTGCTCCTGCAAGTCTGGTGTCCTGCAGGGATTTCGCTTTAAAGGAAAAGCTCATACAAAGTTTTACCTCAAAAACAGCGGAGCCTGGTCACCTTCCCGTGGTGCCCACCACGTGGCGAGCTGCTCGGTTCTGCTTGGGGAGCCCAGACATGGGAACCGGCTTGATGCTGTCTGACGTATTTGTACCAGCTATTTATTGTATTCTGTCTAGACTGAACTATACTTATGGTGCTCTCTACAAAAAGCACTGCTGCGTCTGTGTGTTTCTGGCGGGGACTCGACCCTCATCGAGAGCAATCACCGGGCCGTAGCACGCACTCTGCCACCACAGCCCGATGTGCCCTTGGGTCCCCGGTCACCAACACGCCTCTCCTCTGCAGGAGCTTTTTCCTCCAGCCTCAGTTTACCCATGAATGCGGTGGGGTAGGGTCAGGTCAGGAATCCCAAGGATGCATGGCACGGGTCTTGTCTCCTCCCGGAGCCACACCCGTGGGAGACCCCGGGCCGATGGGACCCTCTTGCCTCTGCACCCAGGCTGGTATCCCCGGTCATCGTGGCTGGCCTTGTGGGTGCACCGGTCGGACTTGCAGGGCCAGCGCTCGCCCAGCTCTTCCCATGTCCAATGCCCTGGAGCCTACACCAGGCCTGGGCCTTCTGCCTCCCTGGGATGGCTACTAGGTGTGACGTGACACCACCCCAGGAGCCTAGGGGAGGTGCCATCACCACCGGGAAGCCTCCTCGGTGGAAGGGGAATTCTCCACGCCAGGAGCTTTGCTGGGAAGACCCTGTGGGGTCCACATCCAGCCAGGAGACCACGGGGCAGTAGCCAAGCCAGGCCTATTCCACTACCCAGACCCCGCCTGCTCTAGGATGGGATATAGGAGCCAGGACCTCAGTGGCAGGAAGGCCCCATGCTTGGTCTAATGTTCTGCTCCTTCCATCTCGAAATTCTGGCTGACTTTTGCCCAGGATCACACAGCCAGGGGCACAGCAGCGGCTGCAGCCACAGTCCTGGCTCTCCGTGTCGGCTCCACGTGAGAACTGGGGAGGCCCAACTGCTCAGGAAGGAAAGCTATGTGAGCCTGCTCCCTGGCCATCCTGACCAGACTTGGGATCTCAAGAACTGTGACCAGGGCCCTCTTGAATTCCCAAAGTGGAGATTTTTCTAGAGCCTCCTTCAGGCCAGTAGCTTTGCCTCCTTCAGGCAAAGAATGGGGGGTGGGGAGGGGGGCTCTGGGACCACCAGGCCAGGGCACCTGTGGGAGAGAGGCGGCCCGGGGCTAGGACGCCCCCGGGGTGATTCCCTGCCCTTGTACACGCCGCGCACTTTGGGGAAAGAGGATGTGCCCCTCCCTCCAAGTCAGGTTCTGCTGCTGCAGTCCCGCATCCCTCCTGGACCCACATCCTTGCTGTCATCATCCCTAGGCCTGGCTGAGTCCCTGCCCTGGGCAGCAGGGGGCCCCAGTGGGCCTGGCCCGGAGGGTTATGGATCTGCTGGTGCAGGGAGGGTGGGCCGAGGGTGCTAGAGAAAAATGCAGGATCCCTAGTTAAACTTGAAGTACAGATAAACAATTAATGCTTTTTTAAAAAAAATACATAGCCCCAGTGTTGCATAGAATATATACTAAAGGAGTTCTTGGTGTTTATCTGAGGTTCAGATTCAAGCAGGCTTCCAGTTTCGACTTTGATTTGCTCAACTGCCCACCCTCCCTGAGAGGGATGTTTGGTCGGCTGGGGGCTCTGATTTTAACCGGGATTTGAGGCAGAGCCTGAGCAGCCCGTGAGAGGGACAGAAGGAGGGTCACTGGCCAGGGGGCCTGCAGGGAGGCGGCCTCAGTCAGGGTTGGCTGGGGGCTGGGGTGCCACGTCACCTCGGGGCTCCTTGCACAGGTGGACCCCCAGAAGGGCCCCCAGAGGCAGGGCACCCACACAGGAGAGGGGCAGCCTTCCGGGCCAGGAATACAGCAGGGCCTCCGAGACCCGTCTCCACGCCTGGGATGGTTGCCTTTTGTGTGTCTGGACGAGATGAACACTTACATCAGTGGACTCTGGGTAGAGAGATCGCCCTCTGTGATGTGTGGGGCCTCACGCAATCAGTGGGAGGGGTTCCCCAGCAGACCGCCCTGGGCCCGGCACCGTGCGTCGGCCCCCCTGGCTCTCCCCCAGGCCCACCTCCCTGCAGGTTTGGGGCTCGCAGCCTCCACAATCCCCCGAGCCAATTCTGATAATGTCTCCTCTCCACACACTGTTTTCCTGGGCAGTCCTCCAGCCCCAGCCCCCGAGGACACAGTGCTCAAACGGGCAAAGGCGCCCGGGAGTCAGGACGGCTGCGTCTAGTCCCGTGGCCGAGCCTCAGTGCCCCCACGTACCCATGAGGGAGGGGTCAGCTGGGCGCTGTCTGTGCTCCCCAAGCACCCATCCTACGCGGCTTCTCTCTGCCTCGGGTGACCCGGTTGTCCAGCTGGTGCCCAGGGAGGTAGAAGGCAGACGACGGACACCAGTGCCGCCAGTGCAGTAGTGACAGAGGGAGCGACGACCTCCTGTCCCTGCCTGGGGCTTCGTCCTGACCACGTGGTGCCACCGCACCCCTGCACAATGTCCGATCTCTGCTCCACTGGGTGGAAACAAAAAACCATAAATCCAGATCTGTGTAAGTTATGAATGCAAATCAGAGGGGGAACAACGCAGAAAGCATGGCGCTATTTACATCTTTCCAAGTCAGCTTTCGGGCTTCTGTCCTGTTGATAAACATTCCCAAGGCGCGTGCGGCTCCCAGAAGTTTGCACGCAGTGTGACGTGATCACATTCTTGTCCCTTTGACACCCATGTCATATTTCTTCACAGCCACGTCCTGGGGATTGCTGGGCTGGTCATCCTTTGTTAATCCACAGAGATGCAACGGCCTTTACTGTGATAAACAACACTTCAAGAACATCTTTGCACGAACTGCGTTTCTTCAGGGTCATGGTTTCCTGGAGAAATAGCGTCTGTGGCAGTGTTTGCGTTTCCTTACCTCCGGGGCTCCCCTCCCTGAAACCCGATCCAGGGGAAGGATGACCAGATGTGCGAATCGCACCTCTTCCACCAGCTATGCCCCCCTACTTCCCCATCTGCCAGGTGTGTCAGTGCCGTGTTGCTGGCAAAATCATCTCGTTTATAAAAAGAAACAAACTCTAAGGAAACCATAAAAATCAGACCACAGGATGGAATTCCCTGGCGGTCCAATGGTTAGAACTCCGTGCTTCCACTGCAGGGGGCACCGGTTCAGTCCCTGGTCAGGGAACTAAGATCCCGCAAGCCGCATGGCGTGGCCCACCCCCCACCCCCCCAAAAAAATCAGACTGTGGGAGGTAGATGAAGATTTGGACAAATCTTCAAATTGCTATCCTAACATTGTCACAATTTCCCAAGTTCCAATGCAGTTTTTATGCGATGCCAATCAAAATCCCAAAGCTGCCCTTTTAAATTAATGAAGCTCCACCAAACATCTCAAAGAATCAATAGGCAAAAATATTTTGAAAAAGTGAGGGAAAGCTTGGAGTCCAGTATGAATTATACTCAAATTAAACAATTCAACCTGGTCTTAGCATAATATGGAAAAGTTAAAGTTATAGATGTTGGAAATAAAGAGTCTGGAATAGAATTTCTTTTGCTCTTTGGAGGGAAATTTTCTAAAGGTAAAAACAATGGGAGTAAATGAAGCCAGTGAAAAGGGAAGATAGAGGTAAAGAGATACAGTTTATATCTTTGTCAAACACATAACGTCGTGTCTTTTAAAAATATAAATAAGTAGAAATGCCACCACAAACTGAGGAAACACCAGGACTGGAGTCACTCAGACGGTCAGTACTTTGAACGTGTGAGGAGGCTTTACAAACCAGTACAAACCCGACGCCCCACACGGACAAGAGCAAACATTGCCAGCAGGAGAAACCCAAACGGTGCAAAACAGACCAAACTGGTGAGCTACACCCACAGGTCATGGAGCGAACGTCACAACCCCAGGTGCTCCGGGGCCGGCGCGGTGACCAGGACCTGCCCGGGTCCTCCTCTTGGGGCTGCTCTACAGTTGAAAACTGAGCAAAGCAGCTCTTCTGTTTGTAAGTTACTGGCTTGGAAAACCTCAGTCTTGGTGTCCCCATTACTGTGACGCCCAGACTGCCAGGCTCTGACTCCAAGGCGACTTCTCAGCCCAGGACAAGGACGGGAGGTTGGCGTCCACTCTGCGCCCTTGATCCAGTGACCCCTGCGAGACCGCTAAGCCCAGGGGAGCCTGGAGGGGAACTAGGTCCTGCTGAACATAAGCTGGGCTATCCGCTGGCAACACCACTAACCCCAGTGATAACCACCCCCCAGAGAGACAGCAGGACCCGGTCCTTCTGGCCAAGCAAGGCCCGCCCTGGCTGCTGCCCTGCGGTGGGCACAGGGGAAATGCCAGGTGAGCCAAGACAGTGGGGTGCCGAGGGCTCTGGGGAGCAGGACGGCCCAAGGGGGCCGCTTCCAGCTCACCTGTGCGGGTGGAGGAGCCGCCCTGGTGGGGCCTGGCAGGGGCAGCCGCTCAGAGCTGTGCCGGGGCGCCTGGGTCAGGGCCCGGGTGCCCACTCTGCACACCGCCTCAGACAACAGGCCCCTCAGAGAATTCCAGCGTAGAGGTGACCCCGCCCAGAGAGGCCTCCAGGCCCTCATCGCCGCCCTTCCAAAGGTCTGCATGTGCGTGTGTGCGGCAGGGCAGGTGGCAGGGGGAGGAGGGTGCAGAGCCATGGTGAACGTTCCTGTGGGGTCCCTGCCCCGGGCTGGCTGGGCGCTGGGAGTCGGGTGCGACTTGATGAGATAAGGGACTTTGAACAGGTGACAGCTCAGTGTCCTGATTGCTCTGAGAGCCACACCTGCCACAGCTACAAATCCAGTGACTGTGGTCATATGTTTACATAAATGTGCTCTTTTGGGATTTTCTCTGTATCTTAACTGCCCTGATGTCACTGCCCGGCTGTGGAGGCTTCACGGGCCGCTGCCGGACGTCTCTCTGCCGCCCACCACTGCCCGGCAGCCTGGGCACGCCCCAGCTGGGAGCGCGGCGTCTCACACGACCTTGGGCAAGTGCTCTCAGCACTCGGTGCCTCAGTTTCCCCGTTCATAAGTAAGGGTCAGCTGTCAACATGGGCTCTGGGGTCAGCGTCCTAGCCTGGTGGCCGCTCTCCATCTACTCCCAGGCTGCTTCTGTCTCTGCTGCTTCTGTAGCCCTTCCTTCAAAGGCCCCCTCCTCCCCAAGAGCAGTTGGGCGCAGAGGGGAGGTCAGCCGGTGGGCTTGTCTCTCCGTCTCGCTTTGCACAGAACTCAGGCAGGTGTGTGGCTGCTTCTGACAGCTGAGTCAACCACGCGCCTGCCCTCTTTCTGGCCAGTGTTGTTGCCGTGGTTACAGATGCAGACCCTGGCACACCTGGGTCCCAGTGAGGTCATCCCCGCTCCTGGCCGGCACGGCCGCATGCAGGGCGGGACCCGGGAGGCCGGGCTCTGCTCTGCCTCCAGCTCTGGCCATTCTTCAATCTGGGGCTAAGCCCGGGACTTGCCTCTTTGTTTTGACAACACTCCAGGGCCCAGATGAGGACTTCCAGGCCTGGGTGTCAGAAGGCCCGGATTCCAGCCCCACTCTGCCCACAACAAGCCAACTCCTGCATCCGCCATTTCTCCCCCTGGACCTCAGAATCTTGGGTTTCTTGTCTGAAAATAAAAACATTCCCGACCGAGCCAGGCCCCCGTGAGAGCCCACTGAGGTGCCCTGCCCGGCGCCACGTGCTGTCCACGTGCCCTCGTGGCCGCTGCTCTTTCCCAGCAGGCAGCCTGCCCTGGGCTCACCAGGGGCCTGAGCGCTCATTTCCACGTCTGCTTCCTACAAGGCCGTGCAGCTTGGCCGCCGCTGAGACCGACCTCATCCCCATCAGTCGGCACGGCCTCCGTGGGTTCCCCTGTGTGCAGCCCGTCCCCCGGCCCACCCTCACCAACTCCGGGCCCGGGCACCCACCCAGAGGCCCTTCCTCCAGGCCGGGTCCAAGCTGCTGCCCCTGAAGAGCTGTCCCTCCTGACACGCGGCCTCCTCAAGATGCTGCGCCCAGCCTGGCACTCGGGGGTCCCCCAACATCTGCCCTCAGGGCCCCCGGTTAGGGGTCGGCAAGGCCTCGCGTCTCTCCCTAGCCTGTGGGGGGCGAGGCTGAGCGGGGCCCCCAGACGTCCCCTGGGCAAAGGAGGAATGAGCGCGTGTGTGCGCGTGTGTGCGTGTGTGTGCGTACACACTTTGTGGGCACGTCTGCTGGCAGGGGCAAGTGGCCAGTGTATGGCCCTGTGTGAGCGTGAATGCGTGCGCCTGTGGGCTTGCCTGGTGGGTGTGCGTGCACGTGTGGTGAGCGTGGGTGTGTGTGTCTGGGTGATCACGTGCGTACATGTGTATGTGTGCGTGCACGTGTGTGCACACTGTAGGTGTGTAGTATGCGTGTGTGGGGGGACCGTGGAAGCTGGCGGGCTCGGAGTTCCAGCCCTGCTGTGGCCCCCGCACTATGGCCCTTCGCCTGGGAGGGTAGCTCCCATCTTGCAGGGAAGGGAGTAAGGCGAACAGGTGAAGTGAGCTCCCGAGGTCACTCTTGGTCATTCAGCCAAGGCATTAAACACGTACTGACCCCAGAACTGGGGCTCAGTGAGAACAAGCAGGGCAGCCATGGAGCTCAGATGGCCATCTGCTCCTAGCACAGCAGCCGCTCTCAAAGTGGGGAGACTCTTAGTCCCCTGAAGCTGCTGTAACAAAGGACCACACACTTAGTGGCCTAAACAATACCAATTTATTTATTTATTTTCAATTTTGTTTGCGGTACGCGGGCCTTTCACTGCTGTGGCCTCTCCCGTTGCGGAGCACAGGCTCCGGACGCGCAGGCTCAGCAGCCATGGCTCACGGGCCCAGCCGCTCCGCGGCATGTGGGATCCTCCCGGACCGGGGCACGAACCCGTGTCCCCTGCATCGGCAGGCGGACTCTCAACCACTGCGCCACCAGGGAAGCCCCCAATTTATTTTCTTAAAATGCTAGAGGTCAGAAGTCCAAAACGGGTCTCACTGGGCTAAAACCAAGGTGTGCAGGGCTGTTTCCTTCCAGAGGCTCCAAAAGAGAATCCATTCCCTGCCTCTTCCAGCTTCTAGGGGCTTCCTGCGTTCCCTCCTGCGTTCCTTTGCTGGTGGCCCATTTCCGATCTTCACAGCCTCCCGGGATTAGCACCTGGACATCCTGCGGGGGGGGCACTGCTCTGCCCCCAGAACTGACCTGAAGGGCGAGGTGATGTGAAAGCAGAACTGGCTCACCGGGTGCCAGGCGGTGCCCCTGAGGGACCCCAGAAGCAGTGCTAACAACCTCCAAACGGCCAACAGCCTTCTCGGGGCAGGAGAGGGCGTCTCGATTGTAGCTGCTGTCAATGGCCTTGAAGTAAAGACTCTCCCATGGACAACCTCAAGCTGTCATCACGGTGTCGACTGACTCACAAAATTCCTCAAAACCCGACAGTCGGCCATTACGAGCCTGTTGGAGCCACTCCAGGCAGGCCCAGCACCCCCTGCACCCCAGCCCTGGCCCGGCTCTTCTAGCCGTGGGTTTGCAGTGCTGGCGGCTCCACAACATGGCAGGGTAGGTAGCGAGAGCAGGTCCGGCCCGGGTTGGGTCGCAGAGTCACAGATAACAGAGCCCCTCCGCGGTGGAGTTAAGCACAAACGTTTATTGAGGATTTGCAGTCGGTAGGTGGGGAGGACAGTAGAATGGGGTTTGGGGCCAAGCCTCCAGGAAAGGCGACTCCAGAAACCGCCCCAGGCTCCTGCCATGGGGTGGGGAGGAGCTGCCACGAGTCCAGAACATTCCATCTCCTCCACAGTCTGCAGGGCCTCCTCCCCAGGGAACTTAGTCCAGGACCCAAGTCTCGGGCAAACGCATCTTGGACAGCGGGCCGCAAGGGAGGCTGAGAAGCAGCCGGCACAGGGCTGTCCAGCCCCCCGCCTTTATCCCCTCCCCTCCGCCCCACCTCCTCCCTGGAGCAACTTTCCTTTAAGAAAAACACAACCAGGTTTAACGCCAGTCCCGCGTCCAATTTAAAACTGTCGTCCACCCTCCCTGCAGGGGGACTGAGGGACTGGGTCCCCGAGGTGGGGGGCAGCCCCTGGTTCCAGTACCGGGGTCCTTCCCGGAGAGGAACCATTTCAGGCATCCTCCAGCCCCAGCCTCGAGGCCCTCCTACAGCCTTGCAGCCGACCTCGAGGAGGGGCCTGGGGTGCTTCTGGAGCAGAGCTGGGAGCCCAGCCCACCAGGGACAGCCTCTGTGTGTCAGGATGGCTCTGCTGGGGGTTCAGCAGTATGCCTGCTCATCTCCCAATGCTGGGCCACCCAAGGGAGCAACTGTGGGTGTCTGGGGGCCCCAAAGTCCAAAGAGGAAGGGAGGTGGGGTGTCAGGAGGCTGTGAATGTGGGATGTCCACTCCTAGGGTCAGGATCAGGGGTGGGGCTCTGGTTTCCAAGGGGACTGTCCATGGTGAGGCCAGGAACCAAGAGAGCAAGCAGTCTCACGCCGGCCCAGAGCGGCTGGGCAGGGGGACCGGGCTCCCGAGTGGCCCATGAGCCCCTCACTGCCCCTCCCCTCCCCTCTGGCCCCCATGGGAAGGATGAGAGGCCCAGCTGGGTGGCTGTCAGGACGGTGCACTCACTCCGCCCCTCTGCCCCATAAGGAGCCCCAAAGTCATCCCACCCTGACCCCCAGACCCTGTGAAGTGCTACCCCCACAGGCAGGAGGGGCTTTGCAGAAGCGGGGCTGTGCGCATGAAGCTCTTTGAGGCCTCTCACCTGGACTGCAATGACAGCCAGGGGCCACCCACTGCCCCCCGACTGAGGCACCCCCTGTGCTGTGTCCCCACCACTGTCAACAAGGGTCCCCTCTATGGGCCCGGCTTGACCCCGGCCCCACATAACCAGAAGACGACAGATGCCGGCTCATGCCGGCCCATCGGTGCTGAGCTGGAGGTGGAGGGTCAGCCCGAGGGCTCACAGGGCTGGGGATGGGCGTCTGCACTCCCACAGGGCAGCAAGGAACCGGGTGGGCCCAGGCAGGGCGTTGCCTTCAGCAGTCCCTTAGGGGAGGGGAGAGGAAGACAGAGAAAAGGAGGAGGGGGAAAAGGGCAAGGGGAGGGCTGGGCTCCCAGACACCAGGGCTGGGAGCTGCCATGAGCAGGAAGGAGCTTCCGGGTCCTGCTGGTCTTGGGAGGGAGGTATGCTCTCCGGGGAGATGCCACGAGGGGCAAGGAGGCCAGAAAGGCCAAGGAGGCCAGAAAGGCCAGGGAGCCCGGCAGCGCCCTGACTCTGGACCCGGGATGAGAGGGGGTGGGCCCTCGGGTGTGCTCTGGGCTCCTGGGCCCACTTCCTCTTCCCAGCAGGGCAGAACAGGAGCCCGGCAGGCCCACACCAGAGGGAAGGCTGGCTGGGCGCTGGGTACCAGCAAAGGCTGGGGGGAAAGAAGCCCCACTCACTCCCCGTGCGCCCCCAGAAGAGCATCTGGCTGGCATCAGGCTCTGGGCTGGTTCTGTGTAAGAGCAAATGAAGAGTTCCCTGGCAGCAAGGAAAGGGTCCCCCAAAGTGCCCAGGCTGGCTGGCACCTATGGGACACGAGCTGCAACAGCAAGACCCTGACATATGCCCCCACCTCCATCCAGGCCTCAGTCTGCTCTCTTCCCCTGACCCAGGGACTCAGGGTCACGTCCATCGGGCAAACCCGCCAGGTGACGGCTCCTTGTGCGGCGGGACCCCTCTCCCCACTGTGTGCTCCCCGGGATGCACGGGGAAGGGGGACCCAATTCACCCACAGAGCCCGTGTCCCGCTGGTCAGCCGGCGGCCACACGTACCTGCTCCCATGCCGTTTGTCCCATGAGTGGACCGGCACCCAGGCTGGCTGCCTGGCTTTTTTAGTTCCCACTGGAAGGGTGGGTGGGCCGTTGGTTTCCTGAGGACCCCGGCACCATTCGCAGCCTCGTCTGAGCCCTGCCCCCCACTCCTGCACCCTGGTCTGGGCGGTGGGCAGAAAAGGGCCCACCCCACACTCAGAGCACAGAGCCCCCGGTTCACACTGTGCGTGCTGTGCCCCCGGTGACCGCAGGCACGGCGCTGGGGTGTGGGAGGGTAGCGGCATCTGTCGGTTGTTTTTTAACGCACCACAACTGAAAAATCATGACGTGTGGCATCAACGCGTCCCACTGCCAGTCCCATGACACTTTCCGAGGACAAACCTCCCTCGACTTTTGCCCTTTCTAAGCATCTGTCCTTTACACCTTAGATCCATGAACAATGTACCCCTAACTTGCTTCCCCCCAAAATACTTGAAGTAGTTTAAAATATAAACACTCATACAAAAAGACCGTGAAAAATAAAACTGGAAAGACAGATCAGGGTTACACAGGTGGAGGGAAAGTCTACCCTGAACATGAATTAGGTAAGAAAACTGAGGAGTAAAGTAGCACTGAGAGTCCTGTCAGCAAAGCTGAAACGGAGAGAGAGTCCCTGTCGCTGGAGGAAACGAAGCAACCAGTTGAACAGCCCTGAAACAGAGGTCGGTCCTCCCATCCATTGCAAAGGAGCTGCTTAGTGAGTAGAAAAGCAAGGCATGGAGCCACCCAAGATGACAGGCTCCCTGGGGCGGCCACAGCCGCGGGAGCAGGAATCGGGGAACGGCCACACTTCTCTGGCTGCTAACACGGCCCCCTGAGGAGCTACTATGGACCTTCCTCAGGTTTCTCTCCATGGTTTAATTTTTTTGGTTTGGGGTTGTTATTTTTTTTTTTCCCCTTCTCACTGGACTGAAATTTTGGTACAAGTGTTACTCTTAACAAACATTCTGAGAATAAACAAAGTTGACAGAGTTGTTCAAAGGTTACATGTTCCACTTATCTCCCGAGAAAAATCCGGTCTCTACCACTTGGCTGTGGAAAGAGCCCGGTGGTTAGAGGTGTTCAGGAAATACTGGGGAAGCAAAGGCAAACCAGTTCCACGGGGCAGGACGACCTGTGCCTACAACCAACAAAATGCACCCAACCTCCTCGGGGAGCCTCACTCATGGGCACGCACCCTTTCTTCTCTGAATGCTGGGGGCTCAGAGGCGGGCGCCCCGTGGGGCAGGCTCCCAGCGCGGAAGGGACGTCTCAGGATGGACGGCCTGGTTTTACATCCCAGCTGGATCTCTTCCTGTCCGCGACCTTCCATTTCTCTGAGCCCGTGTCCCCATCTGTCATTGGGTCTGATGGTAGAATTGCCTGACCTGAAGGTGTCCTGTGGAAAGTGCTCTGTCAGAGTGAAACACTGGACAGAAGTAGCCGTGTCACCCTCCCTGGGGGAACATCGAAGGCGGGACTCAGTCACCATCTACTACAAGAGTGACGGGAGACAGGTGGGCCTCGGCCTGCTCGAGCCATTGGGCACTAGGGCGCAGGGCTGATGGGGTCCTTGGACACAGGAGTGCTGGGCAGGGACTTCAGGTACTCCAGGTGCCTCCTGGCGTCCTCCTGGTTCTGGCGCACGTAGTACACGACGTAGGTGATCACCATGGCGAACCAGCCGAACATGGTGAGCAGCATGGCCACATCGGTGGTCTTGTGGTGGACGCTGCAGAAGCTGGCACCAGAGTCGAGAGCCTGGATCAGAGGCTTCCCCACGTATTCCTCCTGCACCGAGGTGTGGCAGGCGATCTCGTCCACCGAGTCAGGGTCCAGCTTCAGCTCCCACAGGGCCTCCTGCAGGGCACACTCGCAGTGCAGGGGGTTGTGGGACAGCCGTATCTTGGCGCTGAGCTTGCCCAGCGCGTCCTTAGGAATCCTGCGGATGTGATTGTGAGACAGGTCCAGCAGCCGCAGGCCCCCGGCCAGGCCCGAGAAGGCGGCGGGGCCGATGGTCTCGATGGCGTTCTGAGACAAGTCCAGCTCTCTCAGCTGGTTCAGGTGCTGGAAGGCTCCGTTGGGGATGCGGGCGATCTTGTTGGCATCAAGCTTCAGGAGCACAGCGTCAGTGGGGATGTCCTTGGGGATCTCCTGCAGGCCCCTCCCGCTGCAATGGACGGCCACGGCCCCGGCATGGTCAGGGCACTGGCAGCTCTGTGGGCAAGAGGCGCCCAACCGCAGGCAGAAGAGAAGCAGGAGGCAGGAGCCTCCCGTGGGGACCGGCAGGGAGGACGGGCCCTGTTTGCCCATGGGGCCCATCCTGACCACCTGCAGACAGGTGGCACGTTGCTCTCAGTGCTGCGGTCTACACCCTTCCCCGCTCCCCGGTGCCGCTGCGGAAGGGACCATCCCACACAGACAGAAACTCTGCTTCCTCGCGTGCCAGGAAGAACGGTGTTCTCTTTCGGTCCTAAAAGAGAGGAGCAGTCAGCGTCGCTGGCCGTGGCCTGGCTGGGGACCCGGGGGCACACTTTGACTTTGGGGGAGATGTCACAGCCAAACGGACACACTTGACCGGGGGTGGGGGGTGTCTCTGTGACTTACTCCTGGATATTCCCACTGCCACCCGGAAGAGTAAGGCTGTGCTGACTGCTGGCTGGGGGTTGTGCCCAGCAAAGCCGACCGAGAACACTGCCACCCTGCCCTGGACACACCCACTGCATACCTTGGGGGTCAGGGGCTTGGACAGCACGGGGTGATGGGAGTCCACCCCTCCTAGCTACTCAGGGCTGGAAAGCAGGAAGACTGGGCTGCAGGGTTTTCATAAGAAACTGGAATGCAAGGGCGACCGCCGGCCACCGCTGGGAACCGAGCCGGCACCCTCATCCCCGCGGGGCTAGGCTGCTGTCAGAAGCTCAGCGCTTTGCTAATTGTGACAATCCCTTTGACAATTATAACATTAAAGCTCTTCTCTGTCGGCCCTAATGGGAACAGCCACCCGCACCGGCATCGCGGTCGGCGCCTTTTATTTCAATTATGTTTGAAAAAGGGAAACGAGAGAAGAGAAAAGCCAAGCCCTGGGCGCGCGGCCCGCGCTGGGCGTGGAGTGGCGGGGCCGCGCGGGGCCTGGGCGGGCGGGGCTCGGGCCCCAGGGGGACCCCAGACCTCGGACCTCGGGATCCCCAGGCTCCGGACCCTAAGGACCCCCGGGACTCCCGGCTGGGGGATGGACGGGGGCGGGGGTGTCCACGCTCCGGGATGAGACGGGAGCTTTACCTGCGCGGCCGCGTCCGGAGACTGCTGTGCAGGAGGCTCTCTGCCGCTCGGAGTCCGAGCCGGCGCCACGCCTGGAGGGCGGCGGCGACCCGAAGGCCTACGCCCAAGTCCGCGGCCGCTGGGTACACACGCGGCTCGGCCTGCGCTCCCGGGGCGGGGCCTGGGCGGAGTCTGGGGCGGAGCTGTGGGGCGGGGCTTCCACCTCGCGTCTTAGGGTCCATGGACTGGCGTCCAAGGCGCGTAGGCAATGTGGGGATTGAGCCATCCTTAGGGTTTTTATAACAGCTTTACTGTGGTGTAATTGATATACAGTAAACCACATATTCAAATTTGATACATTTTGACATTTGTATACAGCCGTGAAACCATCACCACCTCAAAGTATTGATAGTAAATACCCCAGAGTTTCCCGTTTGCAATCCATCCCCTCTGATCCCCATCACCGGGCAAGCACTCACCTGCTCTATCACTAGATCAGTTTGCATTTCCTGTAATTTATATGAATGGAATCGTGGGTGTGTACGTTTTGTCTCGCTTCTCTCACTCAGCATAATTCATTTTGGTTCACCAGGTGCTGATGCGTTTATCAATGGTTATTCCTTTTGGGGCTGAGTAATGAGACATTGCAGGAATGTTCCACCATTTGTATATCCACTCACCCGCTCATGGAGATTTGGTTGTTTCCAGTTGTTGGCTATTACAAATAGAGCTGATATGAAAATTGTGTACAATCTTTGTTTGGAGAAATACTCATTTCTCTTAGGTAAATATCTAGGAGTGGAATGACTGGATCATACAGTAGCTTATTTTTAACTTCTAAGAAACTGCCCAAGTGATTGTACGATTTTACATTCCTGTGCTGTGTATGCTGCACATCTTCACCAGCACTTGGTATGGTCACTCTTTTTAATTTTACATATTCTAATAGGTGTGTAAGGGTATATCTCATTGTGGTTTTAATTTGTACTTCACTCATGACTTAAGTGTCTTTTCATCTGTTTATTTGCTGTCTGTCTATCTTTAAGGAAGTGTTCTGTTCAAATCTTTTACCCACTTTTAATTGAGTTGTTTTCTTATTTTGAGTTTTGAGAATTCCTTGGCATTTGTATCAGATATGTGATATGTATATATTTTCTCTGATTCTGTGGATTGTCTTTTCATTCTCTTTAAAGTTTTTCAAAGAGAAATTTTAAATTTTGATGAAGTCCAATTTATCAGTGTTTTATATTTTATGGATCATTCTTCTGGTGTCATATGTAAGAAATCTTACATATTGCACTTATATTTTGCATTTGGGTCTATTATCCATTTTGAGTTAGTTTTGGTGTACAGTGTGAGGTACGATTCTTCCAACTTTGTTTTTCTATAAAGTTCTTCTGGTCATCCAAGATTCTTTGTATTTCCTCATGAATTTTAGAATCAGCTTGACAACGTCTACCCAAAAAGCCTAGTGGGGACTTCCCCAGCAGTCCAATGTTTCAGACTATGCCTTCCAATGCAGGGTGCGTGGGTTCAATACCTGGTCGGGGAGCTAAGATCCCACATGGCTCGGGGTGCAGCCAAAAATGAAAAACAAAAACAAAAAAGCCTAGTGGGCTTTTGTGTGGGATTGCATTGAATCTACAGATCAGTTTAAGAGAATTAACATCTTGACAATATTGAGTATTCCAATCCATGAACATGGTATATCTTCTCATTTATTTAGAGCTTCTTTTATTTCTTTCATTTGTGTTTTGTAGTTTTTGGTTTACAGATCTCACACATCTTTTGTCAGATTTATCTCTGATTTTTTAATGCTATTGTAAATGGTGTTTTAAGTTCAATTTATCTTTGTTAAATGCTAATATATAGAAATAAAATAGATTTTTGTATACTGATCTGAACTTTGCTAAACTCACTTATTAGTTCTAGTAACTTTTTAATAGAAGCCTTAGGATTTTCTACATATACAATCACGTTATCTGCAAATAAAAAGAGTATTACTGCTTTCTTCCAGTCTGAATGTCTTTTACTTCATTTTCATACCTAACTGTGCTGGCTAGAGCCCTAGTTCAATACCGAATAGGAGGAGTGAGAGCAGATAACCTTGTTCCTCTTGACCTTAAGGGGAAACATTCAGTCTTTCACATTAAGAATAATGTCGACTGTAGGGTTTTGTAGCTGTCCTTATCAGTATAAGAAAGCTGCCTTCGATTACTAGTTTGCTGAGAGTTTTTAACAGGAATGGATGTTGGATTTTGTCAAACTTTTTTTCTACATCTATGAAGAATATTTTTATTAGTCTATTAATATGACGGATTATACTGATTGACTTTCAAGTGTTAAATCAACCTTGTGTCCTTGAAATAAATCTCACTGGCTCATGATGTATTATTATTTTTACATCCTGTGGAATTATTTAATAGATACAGAGTTGCTGAGGTTATTTTTTTCTTTGACTGAATGTTATAGCTTGCATCTCTCAAGGAATTGCCCATTTCATCAAATCTGTTGAATTTATCAGCATAAAATTGTTCATCCTTTCAATATAGAGTATGAAGTGATGTCACCTCTTTCATTCCTGATGTTGGTGCTTTGTGTCTTCTCTCTTTCCTTTTACTGACCAGTCAGTATGGAAGTGTGTCAATTTTATTGATAATCTCAAAGAACCAGTTCTTAGTTTCATAGATTTCTCTTTTTCCTTTTCTTTTTCCCATTGACTTCTACTCTAATCTTTTTCTTACATTAATTTTCTTTTCTTTTTCTAGTATCTTAAGGAGGAAGATGAGCTCACTGATTTGAGACCTTTCTTATTCTCTAGTATAGGCATATCTTGGAGATATTGCAGGTTCAGGTTCAGACTACTGCAATAAAGTGAATATCAAGGTAAAACGACTCGCTTAAATTTTTGGTTTCCCAGTACATATAAAACTTATGTTTACACTATACTGTAGTCTATGAAGTATGCAATAGTATTATTTCTAAAAAATTTATATAACTTAATTTTAGAATGTTTTATTGCTAAAAAAAAGTTAACCATCATCTAGTAGTAGCACCAAAGATTACTGATCGCTGATCACCATAACAGATGTAATAGCAATGAAAAAGTTTGAAATATCAAAAGAATTACCAAAATGGTACAGAGAGATACGAAGTGAACAAATGCTGTTGGAAAAGATGGTGCCAATAGACTCGCTCGACTCAGGGTTGCCACAAACCTTCAATTTGTAAAAGACACAGTATCTGCAAAGTGCAATAAGGCAAAGCGCGATAAGACAAGATATGCCTGCGTAGGCATATAAATTTCCAAGTCTTGCTCTAGCTGTGTCCCCAAAACTCTATGCTGTATTTTCATATTCATTAATTTTGAAATATTTGCAAATACACCTTTTGATTTCTTTTTGACCCATGGGTTTGGAAGTACGTTATTTCATTTCCAGATATTTGAGGATGTTGCAGAGATTATTCTGCATTTGATTATTAATTTAGATCCATTGTTGTTAGAGAACATACACTGTATGTATCAGATCCTTTTAAACTTATTTAGACTCATTTTAAGGACCAGAATGTGGCCCATGTTAAAAATTGTTATGTGGGTACTTAAATATGTGTTCTATTGCTCAGAGGAATCTTCTATAAATATTGGTGAAGTCAAGTCTGCTGACGGTATGATTACTGATTTTCCATCTACTTGCTTCTTAATTATCGACAGAGGCGTGTTGAGGTTCCTGAGATCTGTCTGTTACTCCTTGCAGTTCTATCGTTTTTTGTTTCACGCATTTTGAAGGCTTATATTCAAATTAGTATGTCCTCTTGATTAATCAACCACTTTATCATTATGAAAAGAGCCTCCTTATCCCCAGATTCTTTGCCTTGAATTCTACTTTTCTGACACTTACAGCCACTCCAGCTCTCTGTTCTGATGGGTTAGCATATGGGATAAGATATGGGATATCTTCCTCCATCCTTTTGCTTTTAACCTCCTATGTCTTTTTAAAAAATATTTTTATTGGAGTCTAGTTGATTTACCATGTTGTGTTAGTTTCAGGTGTACAGCCAAGTGAATCAGTTATACATGTACATGTATCAAATCTTTTCCCATAGAGGCCATTACAGAGTATTGAGTAGAGTTCCCTGTGCTACAGAGCAGGTTCTTTTGTTCTTTTTTTCTAATAATATTCTTTTTTCTTTCTTTTTCTTTTCTTTTTTTTAAACCCCACGTTTGTTTATTTATTTATTTTTGGCTGTGTTGGGTCTTCGTTTCTGTGCGAGGGATTTCTCTAGTTGTGGCGAGCGGGGGCCACTCTTCATCGCGGTGCGCGGGCCTCTCACTGTCTCGGACTCTCTTGTTGCGGAGCACAGGCTCCAGACGCGCAGGCTCAGTAGTTGTGGCTCGCGGGCCTAGTTGCTCCGTGGCATATGGGATCTTCCCAGACCAGGGCTCGAACCCGTGTCCCCTGCATTAGCAGGCAGATTCTCAACCACTGTGCCACCAGGGAAGCCCAGAGCAGGTTCTTATTAGTGATTAGTTACCTGTTTTATATATAGTAGTGTGTATATGTCAGTCCCAATCTCCCAGTTTACCCCTCCCCCCTCCTGTGTCTTTATATTTAGTTTCCTTCAGGATTTCCATAGCATCAAAGTTTCATCCTCCATATATTAACTGCAAAGGGAAAAAAAATAGCTTTACAGTGAAGAAACCCAGCAGAAACTACCTTACGTATGTGACCAAGGTTAATATCATCAGTAATAAGACAGACTGACATCATGTAGCCCTTGACACCACGGACTGAGAAAGACACGGCATCACTGCCATGGTATTCTTGCCAAAAACGCACAATCTCTTTCCAGTCGTGGGAACACGTCAGACATACCCACATTGAGGCACTTTTTACAAAGGGACTGATCAGTACGCTTCCAAAATGGAGAGATCATAAAAGACAAGAAATGGCAACTAAATGGGATGTGGGATCCTGGAATATCCCCGGGCACAGTGCGGAAAAGGGCGCACGATAAGGCTGGTGGTGCAGGTGATGGCTTGGTAACCCACATCCACAGGGTGACGGGAACCGTGAGCTCCCGTCTGTCCTCTGTTTCTGCCCCATTTGTCCCTCTGCTCTGTTTCCTTTTCCTCTTTTCCTGCCTTCTTCCGGACTGAGTCCTTTTTGAGCCCATTTTCTCCCTCTAGTTGACTCCTAGCTGGGACTCTTCACTGCTATGTCAGTGGCCACTTTAGCGGGTGGTGTCAGCTGTCACTTCTCATCACAGACTGCGTCGGGTCACATCAGACCACCTGCCGCGTAGGGTGGGAGCCCTGCAGGGTGTGCCCGTCCCCGGCCGTGCAGTGGACATCCACGTGGGTAGGAGCCCCTCCAGTCTTACCATCAACAGTCTTTTAAAGGGATGTAAATAAGATGAGCCGTGCAGCTGCCGCTATGTTATTGTAGAGTAGATTGAAGAGGGGAGCCCCAAATTATGGAATATTTTTAATATTTAAGTTAAACACATGAATGTGGTCACCACCCAAAAGCACAGTGTGGATGCAGGCGCGTCCAGACATTATGCAGTGGGGGAGGGACCAGACACTCAGAGCTCACGCTGCGGCTTCCCTTTACGGAAAGTTCAAGATCAGGTGGTGGAGGCAGGGACGGGGAGGAGGTGCGAGGGGGCTTCTGGGGCCGCACGTTCTGCGTCTTGATCTGGGTGCTGGTCGTCAACATAAGTAAAAAACCCACCAAGCTGCTCACACTTCAGATGTGGGCGGGCGACTGAGGGCGTGTAACTCCTCAATAGAAGAAAACAATGGTGTGCTGGCCACGTGTGCGTTCACAGGTGGTTACGCGTGTAGGTGACGAATAGAATGACGGATGGGTCCGTTCAGGGTGCAATGTCGCCCTCCCGCACCTCACTGGTCCGCGGCCTCACTAGGTGATGACGTCGGAGTCTCCACAGAAGGTGCTGGCAGCCGGCCGGGTCCAGGCCGCAGGGCCACGCAAGAGCCTGGCTCACTGTCTACTCCAGACCACGAGCCTGCTCTCAGAAATACCAGAAACCTCCTAGTGCCATCCTGGCCACGTGGTCTGCCCACTGTAGCTGCCCTTATAGGTGTGTCTGGGCTCCACGCTGATTACATCACCCATTTATCCACCTAGAATCCGGGCCTTCTGACTCCAGGGAGAAAGCACGGTGCTCCAGCTGGTTAATTGCTTCCCGTCAGGCAGGCTGTTTTGGTAGCAAGGTCTGCATGCACCTCCCTGGGGAGGGGGTGGGAGGGAGCAGAGCCTGCTGCAGCCACTGTGGTGGGATGAATAAAACATCCTGGCAAGGCCGAAACCTTGCCTGCCCACAAAGACACCTCAGAGAAGCCTGGGACCGGCCCCTCCTTGCGGCGTGGCCAGCCGTCTAGCTGTGTGCTCACCGCCCTGCTCCCCGACCTGCCCGTCCACAGTCAGCAGCGTGGCCCTCAGCCGCCCCACCTCCTGCCCTCGTGCAGCCACGGGGACCCTCAGACAGAATCCCAGGCCGGCCAGGCTCTGCTGACTGCAGCCAGCTCGTGGGTAGGGGCTGGACCCAGAGCCCCTGACAGAGCCCGCCCGCTGCCCAGCGCCACAAAAGCAGGGCCTGAGCTCGCCAAAGAGCCTCGATGGATGGATTGCCTTGGGCAACGTCACCCTCAGCAGCTTGGGACAGACTCGGCCTCCTCCTACACTCCCTGAATCCCCGGATCTCCCGGAATTCCTGGATCAAAATGCCCTGACGTTGGTTTCCCTCGAGGGCTTCCCGAGCACTGGGCCTGAGCAGCTAGGGCCCAGCCCCCCGCGCCCTTCCCGAAGCCCCTCGGAACCAAAGGGCCTCAGGCTCTGGGCCGCCGCCAGGATTCAGTGTGGGAGCAGAGGGCGGCCCATTTCCCAGGGAAGTGGAGGCCACCTGCACCTTATCTAGTAGATCTGGGTTTTCCAGGGCATTCTCCCTCGCGCCCCACCCCAGCACACAGCCCACCTCCCAGGTCTCTCACTCTTCCTCTTCTCCAAGTTTTGTCCACTTTGTTGCCCTTTTTCAAGAGCCGAGTTCTGAATATATTCACCACATGCCAGCTCTTACTTTTTCCCGCTCATTGAATGCTGACTTGGTCCCTGCCTGAGCCCCTCGGTTGATGCTGTAGCTGTTTTTTGAGCTTCTTGAGTCATAACCTCAGATAATTTACTTTCACTCTTTTATTTATTTTTTTTTTTGCTGTACGGGGGCCTCTCACTGCTGTGGCCTCTCCCGTTGTGGAGCACAGGCTCCGGACGCGCAGGCTCAGCGGCCATGGCTCACGGGTCCAGCCGCTCCGCGGCATGTGGGATCCTCCCGGACCGGGGCACGAACCCGTGTTCCCTGCATCAGCAGGCGGACTCTCAACCACTGCGCCACCGGGGAAGCCCTACTTTCCCTCTTTTCATTTTCAGATAAGTGCATTTAGGGTCCTAGCTGTTCCCTCCCGAGACTTTCAGCCCCAGCCCTGGGCTGGGACCTGGGACTCTCACTGTCTGGCTCTGGCCGCTCCCCAGAAGGGTGCAGAGCTCGGGCGGGAGGTGGAGGGCGTGGAGGCACATGCAGCACCCAGCCCGCAGGCCTCACTTGCCCCAAATCCAGAGCAGCAGGGGTGGCCCTGGACCTACTGCCGACCAGAGGCTCGGGGACAGCAACGGCTCTCCCCACAGGGACACTGCCGCTCCCCATCGGTCCTCCTGCCCTGAAACTAGAGGCTCCAGAGTGAGGACGGAAGCACCCCACCAGGGAGGGCAGAGGGTGGGGCGCCGCAGTGGCCCGTGCCCGACGCCGCCCCAGCTCCCTTCCAGTGGTCAGGGGACTGGTCACTCACGGCCCGTGAAGGCACCTGGAACCACGTGGAACCACTGATGTATCTTCTGTCCTCTTCTGGGGCACAGCTGCGTTCTAACATTACGCTCCGGAGGCTGTGAGCCGAGCGTGGCCTCAGTGATGGAGCTCCCTTGGAGACTTGCTGAGATCCACACGCTTGCTGGGCGTGATGCACGCCCACTTCTGTGAATGTTCCGTGTCTAAGAACCATGTGTCTCTTCCGGGCCATGTTGTGGTGGTGGTGGGTACAGAATCACACACACGCCATCGACTGTGCGTACATATATGCACACATTACACATCATTTACTCTACCAATATACATGTATGTTACACATATTGTACCTAAAGAGACATACTGCACGAGTGACACATAAACACATGTATGTGTAAGTTATGCATAATATATATGTATTTATAGAGAAATACACACACGCATAATATGTAGGTAAACATGCATACACACACCACACGGAATGACCTCAATCCTGTTGACTGCGTTATTCAAATTCTGCCCTATTTTTCTTTTGCTCCTTGATTCCTTGATTTCTGAGAGAAAAGTCTCAAACATTACTGTGAATTTGCCCTTTTCTCCATGAATTTCTATCAATTTTGCATTATATATTTAAAAAGGTATTGTTCTAGGTGGATAGCAGTTCACAAAAGTGCTACCTTCTTAAAGGACTTATACCTTTTCCCACTCAAATATTCCCCTTTGTCCTTAAAAGGACAAACTCGAGCCTTGGGTTCTGTCCTCTGCTGGACCTGTCTCCCCAGTTTTCCTTTTGAGAGTGTTTGCTAGGATGAATCCCTTGTGTTGTCATCTAGTACCTGTCTCTTTGGGGTGATAGAGAAAAACATATAGAAAAGAAGAGAATTTTTTGTTAATTTCTCTTTTATCCCAATGTGACTCACAATTTGTGTGTGCCATAATTGCTCCCTGCCATTTTATTTCATGTGAGCCATCTTCTATTGATATTTTTTCTTTCCTTGATTTGGTCGTTCCTTTTGTTTCCTCCGGTGGTTTGACATTATTCCTCTCTTTCTATCCTCTGGAGGTCACCCTGGGCCTGTGATAGATACACTTACAGGTCCCACCGCCTGCGTTTCTCTCCCAGCGCTATGCCCGGTCAGCATCTATTTCTTCCTCATGAGCAAGAGGAGACCTGCGCTGCACTTGGATTCTCTGCGTTTGTTCTTCTGCCGGCTCCCAGGGAGACCAGCTGGGGTTTCAACAAGAAGCTATCATTAAATTTTCTTTTTATATTATGCCTCAACAATGGCAGGACTTGGCCCTACATTTACTGGTTCCTTTGCTTCCACAGAGCTCAGTCTGTGCACGCACGTGTGTGTGTGTGTGTGTGTGTGTGTTGGACTAAATGTTTGTGTCCCTCCCCAAAATTCCTACGTTGAAGCCATAATCCCCAGTGTGACTGTATTTGGAGGGAGGACCTCTAAGGAAGTAGGGTTAAATGAGGTCATAAGGGTGGGGCCCTGACTTGATAGAATTAGTGCCCCTATAAGAGAAGAACCAGAGCTCCCCACCTCTCTCCTGCACACTCTAAGGAAAGGTCACCTGAGGACAGAGTTCAAGGTGGCTGTGGCCAAGCAGGGGAGAGCCCTCACCAGGAACCACCCTGCCCACACCTTGACCCCCCACTCCCAGCCTCCAGAACTGTGAGAAAGTGAATGTTCCATCTGTGGTGCCTCGTTCTGCAGCCCAAGCTGACTAAGACAGTGTGTTTTGCTTTTCTGTAATTCATCTTTGTGAAATTCTTTCAGAAAGGGTGCATGAGGAACATACTTTCTGGGTCCTTATGCTTCTAAAAGGTCTTTGTTTGGTGCTGCCACGTGAACACTAGTTTGGCTGGGTATGAGATTCTAGATAAAAAACCAAGGCCCCCACAGTGGCTGAGCGCCTGCAGGGTAGGGGGCCAGGGGGGAGGCGCAAGGGGCTGAGTCCCAAGCTGGGGGCCAGAGCCGGGGTCTAGGAAATGAGGAAGAGGTTGTGTGTGTGTGTGTGTGTGTGTGTGTGTGTGTGTGTGTGTGT
>NW_020174642.1:11912061-11916829 GCF_003031525.2 Neophocaena asiaeorientalis asiaeorientalis | reverse complement strand
GTGTGTGTGTGTGTGTGTGTGTGTGTGTGTGTTGGGGGTATTGATTGGAGGAGAAATCATGAGTTTGGACCGGAGGGGCTGCAGGCTGTCCGCAGGAGACCCCCTCAGGCCCCAGGAAGCTTGGTTGTGGGCTGGATGAGGTCTTGGTGACCCAGACACAGCCCCTTGACCACTGCTTGTGTCTATAAATTTATTTGAGGAAAGCACAGAAGAGGCGGGTGAGGCTGGTGTAGGAAAGCGGATTTAATGTGGGTTTTTCACAACATTCCATGGCTCCTGATGGCCTATGAGTCGCTGATGCTGAACTGGGTAGCCCCTCAGTCCACACCTACCGCCCGCTCCTCCCAGGCTCTCAGGGTGACGGTTGGGGGCACCATGTGCAGGAGAGCCCCCGCCCTCATGGGGCGTCTGCATCCTCCCCGCCTGGGTCCCGGGGCAGCACACAGGTAGAGACCTGTGCATTTCGGGAGGAGGCCAGAGCTTGCCTGCGCCTCCTGCCCTGCTAAGGGGCTCAGCCCTGACAGCCAAGGGAAATGGATCCCATGGTGCCCCGCCCCAGGCCAGGCAAGGGGCTGAGTTAGGTCACGGTGGAGGCCCTCTCGGGGGTGTGGGCCTGAGGAGGAGGCCACAGGGGAACCCCAACTCTCCAGGAAGTGCCAGCCTTGGGTGGAGACGCCTCTGATGGTGGACATGCTGCTCACAGGATGTGGCCAGGAGGGTGTCCACTGGCCGCCAGCAGGCTCGGGAGAAGCAGCGTTGGCTGATGGAGTCCCCGTGGCCACCTCAACCCTGAGGCCCTGCCTCGTGGCTGGAGCCCACCTGCTTCCTGCTCAGCTCTCCTCCCAGGGCACCCCGAAGCCTCCCAGTTCAACAGCTGGGCAAGAGGGGCTGCTGATCCGGGCGGGCCGTGGATGGAGCAGCTCTGCCGGCCCCTGCAGAGCTGCCCGGGCTGCGTCCCCAGGTTAGTAGTAGGCCCCGAACAAGGCGGCCACCTTCTGGAGGATGGCCTTGTGGTTGGCGTACAGCGGGATGCGCTCGTCCACCACCTGCCACCGGATGGACACCCCCGCATCGCAGGAGTATAGGTGCTGCGAGGACAGGGGTAAGATCCTGACTCCCTCCTGAGCCGGCCCTGCCCCCACCCAGACACCCCGAGACTACAGACGTCAGGGGGTGACGGGGACCCCACGACCTGGCTCCTGGCCCTGCCACAGGCCTGGCCAATGGCCGCTTGCTTTTCTCTTCTGCACAGGCGCGAGTCAGAAAATGCCCACAAAGCCTTAAAAACCCTTGAAGGAGGAGAGGGAGGAGGTACAGCCTTGTTCTGGGGTTTTCTGTCTGCAGACACAGCCTGGGTTTTGTTCCCTGGGACTCCCTGGCCCCAGTTCTGGATTAAGGATACGTGGGACTGATCTAAGTACAGGGGACGGCAACCCCACATAAGTGCTGGAACCAGCCTCCCCTGGGTGCGAGCCTGGAGGCCCCCAGGGTTCCTGGCCAGCCCCGACTGCGCCCCAGCCTCCTTCTGCTGCCCTCTGGCCTCTCCCGGATGCCCCCTTGGTACCCTCCGGGCACAACTCTGACCCACGCAGCTCCCACTCTCTGGTCCTGGCCAGCTCTGGCCCCAGGCCCCGGAACCCCTCAGACCCCTCCCTATAGACCCCGAGGCTCTCTGGAGCACTGATGCCCCCGGTCCCCCCATTCCTCAGAGCCTGAGACCCAGGCCACATACAGAGTTCAGCCTCTTCAGCTCCACGTCGCTCTGGTCTGGAAAGTGGACGCTCACGGCCACCGTCTCGATCCAGGCATTGTCTGTGTTCCTTGGGTCATCCACGTACCCTTTGTACACCTGGGAGGCAGCACAGGTGTGAGCTGTTTCGCCTGATGGACCCCTGAGCCTCCCGGCTTTCTCCCAGAGGAAGGGGCCCCATGCTTTCTCTGCAACCGGTCCGGGTCTGGGATGCTCAACACAGCTGCCCACTGCACCTAAGCCCCTCCTGGCTCTCCCCCACCCCGTCCACCTGCCCCCAACACCACCTTCAGCTTGACTGACACATCGTGGGGACCCACAGCCTCACTCATCTCCCTTCTGGCCTCTGGCCTGCTACCCAGACCTGCCTCGACTGTCCTTGGGAGGATTAAAAAGAGCCAGTGGACCTCAAAACATTACGCAAAGTGAAAGAAGCCAGACACCAGAGGCCGCACGCTGTGTGATTCCACCTATAATAACCGTCCAGAGCAGACAAATCCACAGAGACCGAAAGCAGCCTTGTGGGTGCCCGGGGCTGGGGGAGGGAAGGGAGTGGCTGCCAATGGGTATGGGCTTCCTCTCGGGGTGATGGGATGTTCTGGAACCAGACAGAGGTGGTGACCACCCACGCCGTCTGTGTACTAAAATACCACTGAACTGCTCACTTCAAAGTGGTTCCTTTTATGTTGTTTGGATTTTACCTCAACAAATAAAGAAGTTTATTTTTACAAAGCAGAGAGAAAAAGTTTATTTTTATCTCCCTGTGGGCCTGCAGGGGATAAGCCGTGTGAAACTGCTTGGTTTGTAGGGCAAAACCGTAAGCATCAGCCATTGCCTATTTCATCCTGAGATGCCGCAGAGACAGAACCAGCAACGACTCGGACGCCCACTTGGAGGACTGTTTAAAGAAATCATGGCACAAAATATTATGTGGTCCTGAAAAAGAGCGAGGTGAATTCGGAAATGTGGACCTAAAAATATGGCCTTTGCAAATTCACTGAAAAGCGAGTTACGTCTTTGTGCCCAGCTGTGCTCAGGGCAAGAGGGAGTGTGGGCCGGACACCAGGCGTGCCCCGGCCCCAGGGTGGCAGAGGCCGTGGCCCCCCACTTGATCTCGGGAGGAGCAAACCCAGACAGAGAAGGCGAGGGGCCCAGAGCCGCGGCCACGTGGGTCCCTCCAGGAGGCTCCTCAGCTCCACGCGGCCCGCCCTGCAGCTGTCACGACCCGCACCTTGGGGCCCCAGATGCACAGGTGTGAGCAGAGCAGAAAGATGACCTCACCTCCATGCCCTGCGCCAGCAGGCTCTCGAAGGAAGGCCAGAACTCTCTCCGGAGGACCTGCTTCAGCTTCCGGGGCAGCGTCTCTCCTGGTTCCTGGGAGCCCTGAGCAGAGAGGGAGGAAGGGGCAGGTCAGCACGGCTGTCTGGGGACCTGCTTCCTCTGGCCACCTGCCCAGCGTGGGCAGCGGGCCAGCCCCCTGGAGCCACAGGCGGTTGAGTGTCTGACAACAGCTGCCTCGGGGCTGGAGTGACATTGCCCAGAGCCCAGAGTCCACGTCAGCCCGCGGGGCAGGAGGGTGGCCCAGCCTTGAGGCGCGCAGGGCACTGTGGGGAGGCAGCCCCCTGACCTCCACCACCCTGAGCACCAGCCGGGCTGTGTCCTGTCTGTGTGCATCCCTGTTCCCGTGTCCAGCCTCTGCTCTCGCACACCAGGCTCCCGGCCACTCCCGACGCCCCAGACACGGGCCTGTACCCGCACTCCCCTCTCCATCCATCTAGGGGACTCTCTCAGTCCACATCACGTCCATCCACGTAGGCCCTGGAGACGCCCTAGCCCCTCGCTGCGGGGGGCGGGGGGGGCTGGCTCTCAGGGACACAGCTCAGAAGATGCCCGTTGGCAGGAGAGACTGAAGTGCCAGAGAGGGAGGCTGAATGGTGCCAGAGAACCCACGGGAGGAGAGGGCCGGGCCTGGGCTCAGAGCCGCGCTCCCTCAGCTAGAGGGCACAGGGGCTATGGCTGCAGGAACGAGAGCTGCCCAGGGCCCTGGAATCCTGGTTGGGGTCTGAAGACCCTCAGTGGCACCACTGCCCCCCACACACCCCTTAACTTGCTGTCACAGCAGAGCCGCTGCTGGGCCACCGGGTGGGCGGTGGGGAAACCCGACGGCCTCTTGCTGAGCTGGGCGAATCACGGACTCCCGGGTACAGGCTCAGAGGAGGGGACCCCGGACAGAGATGCACCCAGACACCAGCCGGGGGCCTGGTGGGCGACACGGTCCTCCTGCCAGGGTCAGCCTACTCCAACCCCAGAGCAGTGACAGGGTCGTGGGGGGCAGAGGGCAGATTGACGGGTCAGAATCTGAGCGGTTGGGCCCGCTTGGCTAGGACAGGCCCAGGGCCTTCCACACCCCAATTCTGTCACCACAAGGCCTCTGGGGTGCACGCCGGCCTTCAGTCCTGCAAGGAGCTGCCGCCCTTGAGCTGAGGTCCTGTGCGCTCCCGTCCCCAGCCCCAGGCTCAGCTCGGGCCCCAGGGCTAGGGGCAGGTGCGCGCCTGAGACACCCACCTGGGAGCCGCGTCTGACCCCAACCCCTGAGCTCTGCAGGGAGACCCAGTCTAGCCTCCGAGGCAGCCCCAGCCCTGGGCCTGGTGCCCCCCGGGATGCAGTACGTGCTCAGTTAGCGCTTACGCTCCGAAGAGCCCCTGAACCCGTTTTCACAACCGCAAAACAAGGTACTAGGAGGGAGAATTCCCTCTAAAAGGCAAGGACCGGCCTCTGTCGTTCAGAACCAAGGATAGAGTCTGAGCTGTGCAGGGCAGCCACCACAGGCGGGTGGTGCTCCTTCGCTGGGTGGAATGCACAAAGGCGCGCAGGGCCCCGGGACGGCGGGCGCGGGCTCACCCCGGGCAGAACCCAGTGCTCTGAGAGGGAGCGCTTCACCACCAGCACCTCCAGCACCTTCTTTATGCCCTTCCTGCAGATGGCACCGTCCTGGCTCCGCCTCCACCTCCAGGAGGG
>NW_020174642.1:11878979-11911903 GCF_003031525.2 Neophocaena asiaeorientalis asiaeorientalis | reverse complement strand
ACCTGCTCCAGGGGCACAGAGATAGTAACCACCGCTCCCATGACTGCTGGTCTGACTAGAATTGGAGAGTATTTTTCTATCAAAAGCCTTCATGAAGCACGTGCCCTGGACCCAGCCCTTCCACCTCTGGGACTCTTTGGAAATGACGGGTAGATGGATATGGATTTTCATTTTGTCTGCGTAGTGAGCCCTGGCCCTGGCTTTGTCCCTCCCCCAAGGGGCCTCTGAGGGATGGGGACCCACAGGGAAATGAGGGTAGCCTGGGGGCAGGAAGGGCCTGGGCTTTCCTAGGGGCACAGACGCTCCTGTCCTGTGTTTTGGGGCGCACCCGCGCTTACCCAGGCCGCTACGGGGCAGGGCGTGTGGCGCACGCCATGTGCTCATCCGGGGCTACTCACCGGGTGACCACGGGCTGCAGGGTGTGGTTGGGGCCAAAGCAGCTGAGGTCCCCACGCCCGCGCAGCCCTGTGCGGCCCATGGGGTTCCTGGGAGGACAGGGGTCTGCTCAGCCTGCCGCCTGCAGCTGGAGAGCCAGGCCGGGGCAGCAGGAGGGGCCTCTGACGGGGCACGTGCTGGTTCCGCCCACACCTGCCCCGGCCCAGGATGGGCGGGAGCAGGGAGGAGGCCACCGTATGGAGCCCTGGAGAGGACCCCCGACACCCACGGGCCCCTTGACCGGTCTGGCCGACTCCGCATCACCCACTGGGGCTGTCCACCCCGAATCCTGTCCCTGGGGGACTCCAAGGCTTCAGGTCACCTTGGCGTGAGTTGGAAAGGAAAGGGGTCTCCTTGGGAGCAGAAGCCCAGCCCCATTGCAGACCCCCCCCAGAGAGCGCCTGGCCGACCATCGTGCTGCGTCTGAGGGCCTCGGCCGGCCTGTGACCTGGCACCCGACGGTCCCCCCCGCCCCGCCATGACACTCCGTCCTGCTCTCATCCTGAACACCACGTCCCCCTAGTCCCCTCCCCTGTCTAGGGCTGGAGACGCTCCTGGTCACGTCTGTTCTCCTGCCCCACCCGTCTCCCACCACCTCCTTCCACAGCCTCTGCTCCCTGTTCCAGAACCTTCCCCGGAGGCCCGCCGCACACCTCCTCCCCCGGTGCCCTCAACGACCACCTGCTCCATGGAGCCCACACGTCCTGGCCATCTGTGGTCCCTCCACAGCTGCTGACTGCCCCTTCCTCGGCCTGCGCCCTGTGGTGCTGCTTCCCCAGCAGACCCCCTCGGAGGAGGCCCTCTGACCTCCAAACCCCAGGCTGGCACACAGTAGGCGTCCACTAAGTGCTTGCTGGGCCTGACGCCATGAGTCACCTGACATCTTTATGTTGATTCTTCACCTGTACAGTGGGGCTCAGTGCCCGTCCCTACAGAGAACAGACCTGGAAACATCTCCGTCCCCTACACGTAACCCCAGGGGCCCTTTAACAGCTCCCCCGCTTCATTCTCACGATCGGTGCAGCTGGCAGCCGGGCGGTCCACGTCTTACCCCATTTCCACACCACAGGAACGGAAGCCGTTAAGGTTACATCGGGGGACGAGGGCGCAGCGCCCAGGCCAGCGGACCGGCCCACGGCCCCCGCCTCCCCACGAAGGAAACGCCTTATGTGGGTGTTTCTTTTCTTCCGTATTTTGTTTGTTTTTATCAGAAAAGCGCCCACATTGCCGGAGAGGAAACCCGACCCCAGAAGGAAACCCCCAGAGGCCGCGGAGAAGGGCCGGGCTGCACTCACAGAGGGAGCCCCTCCTGCACAGCGTAGACCCCGTGGAAGCTGCGCCGGTCCAGGCATCCATCCACCGCGTTGTAGCTGATCCTGGACAGAGGCTCCAGGGCGCTGGGAGAGAGAGGAGAGGTCGCGTGCCCAACAAAGATGGCGGGATGCAGAGCGGCCGCGGTGACCCCTCAGGGGGTCCACCACGAGGGCCCCTCCCCGGCCGCAGCCCTCCCAGCATGGCCCAGCCCCCAGGGAGGATGGGCCACCCGTCCAGGCGGGAAGCAGGGCACTCACTCCCCCACAGGGTCCACCAGGTCCTTGTTTTTCCTGTCGGCCGTGTAGAAGGGCGGGCTGTAGATAAGGAACTCCGTCTGCACGACACGGGGGCTCCCCTCAGTCGGTCACCACCCCAGGTCAGCTGGCACCCCGGACGGCTGACCTCAGAGCCCAAGACCCTGGGACGGCCCGAAGGGCCTGGGAGCCCGAGCTCAGCAGACCCGAGGACGCACACACCCGGCCCAGCCCCCAGGATGGGGGTGAGGGGCTAGGCTGGGCTCTAGAGGGGAGAAGGGGTCCCACTGGCAGACTGGGGAAGAGTAACAGCCTGGAATGTTCCAAGGAAAACTAGAGAGAAGACCGGGGGGGGGGTCACCCACATGCCTCAACCATCTCTCCCTCTCTCTCTCCACCTCCAGCCTCCCTGGCACTCAGAAACAGGGCAGGGACCGTTCACTGGGGACAGGGGGTCGGAAAAGCAGGGCAGTCGGCTGTGTGTGGATGGAGGCCCACCAGCATCCTGGCTCAAACCCCAGCTCCATCCCCTCTGGCCACGTGGACCGCGTGCCTCCGTTTTCTCATCTGTTGTCATGTCCCTGTGAGGCCGCAGCGGGCTCATCCAGCCCAGGGGGCTGGACTGCTCGCCCCTAGGACACCGGGCCCCTGCAGCCTGGTGGACGCGGCAGCACAGGCACTCACCTCCCAGGGCACCTTCTCGTTGGGCACTGGGAAACGCTGGACGGGGCAGTTGGGGTAGAGGAGGTGCCTGGCATCCACGTGGTAGGCGTCGCCCGGGTCCTCCACCTTCAGCCCGCCGTCCAGCTCAGGGTCCCGCCCCATCGAGGCCTTCTGGGGTGCTGGGAATGGGAACAGCCCCACGGAGCTGTGGGCAAAGCTGGGCCCGGACTTGGGTTCCAGGCGCGCAGGACAGGGCCATCCTCTATGGTCCTTTCCCCCAAACTTCTGGGCTGCCTCTACCTCCCCCAGCCCGGATTGAATGCCAGCCCCAAAGAGGGTACCCTCCCCAGGGCCCCCAGCACTGCGGCCCAGGAGGACAGAGACCTGGGGTCAGGCAACCACCACCTTGGACAGCTCCCAGCAGAGCTCTCAGTAATTAGCTGGACGCACAGGCCCTTACAGAGGCTTGTCCAGCTGAGGAGAGCAACTGCTCCTTCCGGGCCAGCAACACCCCAGGACGGTTACTCATGCCCATTTCTTGGCCGACTGCACACGTAGGAACAAAGACTTGCTTTCTGTCACCCAGTCAGCGTGACTGGGTCTCGGGTATCTGCTGGAGCTGCCCCCACTTTGTAGCTTGATGTACAGGAAGATGGGGCTGTGGGCCAGGCGACCTCTGGAAGTCCCCAGCCTGGTCAAGCAGGGGACTTGGCCACACTCTGCACATGTATCTGTGGGGTGGGCCATGCTCCCCGAGGCACTGGGCCTGCTGCATCTCCTCCCCACGGACCCCCGGACGCAAAAGAGCACAGGTGGTAGAGACCAGCAGCTGGTACAGCCACCCACTCACCCAGGGTGGGGACGCCCTCCTCCGAGCCAAAGCCGCTGTCCCTCAGGGCTTTCACGATCCAGTGCAGCGCTCTGGCCGTCTGGGCCACCTGGAAGGCACGTCCCAAACAAGATTTGGTCAACACCTGCCCCCACACGGAATGCCCAGCTCCCACCCACCCTGTTCCACTGTGTCGCAAGGCACAGGCCCTGGGGCCAGAGCACCCAGAGTGAGGAGGGGAACCCAGGGCAGGCCCACGGGGTTGGGGGGCACAGGGTCAAGGCACAGCAGGAGGGGCACGGAGGGGCGGGGACCTGGCCTCTGCCTGTCCACCCCTCCTTGTCCTGGAGTCCCAAGGCCTCCCTGACCAAAGCCCCTGCATCCACCTCCTTCACTGTGCCCATTGAAGTACATTGTGACAACGAACCTTTATGTCTGTGCCTCCCCCTGACTGGGAATCCTCAAGGATGAGATAATGCCTGCCACCCTGACATTCTCAAGGCCAGCTTTGGACAGGCACGGAGGAGGCACACAGGAAACGTGGGATGGATGGATGGATGGATGGAGGATGGATGGATGGATAAATGATGGATGGACACACAGATGGATAGAGGGAGGGATGGATGGATGGATGGGCAGTTAAATGGATAGATGAATGGATGAATGACTGGAAGGATGGATGGATGGATGAATGAATGGATGGATGGATGGACGGGCAGATGGATCAATGGATGGTTGGATGGATGGATGGATGGATGAACTAATACACATTACTGTCCCTCAGCATCACTCAGGCACCTGAGCCCAGCTGGCCTATGAGGCAATGACTCTTGGATGTGAGGCCACTCAGGGCTGCCCAGCTGATGGGGGGGTGGAGGCTGCTCTCCTGTTGCCCACCGGCCACCGCTCTCTCATGTGGAGCTGCTCTGAGACACCCACATGCTGCTTTCTCATGCTGCCCCTCAGTCCAGTTGTCCACACGGACATCCATACGCATCCTTGCTGGCCCCATGGCCTCCCTCCCTCCCAGCATAGCTGGCAGCCTGAGACAGCAGCCAAGGGCTGTTAGTAATTTCCACGGCCCCCTCCCAGGTTCCAGGTGCAGAGTCTGGAGACAGCGGCATCTCAGAGGACAGTTCCAAGGAGGCCAGGGGAAGGTCAAGAGTTTGTTCCCTCAGACCAGCCCCTGATGTGGCCGCCACACAGTGCGGTGTGGCAGAGCTCAGGCAGGGGAGCGTTTGGTGGAATTCTCTAGAGGATGCAGAAGGTGCCCCTGCCAGTTGGGAGCAAGGGCCCTGATGTCACCGCCCCCTTCTCCTGGGTGGTTTCCCAGTATGTGCACTCTCAAAGCCACCACAGCACGGAGCGACCTTCCAGGTCCTTCGGAGCTGTGCCCAGAAACAGAGGTCCCAGCCCGGAACCCACCTGCTCCTCTAGAGAGGCCAGTCTCTGCTCCATGGAGCTCGACTGCTTCAGATGTGCCATTTCCAGCAGGTCCACCATGGTGTCCACCCTGCAAGAGGACACAGCTGAGCCCCGCAGGCCAGCTAGGGGCGGGATGTGAAGGAAGCCTGGTGCCTCTTTGCAGGTGGGTGACCTGTCAGATCCAGCGGCCCAGGCTCTGTTGGCCTTAATTTCACGCATCTTCCTCTTAATTTGAAAGTATTTATACCATACGTTTCCGTATAGAATGAGCACCGCCTAGTGGCCCAAGGGGAAGATCTCGCAGCCAACGGATGCCCCCGGCTCACAGGGCTGCCCCAACAGCCCCGGGCTTTGCGGGGAGCATGGCTGGGCGAGAGGCGCAGGTGTGCAGACGCGTACACGCCTGGCTCCTTGCCTCGATTTGCCACGAGTCCCACAGCCGAGTCACAAAGGGGAAAGCTACCGCTGGGCACCACTGGGGACTTTGGAAGGAGGAGGACGCAGCACCGTTGTCTGGGGAATAATTGTTTGGTCTCTGTCTTCTTTTGCTACAACATAGGAATTGCACCCAAGGCGGCCTCTGTTTTTATACGAAGAATACTTCCAAACGCTCTTGCCTTTTGCGCGGGGGGTTCCTGAGCTGTCTTCCCCCCCCCGCCCCCCGCCCGGTGCCGTGTGTGCTGTGTGACAAAGAGCAAACGTTTCAGGAACCCCGAGGGGACCGCCCTGGTCCCGTACTTGTCGCTGATGTCCTGGATCTTCTGCTCCGGCCTCTGCTTCTGCTGGATCTGCTGGTCCTGCAGGTAGTTCTCCTTCAGGTAGATCTCCCAGGACAGGAGGGCCGCCTCCTCGTTCTTCTCTAGCTTGTTCTCTGTCAGGGGAGGGGAGCCTCTGACCCACTCGGGGCCCCGCAGGGAGGGGCCGGAGGAGCCAGTCCGCACCCGCCCCCAGCGGGCAGGGTGGGAAGTCGGTGGCCTGAGCGGTCTGCGCGCCCACCGAGCTTCCGGAACTCTCCAAGGAGCTGCTGCCCCCACCCCACCCCGGCTCCGCCGCAGACGCAGCTCTGGGATGAGGGAGACGGCAGCTTACTGAGCTGCTTGTGTCGCTTGGCGGGGATCTTCAGGATGGCCCTCTTGATGAAGAGATGCAGGTGGTTGAGAAGGATGAAGGGGGGCGGCGCAGGGGGCCTGCCCTGGTACTCCTCGATCAGGTCGTGGCGCTGGAACTTCCAGATCTGGTCCGTGCGCTCCTGGACCTGCTGGAACGTGTAGCTGCAGGGGCAGGAAGCACTGGTTACAGGGGAGCACGGGCCACCCAAACACGGTTACGAAAACACCCGTGTCCCTGCCCAGCGTGTCTGCCGTGACGGCCCATGAAGAGCACACACATCACCCAGGGGCGCAACTCCAGATGCAGGGGAAGGCAGCTGAACGGCCAGCCCCAGAATTCTGAGCTTCCTGGGAGCCAAGGGGAGAAGGAAGAAAGAAGACCTAGAGTTTAGGTTCTACAAACCTCGTTAGAGAGTAAAACAGAGCTGCACGTGTTGGGAGAGGGACAGTGTCCTGCACTGGACTCTAAGAGGGGCTCGTCCCTTGGATCTGACAAACAGAAGGGACGGTGTCTTCAACAGGCTGACACATTTATTCTCTGCAACGTGTGTGTCTTGTGGATGGACGTCAACTGACCCGAATCCTTGCCAGAGAGAGGCCCTCGGAGGGAGGGAGGGAGGCCAGGCAGGGCCATGATGCAGCCCCTGCCCGCCGGCCTTTTGACCTCTCTGTCTCTATCACAGCCCAGCACAGGTCAGGGTCTCTCACTGTTCAGAACACGTGGTAAATCAGAAAGTGGCGACCTCATCACGCTAGCTGATGAAAGGGAAGAGAAATGGTGCCCAAACCAGGAATTGAGGGATTTTCACCAGGGTCACCACAGGTCCCAGGGGCCCTTCTGCAGAGGCCGGGAGGGGCGCTGAGGGGCTGGCGATGCCCTGAGCCATGGAAAGCAAATACAGGTCATCCTGCATCGTCCGATTTTCAATAAGTGTGACACGCACCTCCACATCTAGAGTCGGGCTCGGCCAGGTCGCTGCCCCGCACCCCCTCCCTCCAGGGTGGGAGGAGCGAGACGTCCACGTGCCCCAGCCCGCGGCCTCCAGGCACGTGGCCCGTGCACTGGTCCCGCAGCAGCAGTGCCTTGACGGACTCGGCGGTGACCAGAGAGCGTGGCCGCACACGGTCCACCTGGGCTGAGCCAGGTCCCGGGTCCCGGGCTCCGCCCCGCCCGCGCCCCAGGGGGATGGGGGGAGGGCGAGGGGCGTGCACCCGGCCAGGCTGGCACAGGGCGCTTACTTGAACATGGCGATGAGGAGGTTAAGCAGCAAGATGTTGGTGAAGAGAAGATAGAGGCACAGCAGGGTGACCGTCAGCCACTCGGGGAAGGCGGGCTCCCGCTGGGCTGCGTCGATCTCGGGGCACTTGGGCTTGTAGGGGTCGGTGCCATTGGGGCTGCACTGGTCCAAGTTGAAGTTCACGCCTGCGTCGGGAGTGAGGGGGCAGGTGAGCCAGGAAAGCCGAGTGGAAGCACAAGGGTCCTCGGGCGATGACCCCGCAGACCTGGACACCCCCACATCTGGGTGACCTCAGCTGTCAGCTCAGGCGTGAGGGCAGCCCAAAGAGGGGCATCCATCTACACCCAAGCATCCTCGCGGGCAGGAAGTGCGGCTGCCAAGGGAAGCCCAGGAGCCAGACCTGTACTCCAGGTGGGCACGTGCCCCTGTCCGGATCCAGCCATCCCACCGGGGCACTTTCTGGGCCCCAGGCGGGGGCAGCACCAGGAGGGGCCGTGTCATCGTAAGACACAGGTCCCAACCCTGGGGAGCAAATTGCGGTGGGAAAGAATTCAAAGAGGAAATTAACAACCATCAAAAAGAGAAGGAAAAACGCTGCAGAGGCAGCATTCCTATATGTGGAACAAGCGATTACAAAACAAGATATAGCCACACAATTGCAGACAAGTAAAGAATAATATTTATCCTTTATTATAATATTTGTAATATAATATTACAAAACATAAATATATATTCTGTTTGTGCATTTAAAAATATCTGAGAAAATATACTCAGTTAATAGTGGTTAGCTCTGGGAGGTGGGATTCTGAACATTCTTCTTTATACTTAACTTGAATTTAAAATTTTTTTAGCAATGAGTATGTACTGTTCTGTAATCAAATATATTTTTGACAGTGCTACGAATTTTCTAAGATAGAAACTCATAATAATAGCTAGAAATACCTATAATTTTTTAAAAAAGAGATCAAATCAAGAAAATAACCTTCCATTTTAGTAAAGTAAACCCAGAGCAAGCAGAAGGAAGGGAATAATAAAGAGCAGAATGCAAATAAATGAAATAGAGACAAAAACAATAAAGAAAATCAACACAACCAAAATCTGGTTCTTAGAAAAGGTTAACAGAATTACAACCTTTTAGCTAGACTGATGCAGAAAAAAAATAAAGACTCAAATGACTAAATCATAGCTGAAAGAGAGGACATTGCAACCAACCTTACAAAAACAGAAAAAACTATAAGGAAATATTACCAAAACATTGTATGCTAACAAATTAGATAACTTATAAAAAATGGAAAAATTCCTAGAGAGACACAAACTACCAAAAGTGACTGAAAAAGAAGTAGAAAATATAAATAGACCTATAACAAGTAAAGATATTGAATGTGTAATTTTAAGACTTCACACAAAGAAAAGTCCAGGCCTAGGTGGCTTCTCTGGTGAATTCTACCAAATATTTAAAGAATAATGAAGACCAATCCTTCATAAGCTTTTCCAAAATATAAAAGAGGAGGGACTACTTTCTAAGTGATTCTATGAGGCCAGTATTACTCTCATACCAGAACCAGACAAAAACATTACAAGAAAAGAAAACTACAGACCAACACCCTTTAAGAATATAGATGCAAAAATCCTCAACAAAATGCTAGCAAACTGAATCCTGCAACATATAAAAAGATTTACACACCGTGACTAAGTGAAATATATCCCAGGAATGCAAAGTCCGTTGAACATCTGAAGATCAATTCATATAATACACCATATTAATAATATAAAGAAAATAAACCATATGAACATTTCAATTGACGCAGGAAAAGCATCTGACAAATCTAACACCCTTTCACAATACACACACTCAAGAAACTAGGAATAGAGGGGAACTTCGTCAACCTGATGAAGGATATTTACAAAAACCCATAGCTCACATTGCACTTAGTAGTGAAGGACTGAAAGCTTTCCCCTATGATCACGGACAGGGTAAAGACATTGCTTCTTGATACGTTTCAACACTGTACCAGAGGTTCTAACCAGGACAATTAGGCGGGAAAAAGAAATAAAAGACATCCAGACTGGAAAGGAACAAGTAAAAGCATCTCTATTTGCAGATGACACGATCACAGCAAATCTCCAAAAAATGCACTTAAAAGCTATTAGAACTAATAAAGAAGTTCAGCAAGGTTTCAGGATACAAGTTCAATACACAAAATATAGTGTATTTCTATACACAAGCAGTAAACAATCCAATTAATAAAACAATTCTACTTACAGCAGCATGAAAAAGAATAAAACACTTAGGAATAAATTTAACAGAAGAAGTGCAACTTACACACTGAAAAACAAAAAAATATTATGGAAAGAAATGAAAGATTTAAATAAGTAGAAGACGTCACATGTTTACAATCAGAATCCTAGATGCTCTTTTTGGAAAAATTGATAAGATGACCCAAAAGTTCATGTGGACCCAAGGACCCAGAGGCCAAGACAATCTTGAAAAGAAGAACAAAGTTGAAAGACTCATGCTTCCTGATTTTAAAACTTACTACAAAGCTATACTAGCCAGGACTGTGGTATTGGTACAAGGGTAGACACATAGATCAACGGAATAGAACTTAAAGCCTAGAGATAAACGCTTTCATTCATGGTCAATTGATTTTTGACAAGGGTGCCCAGACAATTCAACGGGGAAAGAATAGTCTTTTCAACAAAGGGTGCTGGAACAACTGAATACTTCCTGTAAAAGAATGACTCTTAAGACCAATACCCACTTGAAAAATGGGCAAAGGATAGAAACAGATATTTTTCCAAAGAAGATGGCTCAGTAATCACATGAGGAGATGCTCGACATCATTGGCCATCAGGGAAGTGCAAATCAAACCACAGTGAGATACACTTCCCGCCCAGTAGGGTGGCTAGAATCAAAAAAGACAGATAATAACAAGTGTTGGCGAGGATGTGGAGAGATTGGAACCTCATACATTGCTGGTACAGCTGCTGTGGGAAACAGTCTGGCAGCTTCTCAAAAAGTGAAACACAGAATTACCACGTGACCCAGCCATTCCACTCCCAGGTATACATCCAAAAGAAATGACAACGTGTCCACACAAAAAGTTATAGAAAACGTCACATTAGTCATAAGAGCCAAAAAGTAGAAACCGCTCAAATGTTCACCAGCCTATAGATGGATAAACAGAACATGGCAAATCCAACCAATGGAATATTATTTGGCAACAAAAAGGAATTAAATGCTGATACGGACGACTCTTGAAAACATTATGCTAGGTAAAAAAAGCAAGACACAAAAGACTATGGATTACATGAGCCACTTTATATGAAATGTCCAGAAAAGGCAAGTTCTATAGAGACAGAAAGTCGATTAGAGGTCACCTATGGTTGAGGGGAAGGGGGAAGGGGAGTGACTACTAACGGGCACTGGGTGTCTCTTTGGGGTGATGCAAATGTTCTAAATTAGATTCTGTAAATATACAGAAGTGCGGCGGACACTTTATGCCGCTGAGCTTTACGGTAATGTGAATTAAATCTCAATGAGGCTCTTCAGGAGAACAAGCTCAGTACGCAGAGCGAGTTCTCTGCGTCCAGAGGAGGAGGACTTAACCTCTGCCTGCAGTGGGAGGAACAGAAGGAATAGGACAGCACCTAATGCTGGGGGGTGGGGGTCAGCCGATGCCCCAGGGCCCCATCTCCCCGAAGCTGCGAGGTACGGCTCAGGCTCCGCCAGCTGGCGCCCTCCCTGCTCAGCTGGACCCAGCGTGCACCTGTCTCTTTCGGCCACAGGCACTGCAGGAGCCACGGCCCCCAGGCCCTCCCTGCCCCACTTCCGTGAGCTTGCAGGACCCCCGCTGGGCTGGCCCCTCCTTTCCCAAGGCTGTCAGGGCCCATCGTACCATCGATGTAGGCCGGGATCTGCCCGAAGATGGTGAGATACGAGTGGTAGACGACCCCCCGGAAGATCCACTCCACACGCCTCTCATTGTGGATGAGGATGGCCTGCTTGGCCACCCCGAAGGACACGACCCACACGGCCAACAGGAAGAGGAAAAAGAATACATCCTTCATCTGCGGGGACAGGGAGACACCAGGCTGCAGCCCCACACCCTCACTGCCCACAGGTGGGCTCCTGTGTGCCCTGCAGTGGAGGGGGACTCCATCGACGCCCACGGCATGGACGTCTAGAGCCAGGAGCTCCGGGGGAACAGCCCTGGGGCTTCCCCAACACCTCAAAGGTGCGCTGGGTACCCCCTGAAGTGCAGGAAGGGTCCAACGTGACCATGACCCAGGAGGGGAGTGATAGGAGCTGTAACCGGGATCAGGAATGAGCTGTGGAGATCAGGCAAGGCTGCCTGGAGGAGGCAACATACAGGCAAAGACCCGAGACGGGCGTGCCCGGGGGTGGGAGCCCAAGGGGCAAGGCTGGGACTGGAGATCTTACGGGGTGTGCCGAAGCCCTGGGGCGCCTCACTTGGAACTGGCGTCAGGGGCCCCTCGTCCCCTTACCATCCGCTTCACGATGATGATCTTGGGCCCCAGCGTCTTGCTGATGGTGAAGATGTGCATCAGACGCAAGCAGAACATGATGAAGTCGAGGGAGAGGACGATGCGCCCGGGGTACAGCAGCGAGGGGATGAGCCTGGCCGGGCAGAAGCAGGGCCTCAGCCGGCCGCCCCCAGGGCCTGGCCCCGGCCTCCTGCTCACCTGCCCCAGTCCAGGGGCAACCCCGGGACCCCAAAGCACTAAAGCTGGGTGTGAGCTCAGGGGCAGCGCCTCCAGGAGGGTCTAGAAGCCCAGCCACGGGCAGGGAAGCCACAGGCCGCGTGGGCGTCCCGAGAACCAGAGGCTGCGCCGGGCAGTCTCGCCGCGTGGGCGTCCCGGGAACCAGAGGCTGCGCCGGGCAGTCTCGCCTGGTGGAGAAAGCGGGTCATGGCAGGGCAGACACGCACAGCCTTGACGGGCAGTGGAGAGGTCAGAGCCCCAGGCTGGGATGCAGGGGCACACACGCGGCAGCCACCCGCAGTGACAGAGCCCCGAGTCTCTGCCCTGGTTCCCTCACCATCCCCAGGCGGGGCAGGGCACCCTCGGGACAGATGCATCCAGAGAGGAGCTGAGCCCCGCGGGGGGCCCTGGCCTGGGGCCTCATCCAGAGCCGGCCCTGTGGGGCGGCTGCCTCAGACGGGACGGACGGACCGGGCGCCACACGGGGAGGCTGCTCACCGGCAGGTCAGCCCTGCCATGAAGAGCAGGATAGCACAGATGTCCAGCTTGTTCCAGAAATCGCTGAAGTACAGGAGCGCCATCTTCATCAGCCCGCACTCGTCCGGGTTGTAGAAGAGCTGGGAGGGAACACAGCGGGCCCGGTGCCTTATCCCGCTCATGGCCCCGGCAACCAGCAAACCACGGCTTCCTGGGGAGGGGCCGCGGGCAGGACACGTGGCCTCCGCTCACCCCAGCCTCAAGCGAAGGCGTCAGGGGCCAGCTCCCCTCCCATGGGGCGTGCTCCCCGCCCCCTGCAGCGGCCCCCAGAGGAGGGAGAGACGGCAGAGGGACCGCGGCCCTGCTTGGCCTGCCCCGCGGGAGTCCCCACCCCGGACCCCAGCAGCTGGGTGTACGGGGCAGGCGGCCGCATAGGAGCAACCGGGTCCCCTCCCCGGCACCGCTGGGCAGACTCCGGGAGAAGGGCCTGCCCTCTGTCCTGGGGCTGCCCGCGGTGAGGCCGGGGCCCAGGGACCGGGGGCTTCTGCTGCAGGAGGCCGTGCGGGACGAGGCGAGGCCCGCAGAGCCAGCGCGGCCCCAGGCCTGGCTGCCCACCCTGCACCTCCTCCCTGGGGACCCTGATGGTGCCTTAGGGTCCCCCGCAGGCGGTGGTGTTGACGCATGTGAGCTAAGCTGGCTTTATCTTGGGGCTCGTGGCTGCCAAGTTCAGAGAGCAGGGGCAAGTCTGAGCGGGCGTCTCTCAGCGGGCCGGCCCCTCCCCACACCAGCTGAGGGTCATGTTCACTGGCTGCCTCCAGGTACTGGCAGGTGGGGACAGTGTGGGAACGGGGTTGGGGGGGCGCACAAGCCGTGAGGATCAGCCTTTCCCTCTGCCCCGGGCCCCCGAGGAGGCCTCCAAGCCCGGAAGGGGTCTTTGTTCACCAGGTCGTCTCACAGCGGGACTCAGGATGGGGCCTGGACCACGCAGGGCCAGCTTGGCCTCCAGGGGGGCTGGACACTGTGGTGGGCCACCCCTCAGCACCTGACCGACCCCCGGGAAACACCCTGCCCACCGAGGGGAGGGGGCAACAGGAGCTCTGTGTCTAGAATCCTTGGACGGACGCTGCCGTGCACCTCGACCCTCGGCCGATGTTAAGCTGTGGCCTCGTGTGCCGGCTCAGGGCGCTGGGGGCGCTTCTGGAGAATTCCCAAACCCAAGAGTAGTCTCGGGACCCCACAGTTTGCAGTGCCCTTCACAGCGCGGCCGGGGTCTCACATGCCCCCCAAGTCCAGGAGGCCACGTGGTGAGGGCACCCCGTTCGGGGGGATCAGGGAGGGTTTCAAGCAAAAAGCAGCGCCTGGGGAGGGGCGGCCAGGTGGGGGAGGGGCAAGGGCCGGCGTGGCTGCTGGACCGCAGGCCGCCCTTTCCAAGGGGCACTGCCCGCTCTCAGAGGCCCCGGGAGTCTCGCCGGGGATGGCACTGGGCCGAGGGCCACCGGGAGAAAGTGCCCGAGCCCAGGGAGCTGCCCGGGGGCGGGAGGGTCAGTAGGTGGGGCTGGGGCTGGGCAGGGCCCTACCTGCCGCAGCTCCTCGCACACCAGGGAGCAGAGCCAGAGGTAGATGAGGCACTCGCAGCCCGAGGGCCTGGGCTGGAAGTCCACCATGAGCACGTAGGCGAAGAGGCAGAGGAAGGCGAAGTAGGACAGGATGTTCAGGTGGAAGACGACCACGGGCGCGCTGAAGAAGGCGCGGATGCGGGCCAGGCCCCCCTCTGCCTGCAGCCGCCTGTCCCTGGGGGCAGACACGGGGTGGGGCCGCGGCCGTGAGGCGCCTGACAGCGACACAGGCCACAGCGCAGAGAAGGGAGGCCTGGGACCCGCATGCGGCTGCTGCCCGTGCACGCATGGCTTCAGCGGGGGCTCAGCCAGATGGCCCCACGGAGGGGCTCCCAAATGGCCCTCGGGTTCCTTCCGGGCTGTAACAAAACACTCAGGCCACGGTGGATGGTGCGGGCAGGGCGGTGCTCGGCCCCCCGTGGGTACTGGGGGACAGCAGGTCTCAGCCCGGGGGGGCCCTCCCCCAAGGGTGATTCCCCTCCGTCCTGGAATCAGTGGCAGCGGTGAGGACCCCCGAGAGAGGGTGCTTGGGATGGAAGGTCCGGACCCCTGGGCCCCCAGCCCCCGGCCCCCACTGCAGCCAGGCCGGCACCTGAAGGAGATGAGGCCCGTGTAGAGCAGCGGGAAGGCCAGCATACACAGGGCCAGCTGCCAGAGCCCGTTGTCCACGCAGAGCTGACCCCACCACACCTTGGTCAGGAAGGCCTGCGGACACGGGTGCCGGTGTCAGCGCGACGGGCGGCCCCCACCCCCGACCCCGTGCTCCCTGAGGCCGAGGAAGAGGCTCCCTGTGGGCAGGGCGGGGCCAGCTCTCCCAGACAGAAGGGGCGGAGAGCAGGGCTCAAGCCCAGGACTTCCATCCCCCCGTCTCCCACCAGCTGGCCCCTCTGAGCTCTCTCTGGGGGTCGGGGGGTGTGGACAGGACCCCCTCCCCGCCACGTCCCTGGGATCCAGCACGGCCGGCACACGACAGTGCTGTGGACGTGGTGACAGCAGGAGGCTGTGCTCCAAGGAAGCGCCCGGGTTCCAAGGGACACCCACTGTGTGCCATGCGCGTCACGTCACCAAGGAAACGCCAGAGCACCCTGCACTCGGTGCTCCAGCAGGATGCCCCGCCCCCCACGTACCCCTCGCGAGGCCCCAGGTAGAGGGGGTGGGCGTCCGAGTCCCGTCCCTGGGACCTCCTGGGGGCCTGCTGGGGGCTCCCACATAGGGCCCTCCTGTGCCGTCTGTGTGAGTGGGAGGCCGCGTCTGCCCCTGCAGCGGCGCGGCAGGTGTTTCTGGAAGGTCACCTGGATGCCCCCGTGAGACACGAACTTCATGTCCTTGGCCTCCAGGGCCAGCTGCAGGCAGGTGGTCTTGCCCCAGGCCTCCGACACGCGGACCAGCAGCTTCTGAGCTCTCTCCTCATCTTTGCGGTAGCACTCGGTGAAGACCCCTGGATGGGAGGAAGCCCGCGTCACAGCAGCCGGGTCCCCAGCAGTGACAGCCGAGGACAGTGTCAGAGCAGGGCCTCTCCAGGTGACACAGCCTGAACACGGATGGCGCTGAGACTCGGGGCGAGGGCCCCAGGGGGACCCCTGAGGAGCTGAGCCCAGGCCCAAGGCCGCGGGGCCTCTCCAGGTGACACAGCCTGAACACGGATGGCGCTGAGACTCGGGGCGAGGGCCCCAGGGGGACCCCTGAGGAGCTGAGCCCAGGCCCAAGGCCGCGGGGCCTCTCCAGGTGACACAGCCTGAACACGGATGGCGCTGAGACTCGGGGCGAGGACCCCAGGGGGACCCATGAGGAGCTGAGCCCAGGCCCTAGGCCGCGGCCCCAGGGACTCACCGATGGCTCTCTGCTCAAACTCGTCAGCAAGCAGCAGCATCTCCTCCAAGCTGTCCGTGTCCTCCTCCTTGGACAGCTCCTTCAGGATCTTGCTGCAGGCCAAGGCCGCAGCGATGCAGTCCTGGCTCTGGGCACCAGGGGAAGCCACCGTGAGGACCCGGATGGCCCAGCCCCGGGAGCCCCCAACACACCGCCCAGGGTGATGAGAGCAGAGGCCCCGAGACAGCACAGACTGTGGAGCAAGTACTTGTGGCTCCTTCCATATAAACCACTGGGCTCACCCAGATCACAGGTAAGCCCTGCTGGTGGCCAGTTTCCTGCACGGGCCGGTGGGAGTGGTCCGCTTACCAGGCAGCCCAGGTGCCTCCCCAGAACGTGGACTGGACACTGGTGCTAGCACAGCCCTGCCGGCACGAGACCCACAGCTCCCCGGGGGTCCGGCTAACCTCATGCATGGAGCACCCTGAAGGGGAGAGGCGGGGACCAGGCCCTCGCACGTCCCTGTCCAAAGCCAGGGTGCCCTGCCTCGGTGGCACTGCCAGTCCCAGGCACCGGAGTGGGGGCCAGGAAGATCTCATGGAGGGTCTCAAAGCTCAGCCCGGAGGCACTGGGTCTGAGGGCAGTGTCAGCCCAGGCGAGGGGTTGGTGTCAGAGCCTGGAAACCCGGGTTTGGCTTTTCTGCCCCCTGAGCCCCAAGGGGCACATGTGAGGCCACAGTCAGGCCCGGCTCTGTCGCCGACCGCTCCCCCAAGCACCTTGCGCGAGGGCAAACCTCCCAGAACTACGGACAAGCGGGGAGCCACCAGAGCCTCTGCTGGGACCCTGGGGGGAGCGGGCTCTTGAGAGCAGCCTGGAAATGCCAGCACCTAGAAGCGGGGCCTCTCTGAGAAAAAATGACAGAACTTTACTTTCCCGTTACGAGGAGAGTCAGCTCGAACTAAAGGAAAGCCACACAGGAAGACTTGGGCCTGCGGTGCCCTGTTTCTCAGGGAGCTCCCCGGCAAGTCCCCCGCAGCGGGTGACGAGGCCACACACAGGCCCAGGGACTAGGGCTTGGCAGGCCAGCCGGCAGGCGTTCCCAGACGGCCCGCCAACAGCTCAGGGCAGCGGCACCTGGGAAGCGCCCCTCTCAGTAACAGATTGTGTCTGAGACCCCCAACCATCAATGGAAAGAGAGGCTGCCCCTCCGGGGATGGAATTTGCCTGCAGAGTCTACAGACCGGGGGGGCAAGGTGGGGGGCACAGCACGTGCGCTGACCACCAGAACGTGTGGGTCACAGAGGGCGGCCTGCTTGGTGTGTGTGCCAGGTGGGCCTTGGTCCAGACAGACCACAGGGGGAGACTGTGTGGCACTCCTTTCTAAAAATTCTCTTCTTGCCTAGGGCCTAGGGCCAAGCTCTCTGCCCTCCAACCCTGGACACCCTGAGTTCCTTCTGGTGTTGTGGACACCCACTGCCCTCCCTGCATGGCCCTGTGCTACTGACCAACCCCTTGCGGTTGGCTCTCTGGCCAGGAGCCCCAGCTAGAGCCCTGTCACTGGTCCACCCATAGCTGTGCATGCCAGGAAGCGGGTCTGGGTACCTGAGCCCAGATGATTTCTGCCAGCTCCCGGCGGTTCTGGATGATGGCCCAAATGAGAAGATCACGGACAGGGTCCACGGTGAAGGCAACGTGGCCCGATGAACGCTTGTACAGGGACCGGAGACTCACTCCCTGCACCTGGTGAGCAGCGGACAGTTAGAGCCCTCACCTAGGGCCCCACGAGCATCAGAACCCCGGGGCCTATTGAGGGTCCTGAGCTCAGCCTCATCGTCCCTGGAGGATGAGCCCTTCAAACTGCATTTCCAACAACACCCAAATCTTTCTCATGCACACTGGGGTTCTTAAAGCATCATTCTGGAGACATGAAGACACACCCAAAAAGTGCAATACCCAGTTACCTCCCACACCAATATTTGTAGGCCCTTGTTGCTAGCCAGGCACCCCAATGTTTCCTACTCTTATCTGCTGGCATCAAAGCCTTTTTCTATGAAGTTAAATTCTAACACAGAGTCTGTTAATAGATTCATGCTGTGAGTTCCTCAAGGGAACCTATACCATGTCTCCTGCAGAGAAGGTCAGCAAAAAGCACCAGACAGACAAAGCTATGTGTGAGTGGAAAGGCCCTGACCCCAAGTGATAATGAGAACCCAGGCTTCCTGGCCCATCAGTAAATAAACACGTCCTCAGACAGTCTGGAAACAATTCCCAGAAGCAAACAACACACTTCCCACATCACACACAAAATTGCACTTTCCTTAAGTGATTTTAGAAATCGCCTGAAGACTCATCTTTATAAAAAAAGAAAAATCAGTTCATCTTCTTAAATGACAGTCATGGGTCTGTGTGAGCTTCCCCTTGAGCACATTCCAACTGGGCATCTTAAACACAGTGGAATCAAGAAAAGCAGAACCGTAAATATATAAAACCAAGCCACAGTCACGTCATTCTCAGGGGTCAGGAATAGCTCACACAGGACAATGGACAGATTTGCAAACCTGAAGGAAGTGGATAATTTTCTAGCAAGAAAAAAACAAAATCAAATATGATCTTAGAACAGAAAGAAAACCTAAACATCGGGACCATCAGGAAAGAAAATGAGAAAGTTATCAGTTACTACCCAAAAAGGCACCGGGCCCTGATGGACTCCTAGGGGAGTCTGCCAAGCTTGTAAGAAGCAGTGAACTCCGGCCACATAAACTGTTCCAGGGCAGAGAAAGAAGCAAGGCTTCCCAATGTTTTTACAAAGCTAACATAAAACTGATGCCAGAACCTGACAAATATAACACCCCCGAAATAAAACTACAATTAAAGACTTAAACATTCTGATGCAAAACCCTGAAAATACTGGGAATCCAACACCGCATTGAATACGTGTTACCCTGCAGTCGAGTTGAGATTCAAAACAGGAATCAAAAAACAATAACGACCTATAATTCACCAAATTCATAGGTCAAAGAAGAGCAGTTCAACTCCTCAAAAGGCATCTGACAAAGATCGGCACTGAGGCTTCGTTTGTAAAAACTTAGTAAGTTGGAAGAAGAGGCTCCCTCACATAAATACACACACAAACGCCAGCGTTGTACTTCATGTTGAGAGGCTGCGGGATTCCCATCAAATAAGGATGCAGACTAGGAAAGCCCCCGTCCTATTGTTGCAACACACATGCATCTCACACAGATATGCGTGGGACATGCTGACCTGGCTACACAGACACCGATTACACCTGTGAGCAGGGCTCGGGGTACAGGGCACAGGGGAGAGGATTTTCCCCACATAACTTTTGGTACCGTTGGAGGTCTTCAGAAAGGGAGAGTTATGGACTGAACTGTGTCCCCCAAATTTCATATGTTGAAGCCCCATCCCCTAATGTGACTGTATTTGGAGATGGGCTTTCAAGCATGTGATCAAGGTTAAATGAGGTCATGAGGGTGGGGTGCTCATCCAACAGGACCGATGTTCCTTGGAGAAGAGGCAACAATACCAGACACACTGAGGACAGGCCGTGTGAGGACAGGGTAAGAACATGGTTGGCCCCCTGCAGGCCAGGAGGAGAGACCTCACCAGAAGGCCACTGCCGACACAATGACCTTGACTCCAGGCTCCAGGGCAAGGAGAAAAAGACGCCTGCTGTGTAAGCCACCTCGTCTGTGTTACGGCAGCCCAAGCTGACTTTCCCAGTGAAAATAAAGCCCATGTTTCAAAGGTCCGAGGACACAGCGGTGCGCGCGGCACACGGCCAGCACTCACACTGACCTTGATGTTGGGCACCGCGAGCAGGAGGCGCGGGCGGTCGCTGGAGCGGGGCCGGGGGTACAGCGGCTGCGTGGAGTCCCCCAGGAGCTCCCGCAGCACCTGGGCCACGTGGTGCAGCTGCACACGGGGCGCCGGGCGCTCGGGCTCCTCGGCCAGCACCTTTTGCAGCTTGTAGTGGAACAGGCAGGTGGGCTCCAGGTTCTCGTACAGGTAGAGCAGCGTGTCCCACGTGACGAACTCCTTCAGCCGCACCCCGTTCTCCAGGAAGAGCTTCACGAACTCGGGCTTGTTGGCGATGAGGGCGGCCGTCATCATGGGGTACAGCTCTGAGGGCTGAGAGCGGGCCGTGGGGGGCCGTGCATGTGGTCATCGCCCCGCATAACCCTTATCCCAGTGCCCCCGAGACGGGGATGCCGGCGTCTCCCGATTCGGGAGGAGACGTGCCAGCCGCCCTCATTGAGGGCAGAGCTGGGGTCTGGACGAGGCCACCTCAGGGCCTGCCCTTGCTCCGAGTCCCAGCAAGCCCCTCCCCAGGGCACCCCCCGCAGCCTCACCTTCCACTGACGCTCATCTGTGAAGATCTCGCTCCGGGCGATGTCCACGCGGTTCCACGCCACTGCTAACTTCAGCTGGTGGTCCCAGTTCTCGTGTCCAAAGTGGTCGTGGCTCCGAGAGGCTGCGGGTAAAAGCACACGCATCAGGGGCTTTGATCTGGGCCTCCAAGCCACGCCCCACCTAACAAAGTCAGAGAGGGAGGGGTGTGTCACCAACCCGTCTCCATCATTTTAATTGAATAGATAAGGTCACAAAATCACTGCCATCCCCCACCCTTCCCCTGCACGCACCCTTATAAAATCCCTTTTCCTTTCAGTGGTAGAATCAGAGAATCTCTGGGTTTCTGTCACCACTCCCACTCACCCCAGCCCTCCACTCTGTCCCCAGCTCCTGGCCAAGCCCCCACCCTAAGTTTAAACTAGACACGGGTCTCTGAAAGGCAGGCATTTCAGATCCACACTCAAAAGTTGGACCACAAAGACCATCACATTTCCTTCCTTTGCCCTGTTTGCAAAACCACCACCTCATCCAGGCTCTCAGCGCAAGTATTTTGCCCAACTAGTTTCTGCTCTTGCTGGGTTAACATTTTAAAACATGGGTTGTTATTTGGGGAAAAAGAAAAAAGAACTTTGACCCTTACCTCACACCACACAGAAAAAGTAACCTGAGGCAGATCATAAACCTAAATATAAAAGCTGTGGCTATAGAGCTTCCACAGTGAAACAGATGAAAATATGTGCAACTGGGGGAAAGGAAAAGATTTCTTGGGATGCAAAGAACATGAATCATAAAGAAAAAAATTAGTAAACTAAAATGTGTTAAAATATAAGCCTTCTGCTCTCCAAAGACACCTCAAAGGACGTATAAAAGCAGACCATGAGGGGCTTCCCTGGTGGCGCAGTGGTTAAGAATCCGCCTGCCAGTGCAGGAGACAAGGGTTCGAGCCCTGGTCCGGGAAGATCCCACATGCCGCGGAACAACTAAGACCGTGCGCCACAACTACTGAGCCTGTGCTCTAGAGCCCGAGAGCCACAACTACCGAGCCCGCATGCCGCAACTACTGAAGCCCATGTACCTAGAGCCCACGCTCCACCACAATAGAAGCCACCACAATGAGAAGCCCGTGCACTGCAAGAAAGAGTAGTCTCCGCTCGCCTCCGCTCGCCGCAACTAGAGAAAGCCCGCACACAGCAACAAAGATCCAACGCAGCCAAAAATAATAAAATAAATAAATTTATTGAAAAAAAAAAAAAGCAGGGCTTCCCTGGTGGCGCAGTGGTTGAGAGTCCGCCTGCTGATGCAGGGGACACGGGTTCATGCCCCGGTCTGGGAAGATCCCACATGCCGCGGAGCGGCTGGGCCCGTGAGCCATGGCCTCTGAGCCTGCGCGTCCAGAGACTGTGCTCCGCAATGGGAGAGGCCACAACAGTGGCCTGCATACCACAAAAAAAAAAAAAAAAAAAAAAAAAAAAAAAAAAAAATCAGACCATGAACCAAGAGAAAATATACCCAACACATATATCCGACACAGGATTTGTATGAGAATATATCAAGAACTCATACACCTCAAAAATAAGAAGACAAATAACCAAATAAACACAGACAAAAGATCTGACAGGCATTTCCCCAAGATGAAATACAAATGGCCAAGAAGCCCAGGGAGACGCAAAACCAAACCACACCGAGATCTCCCTTCATGGCCACCAGGAGGGCTATAGCTTCAAAGACTGACAGTACCAAGTGTTGGCAAGGATGCAGAAGAGCCCAGCCCCGCATCCATGGCATGTAGACGGATGCACAGAAAAGTGAAAGCCGATCCTCTGCTACGACAGCCCCCTGTTCTGCCATCAGGTTGTCCCTCCAGGGTGAGGGCTGAGGGGTTGCTCAGCGCAGAGCAAAGGCTTCTGGGCACCAGGGATGTCTCGGCCATGTCAACACCGGCGGGAAGGGCAGGGTAGCACTGGCTTCCCTCCCCCACAAGAAGTGGGAGAAGAGGGAAGAGTGAAGTGTGGGCCCGGGGAGGACGGGCTGGAGGGCAGAGGTCAGACTACGGAGCAGAAGTCGGTCGAGAGCTCTATTGGTCCTGAGGACCCCTGCGTTTGGACTCTGCCCTGCGCTGGGGGCAGAGGCGTTAACCATGAGGCAGACGGTGGGGAGACAGGAGCAGACTTCCAAGGTTCTTTCTTTCTATGCTAGAATTTTATGAGAAACTGATGACCACTAAGGGGTATATCAGTGCAGGCTGCACTCAGATTTCAGGGGAGAAGGTAAGCTGAGAAAGGAGCCTGTTCCCCAACACCGGTGGTGGGCACCCACCTGCCCAGGGGGAGCACGAGGTAGGCCTGATGAGGTCCACCACCAGCTGCCCTCTGACCAGCGCATCTGCCCACGGGTGGCATTTCTGGCTCCTCTAGGCCAGGACTCAGGGTCCTGAACCCTCAGCCGGCTCCTCCCCCTTGTCCCCACTTTGCCTGCCCCTCACCCTTCAACAAGGCCTGCAGGATGGCCACATCCACGTCCTGCTGGCCATCCTTGCCTTCCCGGAACACGGTGAGCAGCTGCCGCCTCCGGACGATGTCTTGGATCTGCAAAAGACGATCCTCACGTGAGGGGCCTCCTGCCTCCCCAAAGGCACCCTCAGAACCAAGGCCCTGGACGCGGAGCCAGAGCCCCAGGCAGGAGTCCTAACTGCTTGTGTAGTCAGGGCCCCCCGCCCCCCCCCACCCCAGACGGTGAAGATGAAAGATGCATGAGGACCAAACACACAGTGTTTGCGAGTGGCCTGTGGGGTGGAAAACACAGCCCAAGTGTAAAGAATCTTCACCTCACTGATTGGTCACTGATCAACACTCAGCGTCACTTAACAGAAGACTTCTCCCCGGGTCCTCCTGCCTCGGGGAGGACCTACCCACCTACCTGTCCGTCCTTGCGTCCATCCACTCGTCCATCCAATCATCTACCTACCTACCTAGCTGTCCATCAGTCTGTGTGTGTATGCATGTACGTAGGTAGGTATGTGTGTGTATGTATCTGTGTACCTATCTGTTCACCCTACCCACTTGTCTACCTACTCACCTACCCTACCTACCTACCTACCGTTCTATATATCTACCTACCCACCCTGTGTATCTATTTAGCTAGTCACCCCACCTACCTATGTATCTATCTACCTACTTATCTATACACCTAGACACCTACCCACCCTTCCAATCTATCTATCTATCTATCTATTATGTATCTATTATCTGTCTATTATCTATTATCTATCTATGTTATCTATCTATCTACCATCTATTGCCTATCACCTGTCTATCTAGCTATCACCTATCATATCTATCATCTCTCAGCTGCCGTGTCTGCCACCAGTAGCTGCCCTGCCTTGAACACTTCACCCTGAGACCGGGGGGAGCCATCCACTCGTTCCCCACACCCCCAAAGCTTCAGGCTCTTACCCCAGCTCCCGGCCGCCCCGCCTGCCTTCCCACCTCCTTTCGCAGCCTGGCCGTGCAGCTCCCGCCTCTGTACAGACTGCTCCCACCTAGAGGGCCCCTTGCACACCCCACCTCCACCTCTAAGACCCCAACCTCCCTAACCCCTCGGGGTCCAGCTTTCATGTCAACTCCAAAATACCCCTGGTCTCTCTCCCCCAACCCCCATTCCATCTTCCAGCTGAAATCGCTCCGGGATTTAACCCTTGCTTTGATTTACAGGATGAAGTAGCTACTGTCAGTGTGTGCCGACCACCCACTTAGCACTCTCCCAGGTGACCTTGCTCCATCCTCTGAGTTTAAGTACCACTTACCCCTATTTTGCAGATAAGAAAACGGGATTGCTGAGAGAGGGCCAGCAACTCCTCCGACCCCAGCTACGTGGCGCTGGCCACGGGCTGGCAATGAGACCCCCACGGCAGATGTCCACATCCGCCAAGGGCCACACCCAAGTACCTGCCATGGAGCAGACCAGCCCTGAGGTTTGTGGAGTGAATCAGCAAACACGGCTCTGGGGGTCCTCTCCCCACTGAACGAGAACAACCACTGAGGGCAACCGCCTGGCTTGAGACTGGTGTGTATGAAACACCACTTGAAGGCCTCTACTTGGCAAGGGATTGAAAACACAGGCCCCTTTAAACCTTGGCAGGTTAGGTCCACTTCTGAGAATTGTCTGAGTAATTTACAGACTAACTGAGGAGAGGCCACAGGGCCGGCCAGCCAATCCCCGCCAGGTCCACTGGCAGCCGGGCTGACGCCAACAGCAAGAACAATCTCACAGAACATCGGCTTCTGAAGAGGTCCTCTGAGGCCACACTAAGACAAGAGCAGGGTCACTGTGCCGCCCACAAAAACCGCCTGGCTCCCCTCGGAGCAGGCCCGCTGCCCTCCCCCTCCCCAGCCCCCATCCAGGGTCCCAGCCCTCCCCGTGGTCTTTGGCTGCTGGGCACAGACCGTCCACGTGGCCTGAAATTGGATGCGGTGGGAGCTAAGCTGCTCCACAGACGTGCCCTTAAAACTGAATTTCCATGAGTTTTTATAGCCTGGCTTTAGCATCCACGGAGCTGGATGAAAGTCACAAACCCTGACTGCTTTGTCAGCCCCAGCTTGTTGGGGAAACTGAGGGTCAGAGAGGCACTGACTGCCCCCATCCCACAAAGGATCCTGCCAGGAAACAGAGGTCAGGTGACCTTGGGACGGGTGAGCCCCTGCCCCTGGGGCCCAGAGTGTGGCCGGACAGCAGGGTCGGCAGGACCACAGGGGCCTCAGGTGCGGGGGTTCTCCGCCGGCCAAGGGCTTCGTGGGTGATCAGGGCTCAGCCAGCGCTCTCCTTCACACCTACCCCCCTTGGAGGCTGGGGCCATGGCCATGGGTTAGGGTCCCTCTGCAGAGCTCACCAGGGCCCCTGAAATCCGGACTGGGGAGATGGCCAATTCTGAGGTCCATTCCGAGTGCCCCAGGTCACCTAACTGAGCCAAACAGCCTCGGAGTATGTGAGAGAGAAATTCCTTCTTTTCAGGACCTGGAGAGACTTCCCTATGCACATTCCTGCACTATTTCTCCCCCCGGTCCACCGAGGACCCCGTCTATAAGGGATGCTAGCCAAGCCTACACCCATCTGTAACCAGCGTTATCTCCCACTGTAGCTATGAAAGAGCAAATACCAATGCGCTTTAAAGCAGAAATACTGAAATGCAGGGCAATTATGGTCCTGGGCCGTAACAGCCATGGTCTCCCTGGGTCAGGAGAAAGGACCAAACCAGAGCTCTTGGGGGTGGTAGCACCCACGAGGCTCACGGCTCAGGAGCTGACGGGATGGGCAGAAAGCGAGGCCCCAGAGCCCCCAGCCCAGCCCACAACCAGAGCAGCCCACTTTCATCCAGTTCATGTGATGATGTTCCAGAAAATCTTTGGAATCCGGTGGGCTAGTTAGAAAATGTCACACTTACTTAAAAAAAAACAAAAGAAAGAAAGAAAGAAAAAAGACAATGAAGAGACCAAGCTAATGGTTCGGATTCCGGCCCAGCAAAAGGCCACTAGTAGATCAACGTGACATCCGAACTGCCTGAGTTTGGTCAACAGGGATGAACCAGAGTTCACTTCTAGGTTCTGATAAACGCACCGGGCTTATATGGGATGTTGACAGCAGTAGAGTTGGGTGAAGGGCGGACAGAAACCCTCCACTACCTGTGCTGCTTTTCCACAAATCTAAAAGTATTACAAAACAAAGACAGAGAGAGGACAGGCCGGCACGTGAAGTAAAGCTGAGGCCGCCCTTCCGATGGTCTCTCTCTGGACTCGTCACCACAGGGTCATGTCCCCAACTCCCTGTGCTTCCACTCAGTACCTCCTGCCCACGGGGCAGAAAGGATGCCCGTTTTGGGCGTAACTAGGTCCCTCCCAGGTCTCAAGTCTCCAAACCCCCTGGAGGTGGGGGGGGGTCCCCCAGAACACTGGTCCCAGGATGGGTCCGGCCACCGATGCCTCTATCTAAGGGTGCACGTGAAGCAGCCCCCAGATCACCACACGGTTCCTGGAACCACGCATGGGCCCCCATCTGGCACGTCCGCCCACCTTGCCGACCCCAGAAGGTCTCCATTAATCTCCCCAGTGGCATCGAGGTCACCAGGCCTGGAGGCCGGGCCGGACCCTGCCAGCCACTGCCGTCACCTGGCAGCGCCCCTCTGCCGGAATCTGGGCTCCCCACCCCTCTGCCTCCCCCGGGGCCTCAGCACCAGCCTCCTGCCCGCCCAGTGCAGCAGGGTCCTCGTGCCCTGCGGTACCAGCCCAGGCCCGGAGTTCTGCAGGCTAGAGGCCGAGCACGTCCTCCCTTGAGGACAGCCTGCTGCCTCGGCCGAGGGCTTCCCACCTGCCCTGGGCCCACTGCCTTCCGGGCTCACAGCCCCCCACCTTCTGCAGATCACTCCCGTGCCCGCCCCAGGCCCGCTGGGGTCTCCGTGTCTGGTTTTGGCATGCCCTGGTCCCGCTTACCAGGCTGACAGCATCTAACCTACCGGCTGCAGGTCCACGCCTGGTGACTGATGTACCCGTGTGCCTCACCTTTTTGGTCCACTCTACAATCCTGCTTTCGGTGAAGGTCTCGAACATCTCCTGGAAGAACAGGCCCAGCTTCTGCTGAATTAGGGAGATGGTGATCTCGGAGATGGGCAGGCTGGCCACCTGGGCAATGACGTCAGCCACTCGTCCCGAACCCTCCACGATCACGCACGGGGTGCCGTTGGTGATGGCATTGTAGATGGTCTGCAACACAGGGGCTGACCGTGAGCCCGGGACCTGACTCCACACCCGCACGGACACCTTCTTATACAGAGATGCTCGAACAGAGTGGATGTCTGGCTACTGCGAAGTTTACAGAAGGCATTTGCTTGTAGCATCCCACGCTCGGAGGGGAAAGGGGCTGATATATGTGGGAAACACACCCGACACACCGCCTCCTTCAGGCCTACCACTCAATACCACTGCCACGGAAGGTTTGGACGTTTCCACCCTTTGACGTGTGGACGGAAGCACCGTCTCCAGAAGGAGGGGCACTGCCAGAGTTCCACCCCCTCGTTAACCAGGACATCGAGGGAGACCCCGGGTGAGCAACCTGAGGAAGGGGCTCTACCCCAGCGGGAAGGACGCCCTGTCTGGGCCATGCTGCAGGAGAGCCACGGTGGGAGTGGGGGCCAGACGCATCCCGTCCTCCCAGGGACCCCAGGATCCTGTGCTGACCTCCAGCGGTTACTAAACATAAACAGACACTTTCGATGATCCCACGAACAGAACGTCATGCTCTCGCCCCAAATCTGCAGGCTGTAATGTCGTGTGTTACTACAGCAGAGGTCAAGTTGGCCCGCGTTCCACAAGGGAGGCCCATCCCACGCCGGAGAGTGGGTTCTGAACAAAGGCCCACAGCAGCATGTCAAAGCCACTGAGGATCCTGCTTTACATCTAGCTGCTGGTCCCACGGGGCTGAGGGGCAGCCGAGGGCTGTACTTTGAGAACCCCGCCCGGGAGTCTGGGTGCAGAGCTGCAGAAACCCCCCATGGGCTGCCTGGGGGTCCCTCCACAAGGGAGGCCCATCCCACGCCGGAGAGTGGGTTCTGAACAAAGGCCCACAGCAGCATGTCAAAGCCACTGAGGATCCTGCTTTACATCTAGCTGCTGGTCCCACGGGGCTGAGGGGCAGCCGAGGGCTGTACTTTGAGAACCCCGCCCGGGAGTCTGGGTGCAGAGCTGCAGAAACCCCCCATGGGCTGCCTGGGGGTCCCGGGGGGGGGCATGGGCTCCACCCTCGCCCCAGTCCCCTCTGGAGCCCCTCTTTCTTCTGTGCAGGTCAAGCCCCAGGGCCAAAGCCAGAGCACCCCTCCTGCGGCAGGGCCACTCAAGGGGCTCCGACCCCCCACACCCAGCGGACAGGATCCCTGTCCCCTCTTGCTGATGACGCCCCTGCGGGGCTGGTGACAGCACTTGGGGCAGTCGTCCCACCCGCAGCAGGACTTGACCCCCAAGAGCACACCCCCGCCCCCCCGGGCCAGGACTCACGTGCAGTGTGCCGGGTCCCCCCTCCAGCACCACGCAGACGATGGGGATTTTGATGGCCACACCTAGGACGACGCACAGAGCCCAGTTTAGGATCGTGGGCCCCCCACCCCTGCCAGCTGCAGCCTAACCGAGTACACTCCTGTCCCTTTCTGGGGTGGAGGGAAGGCGAGGGCTGTAGACCATCCTCAGCACCCAAGGCTCCCCCAGCTGGTCTGCTCTGCCCGGCTGGCCACCGCAACCAGCCTGTTTTTCCCTGCAGCCCTTTCGTGGCGCCTCGAATCTGGGCAGGGCTGGGGACATGTCAAGCCAGCGGGCACCACGCATGGCGCGGGAGTACGGCGTCACAACTCCGTCCTCTGGCCAGCCAGCCCCACCCTCAGCCTTTCATCCAGCCTGGCAACCAGGAGGGCTTGTGAAGATCCTAGAAACATCTTTCCCTGGGAAGCAAACATTCTTTCCAAGATCCCACGTGGCCTCGCCGTCCCCACACACTCACACACCCCCAACACTCCCCACCCAGCTTCTCTTGGTCAAAACAAGTTCTCCAGGTGTGGTCCCCAGGCCAGCAGCATCCGTGTCCCCCGGGTACTGGGAGATGCAAGTCCTCACTACCCAGACCTGTGAATCAGAGACCCTGGGGGTGAACCCACACCCTGGGGACCCCTGATGTGCAAAGAAGCTTGAAAACCTCGGCTCAAAGGTGTCCAACCAACCTGCAAGTCGTGTGCAAAGTCCTGTGTATTTGACCTCCCAACACCCCAGAATCCATCCCATCCCACCCACAGGGGCAGAGATGTCAAGGTCCAAGCTTTGACTACTGCACGCTCTGACTTCTGAACTGAGACGTGTTTGTGATGTTAAGTGACCGTAGGATGCTATGACCTCAATGCCTGCCCGAACTTTCCTTCTGCTGGTTAAAAGGAACGCAAGAAGATGAACCCCTGAACAAGTGTACAGACATCCAGGTGTGTTCTGACCACGCCCCCCCCAGCACCCCACCTGCCGAATGTCCTGGTCACGGCCAGCGGAGCCCCAGACACCTGGACCAGCCTGCTCCCCTCTCCCCCCGAGCACCCTGGAAAGCGTGCCTCGCTCACCTCCCCTTTCCTTGGTCTGCTCCGATATGAACTTCTCTAGCTTCGTCCTCAGGGGAATCTCGACACCGTAGCGGCCATGGGTCCCGTCGTCCACAAGGATGAAGTGGGAATGGTTGCTGTCCAGACAGGTCAAGTGCCCTTGGCCGTCCTCATCCATGATGTACTCAGCTGGGAAGCCGCCCTGGGGATGGAGAGGTGGGCACGGACAGACGGAAAGCTCTACATCCTTCCCACCAAGAACAGGAGCTCCATCAGGCTGGATAAGTGACCCCCCCACCCCCGCAAGATATCAGGCTCTAATGCCTAGAACCTGTGAATGTTCCCTCATTTGGAGAAAGGGTCTTTGCGGATGTGATGAGGCTAAGGGTCTTAGCCTGGGAAGATTAACCTGGATCATCCAGGTGGGTCCTAAATGCCATGACAGGTGTCCTTAGAAGAGGGTGCAGAGGAGGAGGAGGGGGCCATGTGACCAAGAGGCAGAGACTGGAGTGATGCGGCCACAAACCAGCAGCTGGAAGAGGCAGGGAACAGCTCCTCCCCCACAGTCTCTGGGGGAGCCTGGCCCTGCCGACATCCCGATTTTGGCCGGGTGGTACTGGTCGTGGAGTTCTGGTGTCCAGAAATGTCAGAGAGCACATTTCTGTTGCTTTCAGCCACCAGCTCTGTGGTCATTTGTCCCAGCAGCCCCAGGACCCAGATCCAGGAGGGGTGGCTGCCGGACCCGCGCACACGGCCCCTGGTGTCCACAGAGGATGGCAGGTGGTATCGCAGGAAGTCTTCTGAACTCGAAATGGGGAGACAAGTGCAGAGTGATCTGGGAAGTCAGCCCGTCTCCCGCGGCCTCAGATTTCCACTCCGTATGGCAAGCATTCAAGACAGAACCGGTCCCTTCCACTAAGCACATCTGTGACGCTGACACAAAAGGACAAGCGCCGAGGGGCAGACTGGCCTGACGACAAGCGTCTGTGACAGACACAAGGAATCACCTTCCAGAGGATGCTTTCCCCAGGAAGGGAAGGCATGCTGCCACCGGCCGGGAAGGGCAAGGGCTTGTTCATAAATCACCCCTCACCGGGCTGTTATAACAACGTCTCCTCAGCAAGTCAAGGAGACTTGTCTTTGGGGCCAGTGTTTCCCCCAAACTTTCCTGACTCCATGAATTAGGTGGACATGTGCTCATTATGTCACATCTACCGTCCTCCAAAATCTTACTGAATGAATTGAATGATCTTTTCCACTCACATCCCCACGTTTAAGCAATCGCTTCTCAGGGCTGCACCCAGATGAACGGACGCAGGAAGGCTCTGTCTTCAGCAGGGGAACCAGAGTGTTGTCGATCTTTGGGCTAGAAGGCCAGGCCCTGGGATCTGACAACCCAGATGCTCACTGGCTGTGTGCTCCCGGCCAAGCTACTGCCTTCTGCAAAGTCCATTTCTCATCAGGGAGGCGGCAGGAGGAGCCCCCGACCAGTGGCGGCTCCAGAGACTCTTGTGTGGACCCATCCCGTGATCTCAAGGGAGGAAACCAGAATCCAACCAAGGTACTCGCCTGGGGTCACCAGGGTCCATGGCGTGGGGGCTTGAGCCTGGGTCTCCTGTGTCCCTGTCCAGCCACTCCCCTCCACACTGCGTTCACCCTGCTGCCCAGGTGGTGGCCTGTTCGCTGAGCACCCGCTGGGGTCCTACATGCCCCTCGGCCTCCCTGCTGCGCCCCGCCCCCGCCCGCCCCGGGAGCAGTCACCAGCTCACCGCGGGGTGGATAAGGCTCTCCCGCTTGTGCAAGGTGCCCCACGTGGCGATTCCGATGGTGACCACTTCCCCTTCGCTGTAGCTGCTGCTCAGGTTGAAGACCCGCACCGCCTCTCCCACCTGCTTCATCACGCCCGTGTGGGACCCCCCGGTGATAATCCAGGCCCCTGGGAAGGAGCAGAGGGCCCTGCCACGCACACGTCCGACGCCTACGCCCTGTGCATCTCCGGTGCTTACTGCCCCACATCTGCAGACCCTCTACCCCAAACCAGGGCCTCAGGGAAGCCCCGCCACGATCACGTCCTCCTGTGGCAGCTGGGAGCCGCGGTTCCCCGCGTTGCTCAGGCGGGGGCGGGGACAGGACGGGACCCCCGTCGCTGACTGCAGGCCTTGCCCTCTCTCCCCACCTCCCTGCTGCGTCCCTCTGTCCTGCTCTTGGGAGCACGGCATCTCAGAACTGCCCCTGAATGTGTCTATTTCAAAGCATCACTAGTGGAGAGCCAACCGGAGCTGCATCGGCCGCCACACAAGCCAAGCACAGCAGCGGACAGGGCGGGGTGAGTCTGACCGGACACACCCCCCGGCCCAGGCCTGGCCTCGGTGACCCCCGAGGCCCCGACTTGGCCTCCCAGGGACGCTCCCTCCCGCCCATCACTCCCAGGCCTGAGCCCCTCCTGTGGTCTGGGCCCTGGGCCCTCCAGCCCCGGTGCTACCTGTGGTCTGGGCCACCTTGACCAGGCCTCTTCGGAAGACGCTCTTCAGCCTGGGCTTCATGTTGAAGTCCTTGGCCCCGCCCGTCACGGAGATGAGAAGGTTGGGGACGTCCAGGCCCCAGTGCTGGGTCATGAGGTGGTAAATCAGGCTGGAGGGCGTGTCCTGGGACAGGCGGACGTACTGTGGGGAGGTCAGAAGACCCCAGAGGGTCAGTGAGTGGCCACCCCCGCCCCAGAGCCCAGCCGTCCTGCACCAGCAGCGTCTGGAGAGTCCCAGCTGGGCGGGTGGGTGCTCACACCCGGGTCCAGACCCAGCGAGTAAAAATGGCCGCACCCGAGCAGGACACTGATTGAGGGAAGGGGGAGGCTGCCCAGAGGAGACCAGCCCCTGGCCCCTGTTTTGGGAGCACCCCCGGCCTGAGCCCCATGCCCGAGTCCAGTCTCCCTGGAAGGCCACGCCCGCCATCACCTCCACAGGGCCTGCCCGGCTGCTGCCCACCTGCCCCACCCCTATGCTGCAGAAGACCACCTCCCCCCTCCCCGCTCCCACCAATGCTCCGCAGAGGACGCCCCTCTCAGATTAAGCCAGCTGCGCCTGGGGGGGCCTGGCATTGCACCGACACTGGCTCACGAGGGGCAGGACTTGGGGCCGGTGCCCACCCCAGCCCGACCCTCTTTGTTCAGCCTCTTGGGCCAAGTGGGCAGTGTCAGCGACTCAGAGTCGTCGAGGGAAAAGGTCACACCCGGTTAACAAGAAGCTCAACGTCCCAGAACCCCAGCACAGAAATAAGTGGCTACACCAGACCCTCCAGGACAGTGTGGCCCAAGAGCTGCCACGGAATCCTCCGGAAGGCTGCTTAAGACCAGGGTGGCTGGGCCTCCGATTCAGCAGGTCTGGGGTGGGGTCCAAAACTCTGCTTGGAGGTACTGCTGCTCCAGCGATCCCTCTGAGTCTGCAGCAGCTGGGAGCTCAGTGGGGCCTGGGCCTCCGGCTGCTGCCGCCCTCCCTGCCCTCGTGCTCCCGGGCAGGCCTGGGACCCCGCCCCCCGCTGGCAGGACTCTCCC
>NW_020174642.1:11868618-11878905 GCF_003031525.2 Neophocaena asiaeorientalis asiaeorientalis | reverse complement strand
TCAGTGACAAAAGCCATCCGGGCCACCCTGCCCACACCCTGCAGAGCACCAGCAGTGGCCCTGCCTGCTCCCGGAGGGCACCGCGTGTCTCCCGTTCGCCATGCGAGCCCCACCCACTCCGCCCTCAGTGCTGGGCAGGTGGGCTCTGCCCCAGGTTTCCGCCAGCCTCCCACTCCTACCCCAGGGAGTCCCAGCCACCTCGGTCACCCACAGTGGGCTCTGGTCCACAGTAAGAGCAACGGAGTCACCATGGAAACCAACCTTTCCCACCTTCTGGCCCAAGCCCGTGAAGACGATGTCACCAAAGGCGTCTGTTGGCATCTCCTGGACGTGCTTTTTCGGGTCCCACTCCTTGCCCTGGAAGGCGTGGGGCCTGGTGGCCTCCTCCAAGTGCTGTTCACGCGTGTAGCCGCACTCACACACCACCTTCCTGCAAAGCCACTCGGTCACCAGGGGTGACCAGCGCCTGCCCCCGCCCCACTGCGGGTGTCAGAGAAGGCCCAGAGGGGTCAGGACTGGCGGCCCAGCAGGGCGAACGAGGCGCCCCAGCCGAGAGCCGGTGGAGACACACAATCGTCAAACTTCTAAAAACTAAAGACAAAGACAAAAATCTTGAAAGTCGGAAATGACACCTTACCTATTAGGGGAAAATAATTCCAACAACCGACTTTGAATCAGAGCCAGAAACAAGTGCCAGAAAGAAATGACACGACATTTTTCAAAAGACAAAAGCTACCAACCCAGAATTCTACACCCAGCACAACTATCCTTCACCTATGAAAGGGGCGTCAGGACATTCTCAGATGAGAGGAAACCAGGGAACTACCCCAAAAAGGCTGGCTAGAGGAGGGTCTCTAAACAGAAACAAAACGTTACAAGAAGGAATTCTGGAATATTAAAAAGGAAGGAAGAGCAATGGAAAGAATAAAAGTATGGGTGAATATAGCACATTTTCCTCCTCTTGAACTTTCTGAAGTATGTGTGATGGTTGAAGAAAAATTGCTCCATGATCTAACATAATTCTCAGTGCCTGCAGACGAAGTTTTGTAAATAATTATATTATAAACGGGGAAGGGCAACGTGTTGTACAAGGTGGGACTGTTTCTACACTTCATTCACCTTGGTAAATGTCAACACCAGGACACTCTGATGAGTCTTGGATACATCAGTAGGTAAGTAGATGTCAGTAACACGTGATGAGTTGTGGATGTATAACGTAATACCTGGAACAACCACTAAAAAAAAAACAGCTATGCAAAGAGATATGGTCAAAAACAGCATAGATAAATCAAAATGGAACTCTAAGAATGATTCAAGTAACTCACAGAAAGGCAGGAAAGGAAAAACAGAGAGAAATGTAAACAAGAAAATACAGTGGCAGACTTAAGTCCTAATATATCAACAGTCACATTAAATGTAACATTCTAAATACACTGATCAAAAAAAAACAGAGACTGGCAGAGCAGGTTAAAAAAAATAATAAGACCCAACATTTGCCGTCCACTAAAACCTCACTACAAATATTGTGACGGTGGCCACTTTGCTCCTCGGCAGCAGACAGGAGGCAACTATCAACACACACCACTCGAATGGATGTCAAAGACATTCCGCCGAGTGAAAAAAGCCAATCTCAACAGATCACACTGTGTATGGCTCCATTTATATGACATTCTGGAAAGGAAGCAGTTATAGGGATGAGAGCAGATGAGTGGTTGCCAGGGGTTACAGATGGTGGGGAAGAGGAGGTGACCGTGTAACCACTGGTGGAACCATGGGATCTACCTGTAGTATCTTTGCAACTTCCTATAAATATATAGTTATTTCAAAATAAAAACGTTTAAAAAGCACACAGTGCAGGCTCCAAGCAGAAACTTCTGGACACAGGGCTAGCACGATACACGTGGTCCCCCAAAGAGAACGCCCGGCTACCCCTTTTCAACTGTCACCTCCTCTCTTGCCTTGTCTTCGTGGGTTGAAATCGTTTTATTCCTTTACAGCTATTCTTTGGGGTTGCAGGAGAGAAAGAAGACAGCAACCGTGTTCTTTACGGCTTGTTTAATCGGAAATCTACACATTTTTTTAGAGTCCTGCTTTTTGCTAGTAACAAGTGACCTAGAAGACTAGATATAGATGAGACCAAACCAAAAAAGTCCCAAAGCAGGTGAAACCTGAGCCAATGACATGGGGGAAACACAACTGGCCTCAGAGAGAGAAAACAAGTTTCCCTGCTGCTTACGGAGTGCCTGTCCGTAGGGGCTTCTGACTCTCAACTTCTCAATCGTTAAATGGGAAAAATAATACACTGTCTGATGACCTCGAGCTTGCAAAACTTGTGAGGGCCAAATGAGGTTCTAGATGGGAAATAATTTATAAAATTCGTGTAGGTTAACTAACCATGCAGAGAACCAAGGACGGGTCAAGGCGGCCATGGCCCACCCTGTACCTCAGTCTCCTGGGCTCACTTGGGTGCCCTTTCTCCACCCACAAGGCATGTCCCTGGCTACCCCTGGTCCCACTGCTTAGGCCGGGGCCCCCAGGGCTGGGAGCACAGGGCCAGCCATAAGGAACTCCCGGCACGCCCGTACACCTTCCTCTACGACCCCTAGGGACTCAAGTCACTCGCAGACTCACAGGGCTCTCTCTGAGCACCTCGTGTAAGCTCCTCCATTTACGGAGGAGAGAGCTGGGTCCGAGGCGGGAAAGAGGGTCAGGACGAGGACCACTTTTATGATGATCTGGAACCAGACGTGCATGATCACCGACGGTGACGCTGTTCCTGGGGTCCTGGGATGTGCCCAGGGTGTGATCACAAAAAGTGCCCCATGTGGGAGTTCACGCTCCAGCTTGGCCCAAGGCTACCCAAAACTTTCTCATAGGTTCTAACAGTTAGCCTAGAACAGACCCTTTCCCTCCTCTTTTTTTTTTTTTTGCGGTACACAGGCCTCTCACTGCTGTGGCCTCTCCCATTGCGGAGCACAGGCTCCAGACGCGCAGGCTCAGCGGCCATGGGTCACGGGCCCAGCCGCTCCGCGGCATGTGGGATCTTCCCGGACCGGGGCACGCACCCGTGTCCCCTGCATCGGCAGGCGGACTCTCAACCACCGCGCCACCAGGGAAGCCCGAAACCTATTTTTAAAAACTAAAACTGGAGACCTCAGTGCAAAGCACTCTCTACATTACTGTCGGGATAACCGGTGTGAACTTGAACTCTGATTACCACCAAGTACGTTAGAGGTTGCCAGCCTTGAGGCCGTCATCTGGAGCACTGTGGCCACTTTCTCTGACGCGAGGGTCCTCCCCTACCAGCCCCCCGGGGAGAAAGGAGGGCTCTCGTCTGAAACAGAGCCGAGCTGGAGCGTGAACTCCCAAACGGGGCACTTTTTGTGATCACACCCTGGGCACATCCCAGGACCCCAGGAACAGCGTCACCGTCGGTGATCATGCACGTCTGGTTCCAGATCATCGTCCTCTTCTATCATCCCCGCAGAGGACACCCTTCCTCCCTGTACTGTTCACAGTCTGAGCTGGATGCTGGCCATCTGTCCAGCAGGGAAGTAATAAAGTAACTCAGACACGGTCAGAGCTCAGAGAGGACCACAAAGCCACCCGATTGCAGTGCCGTCGGCAACTGGCATAAAAGAGAAACATGGAGTGTAGTGGGGGAGAGAGGTTACATCCCAGGGTGTGGTCAGGGAGGGCTCCGTGGCAGAGGCAGCGTCACCAGGTGACAAAGGAGTGGAAGTAAGAAAGAGCGAGGCCCATTTGTGGCATAGCGCAGACGAGGGTGTGTCCGGAGGGGAAACGCAAGCACAAATCAACCCTGCTTGTGGGGTACGTGGAAACACTCCGAGCATCCCAGGCCGGTACAGACACAGGGACTGTCCCCCACTGAGGCCCCCCGGTCGGCCCTGCTCTGATCAGCCATTCCACATGGCAACAGGGAAGGGGCCGTAAACACAGAACAAGCCACTCACCCAGCATCGGACAGTCTGGAGCTTTCCACAAAGTACATGCATTCTTTCTTCTTGATATTCTCAGGAATCCATGAACTAAGGTTTCCTTGCTGAGGGTAAAAAGGGCACTCTGAGATCCTGAGACAGTCAAATCAACGCTCTTCCGAAGACCCCATCCCACAGCTCACTCAGACCCGCCTGTGCGCCCTGGCACACTTCAGGGGTCTTTCTTCAGAGATGGGAGACCGAGTTCTCCCCATCACCTGCTGGAGGCCCTCAGGAGCAGATCAGGGAGGGAAGAGTGAGCCTGAGGAATCGCTTCCTCCTGGGCCCCAGGGAATGTGCACAGCCCTCTACAGTTTATAGGTCGATGTTGCCTATAAACTGGGAAGCACTGTGCTTCCAGGTTGTGCCCTTCCTCAGGAACAGCGTGATGTGGTGCAAAGGCGGCCAGCGAGTGTCAGGACACCTGCCTATGTGTCGTGGGACTGCGGGCTGAGACGTGAGACACCCTCCTCCCACCTGACCAGGGGCTGTGACCTTCAAGTGTCTCCAACACAGGCCTGCCGGGGCTTTCCGTGAAGCCAGCCCGGGACCTTCCCTGTTGGGAGAGGACATGCAGTCACTGCACAGTGATGTGGGTGGAGGGCTTTCTGTGAGGGCGGCCCGGGACCCTGGTGCCTACCCAGCACTTTCCCAAGGAGACCAAGGACAGGAACAGTCCCCGGGCACAGACCCAGCCACCCAGCGCTCTCTCCAAGTCCCCTCCGCCAAAGGGCCTTTCTGGGCCGGAGCCCCCAGCTCAGCCGGGTCTCTGCCCTCCCTGGGTGTTCACTGTACCCCACCAGGGCCCTGGCAGACCCGGCGACCCCAGACCTACCTTTTCACAGTTGCCGAAGGGGTACTGCGACCTCCTGCTCCTGCAGAGGCTGCTGTTGCTTTGCCGGAGGTTGGGGACCATGCCCAGGTCAGCCACCCTCCTGGGCTGCACCCCGAAGCCGTCCTCCTGCCTGGAGCCGGCTCCATCCCGACGCCTCAGCATCGCCGGCTCCATCCCAACAGCCCCACCTTGGCTCCGCACAGCAGGCTCTGTCCTGCTCCCTCAGAATGGGCTTTTCGCTAGCCTGCGAGGCTGAGGGACCTGGAAGTGAGGTAGGAGGTAGATGGGACCCAGGCTGAGCAGCTGGAGCTTACCAGTCTGAGCCATTAGACATTTCAAGGAAAACTTAACAGCAGAAGCAGAGGGGAGCTAAGCGCTGATGCAGTAAGAAGATAAGACGACCATATTTTTCGTTCTTGAGATCAAGGAGACCTCCCCAACCGCACATGTACAGAGAAGTTCCTCAGGGGTCAGAAAGGGAGAGGGCATTAGCCCCTAATATGTCCTGTCAGCCTCCCAGAGACCCTCGCACTGGAAGCCATCTTGGCTAGAAGATACGTGCGCACACAGGGAAGGGCCCCGAGTCAGACCAGATATGGGAGCAAAGCAAGTTGATCGGCCAGAGGAAAACAAAGACCTGGAAAACGGCCCCCATGTAAGTGATGTAAGCCACCCCATTGCACGTGACTCTCTATCTGCAGGCATTCTGTTCTTCATAAACTCTTTACTTGCTCACTACTTTCTGCCTGCTGATTTCCTTCTTCAAAGCAGACAGGAACCAGGGTTCTGACACTAGCCACTAGTCCCTGGTGGTCTGGCAGTTAGGATTCGGCCCACTCACCACCTTGGCCCAGGTTCAATTCCCAGTCAAGGAACTGAGATCCCACTTCAAGCTGCCACACCCCACGGCCACCCGAGGTCAGAAGCAGGCCATGGGGGCTGCTGCAGTGGATCGGGGGAAACGAGTCAGATGTGTCCTCATGCAGGGCCCCATCTGCTCGCCGGTCTGTACGTTTTCCTGGCCGCCCAAGCTCTAGCCCCATCGGGCCCTGGGCAGTCTGGAGGCACATGCGCACCCCTGGGGCCCAGCCCCCCACTCATAACCTCAGGTCACTGGGAAGGGCCAGAGAAAGAGCGCCATCCCCCCGCCACCACTCCTTGTGTGCCCGGTGGTGCCCAGGAAGCCCCCCAGTCATCACACGCGGTGCTCGCGCTGGGGTCCCATCCTCCTGTTTCCAGACATGGGTCACTTTTTTTGCTGTTGTTTTGGTTGTGCAAGGTCTTAGTTGTGGCTCGCTGGCTCGTTAGTTGCAGCATGCATGCGGGATCTAGTTCCCCGACCAGGGGTCGAACCTGGGTCCCCTGCACTGGGAGTGCAGAGTCTTAGCCACTGCACCACCAGGGAAGTCCCAGGATCCACTTCTTTTGTTTTCCAAAAAGGAAAAAAGCCCCCACTGCCCACAGAGCTGGTTTCAGGGAGTGGCACGGCTCTGCACTCCATGACACAGGTCCTCCAAAGAGAACAGATCTCATTTCCTCAAATCCTTTGCTCCAGCTCTGACCTGGTCTCCATCACTGAGACCTCCGTAAGCAGCCCGATCATTTTCCTCAGTTTACAAACAGGAAAAACAAACGTGTGTGAACCCCACAGGCCTTCCCTGGAGCCATGACGCCCAGGATGATATCCCATCATGTCACCCCCTATCACCCCAGGGTGTCATCCAGGGAGGCACCCCCCACCCAGCTGCTCCAAGGGTGTGAACGGGGGCCATCTGGGGCAGAGAGCAGGTCACAAGGTCTCCCTCCGCCTCCTGCCCTGAAGCCCTTTCTGGCCACATCACCTTCCCCCACACATCACGGTCACTGATGGACAGGCCTTTCTCTGCCCATTGTTGGGGCCCAGTGTAGGTGGCCCCAAATATGCCTCAAAGGCATATTGATTATTTTGAATTAGAGTTTCTTAAGAAACGACCAATGCAAGAGAGACACTCTGACCCTCCTTTCTGTCTCCCTGAGAGCAGGAAATAAGTCTCTCATGTGAAAGGTGCACCCCTGCACCTGGAGGTTGAAGGACACCCTTATCATCAAAGATGGGGAATTCGGGGCCGAGAAGCCTGTATAAACCAACCTCATGACTTCTCTCATTGACTAACGCCCAAACTCTGCTCAGATCCTTCACTCGTTGGGCACCCAAAACCTGAGTTTCTTTGTCCTGTCAATCCTTTACAAATTTATACTAAAAAGTATAAAAGCTGCCTGCTTTGGTCACTTCTTAGGTGCCATTTCTAGGAATTAAAATTAATTTCTTTCTCTCCTGCTAATCTGTCTTGTGTAAATTTTACTGTTGGTCCAGCCACAAGAACCCTAGAGGGGCGGCGGAGGGAGTTTCCCCTCCCTGACACCCTTCATCCAGCGTCAGCATGCGGTCACTGTGCTCTGGGGAGGGGCGGGGATTTTCGGGGAGTGAGGCACCCATCCAGCCCTCATCCGGCCCACCCTCTTCGGGGCCGCTCAGCTCAGCACTGGGCACTTGGGGTTCAGCCACCCAGTCGCTGGCGCGCAAGGCTCAGGCCACCCTCACCTCTGCATTTCTCATTCCCTCCTCCGGGCGGCTCCCGTCCCCCTTGCTCCTGGGCCGGGGTCACTCCCAGAGGCGCCCACACCTTCTCAGAAGAAGGAGTCAAACCTCCCTCACGTGAAAGCACCGGGATAACACAGAACATTGGTACCAGGAGTAGGGGCTGCTGGTACAAACACCTGCAAATGGAAAAGCAGCTCCGGAACGGAGCAACGCGCAGAACGGAAGAGTTCGGAGGGGCGCTAGAAAAAGCCTCCATCGCTGCGGACAGACAGAGCGTGTTTGGCGAGGGGAGCTCAGAGGAGAGGAGAGCTGGAGAGAGGGCCTCAGCCTCCTTAGAGAAGCCTGAGTGCTCATGGGCAGGTGCTGGTAGAAACGTGGATGGTAAAGGCCATTCCGACGAGGTCTCAGACGGAAACGAGGACCACGTTATTGGAAACTGGAGGAGAAGGGATCATGTTATAAAGAGGCAAAGAGCTTGGCTGAACCGCCTCTCTCCTGGTGTTTTGTGGAAGACAGAACTTGTAAGTGATGAAACTGGAAATTTGGCTGAGGAAGCATCAAGGCAAAGTGTTGAAAGTACAGCTAAGGCTTCTCTTTTTTTTTTTTTTTTTTTTTTTTTTTTCCTGCGGTACGCGGGCCTCTCACTGTTGTGGCCTCTCCCGTTGCGGAGCACAGGCTCCGGACGCACAGGCTCAGTGGCCATGGCTCACGGGCCCAGCCGCTCCGCGGCATGTGGGATCTTCCCAGACCGGGGCACGAACCCGCGTCCCCTGCATCGGCAGGCGGACTCTCAACCACTGCGCCACCAGGGAAGCCCTAAGGCTTCTCCTGAATGCTTATAGCAAATTGTGAGGAGAGAGAAATGACCTAAAGGTGGACTTCTAATCAAAAAGGATTCAGAGTTTAGAGAGCTGGGAGATTCTCAGCTTATAGACAAGGAAAGGAATGAGGAAGCTTGATCAGGACAGAAGATGGAGGGTGTGGCCAGGTCTGATAAGGATGTAGGTGGCCTGTTTGTCTTCATCAAGCTGGGGAGACTGGTCAGCCATCTCATCAGAAGCGTGGACCCACGTCCACGACAATGGAAGATTGACCCCCAAGGCATTTTGGAGCTCACGGGGCTGCCCTCCCAGCACAGGCCCCGAGTGGGAGGGCGTGAGGGGCAGAATGATCTCAAAGGGGGGCCCAGCTGCCCTGCACCCCTCCCATCCTGGACTTCTCAGCAGGAGTGTGGCCCCAGCCAGTCTGGTGTGGCAGCGCCTGCAGGATGCTGTCTCTGCCAATGGGGAGTGTGCAGGCCCCCCCAATGGGGGGCCAGGGTTGGCGCAGCTACCTGCCCCCGGATTTGAAGGATGGAGGCGCCCAGAGCCCAGGGCACGCGCCCCGGCAGAGGGCTGCCTCGAGGGCAGTGTGTGGGGCAGGGCAGGCCCAGACCAGTGGAGCCCCTGGCCTGTGATTCCGGGCCAGGAACGTGCACGGCGGACGGTGCCCAGCAAAGCAGAGGGGCAGGACCACCCCCCAGTGGGCCTCGAGGCTTTAGACCTGCTCAGGACCTGTCACCCTGCCTTTTTTTTCAACCTCTCCCTTTTGGAATGGGAATGTCCTCCCTACGCCTGTCCGTCCGCTGTGTTCTGGAAGCACACAGCTTGTTGTAAGCATGCAGGACCCTATGGCGCCTTCCGGGGGCAGGCCTCTTACCCACATCCTGTGCTGTACATTTCCTGCATTGCTTCACATCTGTGAAACCACCCGGCCGCCTCCCCAACCAAGTGGAAGATGCTAACTACTTGATGACTGTGAGCATGTAGCCCCCAGACCCACTGGAGCCTGAGCATTGATGATGTGAGCCCCTGTGACCCCGCCCGTTACCTTATCATCAGCCAATCAGAGAGCTGTGCACGAGCTGATCACAGACCCTGTGACTCCCCCCATCACTTGGCCTTTAACAATGCTTTGCTGAAGGCCATTGGGGAGTTTGGGGTTTGGGGAGGCACAAGCCACCCATCTCCTTGCTCAGCCCTGCAATAAACCTTTCTCTGCTCCAGACTCTGACGTTTCAGTTTGTTTTGGCCTCACTGCGCGTCCGTCGGGCACACGAACTTGCACTGAGTAACACTGTTTGGTTTCCCACGTTCACAGCCGGAGAGGACTCTGCCTCGGGATGAATCTACCTCGAGTCCCCCCACACCTGACTTAGGTAGTATTTAGAGGAGACTTTGGACTCAGACTTTGGAGTGGACGCCGGAATGAGTTAAGATTTGGGGGCTGTTGGGATGCAGTGAATGTATTTTGCATGTGGGAAGGACATAAATCTGGGGGGTCAGAATGCTATGGTCTGACTGTGTTCCCCTAAAATTCCTACATTGAAACCGGCCCCCGAAATGCAATGGCATTTGGAGATGGGGCATTTGAGTGGTGGTTAGGTCAGGAGGGTGGAGCCCTCGTGGATGGGATCAGGCTACTTATAAAAGAAACCCCCAAGAGCTCCCTGCAACCCAAAGGGGGCCCTCACCAACCCTGTGGGCACCTTGATCTTGCACTTCCAGCCTGCAGAGCTGTGAGGAATAAATGCCTGCCGTTTATAAACCACCGAACGTGGAATTTTGTTATAGTGGCCTGGACGGACTGAGACACGGCAGTAAGCAGCACTGGCTCTGCAGCCCCTCCAGGGTTTCCTGGCACAGCACTCACGGCGGAGGGGGCCTTATACCTGTGTGGCCCTTACAGGGCCATCTGCAGTCCTATGTGGCAGCTCACCTGGCCTCACGACCAGCTTCTCAGGGAAGCAGATGAGCAGGAAATGTTCCAGGTGACCAAAGAGGAAAACGAGGCTCTGAAAAGCGTACAGCCGGGCAGCTAGTCTGTAAGGGGAC
>NW_020174642.1:11844420-11868479 GCF_003031525.2 Neophocaena asiaeorientalis asiaeorientalis | reverse complement strand
AGGCTCGGTCCTGTACAGGACAAGGAGCTAAAGGATGAGCAGTAAAGGACTTGGTCTTAAGAAACTCAAGTGCGTGTGCTCAGATTCACATTTCTCAGACAGCTGCCCATCTCAGCTCACCCACAGGGGCTTGTGCGGATTTTCTCCAATCCCAGCTGCCAACAGGTCCCTGGGAAACGTGTCAAACGCCACTCCTGCCACCCACCACCCCATCAGACTTCACGGGACAGAGCCGGCCGTGTGTAAGCATCCCCATGCCCAGCTGCAGGGGGGATGCTGGCCTGACCCTCTCCTCCCTCCTCCCCCGTCCACCAGCCTAGGCCCTGGGAGAGTCCGGAAACCCAGGGCTGACAGTGACCTTACAGAGCCCCCCATCCAACCTTCTCTGGGGTTCTTCTCCCCAGAATCTTATCATGAGTTGCTTTCTTCACATATCACCTAAAAGCAAATTTGGCCACCCTGTTTTATAGCTAAAATTCTTCATAAGCAATTAGCACAGGCGTGTTGAGAAAACGCTAAAAGTAAATGACTTCCAAGAAGAGAGAGAGAGTATCTGACTGCATGGGCCTGAATATACAGCCACACAGCACGCACACCGCAAACGTCACCTGGCACGGGACACTGACAAGAATGTGAAGCTGTTGCCATAGAGGGGACTGAGGGGGGTGAATGTCCCACTCAAGACCGCGGGTCAAGACCACGGGGACCAAGACAGGGCTCCTGCTGGCACTCCACCCTCCCCAGCCCGGAAGACTCACCAGGAAACAGAACCGCAAGCGGGCCTGGGCACACTGGCTGCGGCCCTATGTGCACCCCCCTCTGCACTTCTCTAAACCCTGCAGCTGCTCCCAGCGGCTCCGCTGCAGCATCCTTTGAAATGCTGGCTGTGAAAGCACTTTCCAGGCTATAAATAGCCACAGGCGGGGTGAGGGGCAAAGGAAGTACCAGCCACAGAACTGGGCCGGGAGGTCTTGGGCGGGGGCGGGGGGCGCGGATGTCGGAGCAAGAGCCTGAGATGGCCAAGTCCCTGTTCTCCCCAATTTGGGACACGACGCCCCCGGACAGACCGCGCCCAGCCCTGTCGCAGCGCCTGCGTCCCGCGCCGCAGCCCAGCGGACGCCCGCACCCGCGCTGCCTGGGTCCCTGCCTCCGTCCCCACACGCCCGCCGCAGCCCTGCACCAGCACCCCAGCCCGGGCCCGCGCCCAGCCCTCTGCGCCCCGGCTCACTCAGACCCCAGAGCCTGCAGTCGTCCCCGAACCCCAGCCGCGCCCCAGCTCCCGCCGCCGCGCCTGCACCCAGGCGGGTGCCTGGGTCCCCGCACCCCGCGGCGCACGCACCCCAGCCTGTGCTCCGCTTCTGCCGGCCCGACCGGCGCCCCTGGACCCCTGCGCATCCTCCCCGCGACCGGCGCCTTCGCCGCACCCCAGTGTCGTCCACCCCGGCCGGCGCGCCTACCTGCTCGGGGAGGCCCGCGCCCCCGCGTCACTCGCGCCGCTGCTTAGGACTGCAGCCCTGGCCCCGCGGGGCCGCCCGCATCTCGGGCCCCACAGCGCGCTCTGCGTCACGGCTCCGGAGAGCGCAGCCCGCCCCGTCCCGCGCCTGAGGCCAGAGCCGAAGAGGAGAGAAGAGCCGCAGGAGCGGGGTCTCCCAGACGCATGAGCTGGGAGGTCAGCCTCCCCAGACCCCCTCCCGAGAGGCTGGCGGCACGTGTAAACCCGGAGGCAGCGATTCTGGCCAAGTCCAAAGAGCACTGGGAGGCGGGGCGCGCAGGGCTGGGTGGGGATTGTGTCAGCTGGAGCTGGAGACCCAGGGGGCCCCGGCACTGCACCGGGTGAACCACTTCGCCTGCCGGCCTATCCCTGCCGTCACCTGTCTTCCTGGGGGCCCCAAAGCCAGGAGACCGTTCCGGGGAAGGCAGGAACAGAGGGAGCCGGAAAGATGCAAAACCGCACAGTACCCACCCTGCCACGTGCTGGCCGTGGGCCCTCAGGTGCCTGATTTCCACCCTGGCTGCCCTGCCCCGCTCAGTCCTCCTGGCTGGAGGGCAGAGGGGACTGGATTCTGAAAGACTGATCCCAACTTTCCCTAAAGGTCCAAACTCCCCGGCCACAAGTCTCTTACCCAACAGAGGCCCTCTGCCCTCTCCCTCCCAGCTGCCACCCCACAAGGCCCCACGGCCACTCCCGGGCCCTTGCTCAGGGTCCAGGGAAGTGAACAGGGTCCTGTGCCTCTCTGATCCCGGGGCCCGGGGTCTGCCTGCTGACCCTCATTTCCTCCCCTGGGCGTGCTGACCTAGTGTGCAGACTCCTGCCCGGAGCACCCTCCTCTGGAAGGCCCTTCACCCCCACCTGCCCCTGCCTCTCCACGAAGCAGCCAGCCGGCAGTGCCACGGGTCCAGCGGCCAAAGGCTGGCCCCTGTCTCACTCTCCCGTCATCAGGAGGTTTCTAAGCAGCTTGGGGAACGTGTCGGAACCCATCAGAGCCCCTTGTACGGCACTTGATCGTTTTTTCCAGACACTTTAAAGGCAGCTGGAGCCACTCCTCCAAGGTGGTTGGCACCACGGAGTTAAAGAACAGCAACAGTGAGTGTTACCCGATGGCTCTGGCCTGCAGGACTGCACGCTGCAGGGGGCACAGCCTTCCAGACATCACTGCTGCATCCCCAGAGCCCGCAAGTAGCAAGCGCTTAGTGAGTGGCCGCTACGGGACGTATCCTGCTATGAGGATGGCCACAACCCCAGACAGGCATCTCAGACCCTAGTTAACAGGCAAAGGAAGAGGAGACCCACCCGCGTCTGCAGCTGCTCGTCAGCAGCTGTGCCCACACTCTCACCCAGGGCTCCTTCCTTGATGCCCTCTGGCCCAAGAGCCATCATGACTAAAAGCACAGTGAGGGGAAGTTAATATTTCATGAGACAGAAGTAACTGCAGGACCATCCGATGGACAGGTGGGGACGGGCTGGCTCTCGTTTCCAGGTACCCCAGGGCCTCTGTGGGAACATTGCTTAAGGTGAAGTATCTCATGAATCAGGCTTCTGACGAAACATATGTGCCCTCATCGTTCCCTGTGGGGCTCTTTCCCTCCTAGAGACCAGCGTGTCTCACCACGTTTCACACTGCTGCAAGAGCAATTATGAAACGTCGTTTCCATAAAAATAAAAAGCAGGAACCGCAAAGTGCAAGAGCAGCGAGTACTGATCTTGACCGACGGTTGTTTCCAGTTCAGATAAAGGAAATGCGGCGCAGAAGACTTTGTTACCGCGCGGACGTCATGCCCGAGATATGAAGCCCCCTGGTCTGGCAGCGAGAGAAAAACCACAATCACTGAAAAGATAGTGATCTAAGCGATTAGCATGGCGAGCCCTGCTCATGAATAATACACAGGAGCAAGGAGAGGCCAGGCTGCAGGCTCCTTGGAGAAGAGCAGAGGAAGGAGGGGAGGGTCTGAGGGCTGGGAGCCAACACGGCCAGAGCCTAGGGCAGCTGCGGCAGACTTTTTCCATACCGGGCCGGGTGGTTAATGGTTCAGGTTTTGCAGGCGATGGTCTCGGTTGGAACTACTCAACTCTGCCCTCGCAGCGAGAGAGCAGCCAATGGCAAAACATAAGCGGATGGGTCTGGCTGTGTGCCAATAAAACTTTATTTACAAGAACAGGCAGTGGCTGGATCTGGCCTGTTGGCTGGGGGTTGCTGACCCTCGTCTAGAGAGCGGACCAAGAGGAGTGGGCTTCATGCTGGGGGACAACCTTGTCTTCCTACATCACTTCATTTCTGAGGTCAAAGGATGAACTGCATTCCAGAAACGTCTAATCCAAAGGGACTGCCCATGGAAGTAAGTGGGCACGGTGGTGCTGCCCAGGAGGGTAGAGACCGTGGGCACCCTCGTGGCCGTGTGCCCGCCCAGAAAGCTCTACCAGGTGGCCCATTCATTCTGCAGCGACAAGGATGAGAACGGAGATGGAAATGCCCCGGACAGTCAGGACACAGAATAAAATGAATAAACACAGGCCTCACTTCTCTTCCACAAGTCCATTCTGTGGTCTGCAGCCGAGTCTGTCCGTCCGGACTGCTCTCTGCAGCGGCCGGCATCACCGTCGGTGGATGAGGGCAGAGAGGCTTGATCGCTCGGCCGGTACCCCCACCCCCCAGCTCCCGTCCGCTTGCCAAGCACCACGCTAAGCTCCCACGTCCGTTGGCAGTCCTCACAACCCAGTGTGGAAGGAAACCTTCTCACCCCCAGTGGGTGGGGAGGGAGCGGTGACTCGGGGACCTGCCAGAGCTGGCATTCGAAGGCCCCTGCAGACCCCGCATGCACGTTGGTCAGCCAGCCTCACCATGGGCAGACCCTGTCTAGGGGCTGGGGCTCCGGGGAAAAGAGGAGCCCAGACCCGCAGTCCCGGCGAAGATGACATAAACCACCTCAGGGCGTGGAAAACATCGAGGAGTTCAGCGCGGCAGGAGCTGGAGGTCACAGGGTGTCAGGCAAGCTGGGACGGCCTTTCTCAGCAGGGTGCATTGAGGAAGTGATCCACTTTCTAAGGAAGTGTGATGGATCGAACCAGAACAATCCGATGAAAGCCATTTGGACCCAGGGAAGAGTAGGTGCAAAGGCCCCGAGGTGAACTCAAGTCGTGTGTTTGAGGACCACCAGGAAGGCCATAGTGGCCGTGATGAGGGGAGGGGCCCGGGGCCAGATCACGCAGGGTTTTCGTGCCCCTGATGTGGGTCCCCTGATCTGACGGGATGTTGTGGGACCCTGTGCTGGTGGATCAAACCACAGCGAGCCTTCAGACCACGGTGCTTGCTGCCTGAGGCCCTGCGGGTGGGAAAGCCGAGGCCAGCCCCAGAACGTGTCCATCCTGCCCAAGTGCGTCACCGTCCCGTCTCTCCGAGGGATGGTACCGTGTGTGGCCTCCGTCTGGGCCACCATGGCCTTGCCCTGTCTGACTCACCAGCCAGCACCGGGCTGGCTGAGGACAGAGGCTGATGGCCATCAACTGGCCGAGGCATTGCCCTCTCTGGCCGTCCAGCGCCTCGTCCGTGGGCGGTGCCCGGTGGCCTCACTGCTGGGTATGAGGATCTCTGCACCGCGGCCCACCCCCAGTGTCTCTGCCAGACCTCCCGGTCCCCGATTCTCCCGTCTCTCTCCTTTCAGTCCCACCACCACCCAGAGGGTCAGGACATTCCTGCCCACCTGTGAGTCCACGCGTAACCCAAAGTCAGTGTCCTTCCCACCCCAGAGTGGAGGAACAGGCGCTCCACGTGGTGGGCCTGCACTCCCGGGACCTCGTGCTCACCTACAGGTCTCGCTGGTGTGCTAAGGCTGCAAGGCCGTTTCCTTGGGTTGTTCCTACAGCTGGTAACCGTGAGACGTGAGGGATGTCGCCCCTGGACCAAGATGAGGCTTGCTCACTGGTGGCTGGAAAAGCAGTGGATCCAGAGCTCCCTGATTCCTCCTGGTACCTACCGCATGAACCCACAGCGTGGGCAGTGAGCATCCACTGAGCCCCTCACGTCGCTCCCATGGAACTCGGGTCGTGTCGCTGACGCAAACATGCCAGCGCCACGAGGAATAAACCGTCCTTTGTCTCTGACTCAGGAGCCGCAGTCTCCTGCCGGCACCCGCGAAGGAGTAAGAGGCTGACTTACCAGCCTGCAAGTGGGATCAAACCAAAGCCCAGGCTGACACCCTGCTCGAAACTCTGCCTGTTGCGGGCATCAGCCTTCACCAGTCTTTCAGGGCCACCCGAGGGTGACATCCTGCAGCTCCCTGCAGTTTCCAGCCCCACACTGAGCTGGCCATCCCTCACCGGCTGATCAGAGGAGCCCCTGTGGGGCCACAGGCACTGGGACAACGGTGGAGGTGGCCTGGGGGTCTGGGCCACCTGTGCTCCAGCTAGCTGTGCCCTCGGCCCCACGCCCCTCGCACCCGGTTCCACTCACTCAAGATTGTTTCTGGGCCCATCCACCATACGGTAGGACCCAGGCATGGATGAGGGGGCTCAGGGCAAGAACTGACTGGTAGACCCCTCACAACACGGTGTGTTCCAGCAAAACACAGCACACAGGATGAAATACAGAAAACGCACCAGTTGTTAAACTACTGTGGAGATGCTTTTCTTTTTTTAGAATTCTCTGTATTGTCTTTACAATAAAAATGGTGGGCTTGGATGGGATGGGAGATCCTATAGCAAAATTCCACTCTCCCCCACTGAATTGCAACCCCTGGTCCTGCCGGGGGTCCCTCGTACATGCAGGTCCTTCACCACTCTCCAGGGCCCTGGGCTTGGGATGTGGCTGTGACACCCTGGGAAAGCAACCTCTGACCCCTGTGAAAGAAAAAAATCATTCTGACACTTGTTAAAAGAGTAAGGAAGACTTTATTCAAGAATATTGCAATTAGAGGAGAGAGATTGTGCTCAACTCCAAGTTCAACAAGGAAAAGGGGGATTTACAGCCAAGGAGCGGTGAGGGGCCAGCGGATGGAAAGTTACCAAGAGACTTCAAGGGCAGGGGATCTTGCAAACTACAGGCCAAGAAGATTAGCTACCACTTGTGAGGGAGGGATGAGGCGCTTAAGCAGATAATGAGGGCGATCAGAGATCAAGGGTGGGGGTCACCTAGCAGGATCTTTGCTGAGATTGGGCTGGACAGGCCAAAGACTGGACCAGGGCCTAATGGGAAAGAGGTCCCAGAGGAGGCTGAGCTTGGTCTTGTCAATTCTAACGGGTCTGAGATCCCCGGTACCTGTCTTAATGTACTTTGCAGCCCAAGTAACCTTTGATTTCTAAAATGTGTAAGTACTTGCGAGGTCTCTGTTAGGGCTGGCCCGTACCTTTGGCACCTGCCGCCTTTCCTTAAATGCTGAGAGGGAGAGGATCAACGCAGCCCTGGGACTGTCCTGGAGTTCTCCTCTCAACATTTTAAATCTTTCTAATTCAGGGCAGTTACGAGACCATCACTTCTAATGCACGGGACTCGGGGCGGGGACTGGGGCCCGGGGTTAGTGTGCATGGTTCGGGAATCGGGGAGGGGGCTGGGGGTCGGGGGTTGGGATTCGGGACCCGACCCGCCTCTGGCTGCAGTCTCCAACCTTGTCGTCTCAGAATCGCGCCAGAGTCGCGCCAGAATCGCGTCAGAGCCGGGGTTGGGGGGGGGGGGGGGTTAGAGGTATCCCCCACAATGCGCATGCGCAGAACCGGGCGCGCGGCGCCAGGGGCAGAGAGGAGCCGGCGAGGCGGAGCCTATGCGCGGCGGAACCAATGCGCGGCGGAACCAATGCGCGGCGGAACCAATGCGCGGCGGAACCAATGCGCGGCGGAACCAATGCGCGGCGGAACCAATGCGCGGAGCAGAAGCCCTGGCGGCCCCACTGCGCTCGCGCCGGCCCGCCCCCTCGCTGCCGGCCAATGGGCTCTCAGCACCCGCCCCTGACGACGCGGGCCCCGCCCCTTGGAGAAGCGCCGCGGCCTGGCGGACGGCCTCAGTGGTAGCCGGCGGTTTGAGAGCTGGGCCGGGTTGAGGCCTTTGGGCTGCCCGCCGTCATGAAGCTGACGCGGAAGATGGTCCTGTCCCGGGCCAAGGCCTCGGAGCTGCACAGCGTGCGGAAGCTCAACTGCTGGTGAGGCCCAGAGGCCGGGGGCCGTCCCCGCGTGTCCTGCCCGCTGCCCGGCACCCCCTTCCCGGGACCCCCTCCCTGGGACAGGGCTGGGAAGAGCCGTCTAGGAATGGAGACCCCTGCCCAGCACCTCGGCCCTGGAGCGGGGACCCCAGCCCGCCCCCTCTGCTCTGGGGCGGGACCGAGAAGGGCCTGCGGAGGATGCAGAGGGGTTCAGGATGGAGGGGGGGGGCACCTCTGGCCTCACCTTCCTGGCCCCTGTCCAGGCTGGTGTGCCCGGTGCCAGGGGCTCACAGCCTCTGGGAGGTGATGCCATAAGCTCAGGGGGCCTTTGGGGAAAGGTCGTTTCAGAATTTTCACCCCTGAGCAGTGGTATTTCACACACAGCTCCAAAGCAGCCCTCCTTGCTGGAAACGGTTGGAATTACCTTGAAGACTGTTCTTGGACTTCTAGGTAGTTTTAGTGGGCAGACGTTTCCCTCTGTGGACAGGTCTCATTTCTGACATTGCCAGCAGTCCCTGGGAGCCAGGCCTGCTGATAAGGTGGGAGATCAAGGTGACTGACACCCTTGCTTGGGGAAAGAAAGGAAACTGAGACTCTAAAGTGATGCTTCGGTAAACATTTTTGTAATTGAGCTCTGGAGGGGCGGGTACAGAGAGGGGTTGTCCCCAGGGGACTTACTGTCCGGGAGGTGACAGGAAGAGATACAGGTGCAGGCTCAAAGGCAGGGCGGCCAGGCCTAGCGAAGCCGAGGAAGGATCAGAAGTACTTCTGAAACTCCGGAAAGGTCCGCACACGTTCACGGGGGGTTCAGAGCACGGCTCCACGCGCCCTGTACACTGGACAGTTCAGGTGGCGCTCAGCCAGAAGTAGAGCGTCCTCCCACTGGTGTCGGGCAGATTGGCTGCAGTGAGCTCTGGCTGTTCATTAAAAGCCTCTCTCTTTGCGCTGCACATCTGGTATCTTGGCCACGGCATCCCTGTCGTCGTTTTCAATAATGCGTGCCTTTGTTCTGCATGGGGCGGTCATTCTTCCCCTAAGCAGGGAGGCACAACGGCCCTATTCCAGGCTTTCTGAAGTGTGTTTCATAAGTCTCATGAACTTGGCCCTTACAAAGACTCCCTTGTTATGCACATTAGTGAGGGAATTATCCCTCAGTGCAGCAGCCTTGAGAATGAGGAAATCTTGGTGTCCTTCAAATGGGGCATCGTCTGCTGTGCCTGAGTCTGCGAAGGAGGCCGCCAGTATCAAATAGTTTCGTCCAAAATCAACCAGGAGACGATTTTTGGCACCTTTGTCCGTTATCTGGGAAAGCTTTCTTTTACTTTGTCGTTAAAATCACAGACTCTTAAAGTCTGTAGACGTTTGTCATTAATTTTTGGTTTTAATGTTTTAAATTCAACTTCAACAAAATAAAAGTGCGTGTGTCTTTTTCCGTCTCCAGGGGCAGCCACCTCACTGATGTAAGTATCGTGCTGATCGTCTCCAGACAAGCCCTGGTCCCCGGGAGGCTGGTTAAATTGACAGGCGGCTCCCACGCGATCCAGGCGGCCGACCAGTACTTTGCTCCTTGAGCGGTTTTTGTAAGGCAGAACCACTCATGAAGAAAAAGTTCTACAGGACCCAAGTGCGCTGTGACGTTCCCGCACACATCCTCCTGCAGGTGAAAGGCAGGCCTCACGGAGGAGCGGGCAGGTCCAAGGCACAGACCTGCTCCCACCCGGGGAAGAGCCCCAGTGGCTTGGTTGGTTGGCTTTAAAAGCAGTGCACTCAGCCGGAGGGTTCCTTGTATAGGTTCCTGGACTTCACGTCCCCGAGGAGTTTCTTCACTTCAGCTCCTCCCCTTGGTCAGATCCAGCTTCACCCTGACTCCCAGGGCAGGACGAGATGGGGCCTGGGTGGGGGCAGAGCACGGAGCTGGGCCGCTGGGCTGAGCTGTATGTCCGTGAATAGATTTCTGCCCCCGCCCGCCCGTTTCTGGGATGAACGTCTCCAGCTCGCACAGAGTGTGGGTGCTAGTCAGCGGGTTCTTACTGACTTCTGTTTCGTACCTTGAACCGTACCTTTTCTGAGAAACAAAGTTGGAGATGCTGTCAGGGCTGCCCAGAAGAGCCAGTTCCGCCTCATTCTGTAGCTGAAGTGCTGTCTGCCCAGCAGCAAAAACAAACAAAGCAAGACACCACTGTCACGGAGAACAGACCCACCGCAGGTGTGAAGCATTCTGGCCAGACTGTGCGCTTGTTGACGGCAGGGACCCGGTCTGGCCCCGTGCGTGGGGTCTGGCAGGCACACAGATATTTGGGGCTTCGCCGTTCATCAGCCTTACAGGCCAGGGAGCCCGCGTGGTCCATCCTGAGCCCCGCTGCGCTCTTCCACTGACGCAGTGTTAAGATGGTCTGAGATCCAGTTTCAAGCCTGTCTCCCTATTGGCACAGCTCTGTTGGCCAGAAGCGGCTTCTGTCCTTTCCCTGGATGTCAGGGGCAGCAAGAAGAAAGGTCCTCTGTCCATTCAGCTCCCCTTATGGATGTCCTCTGAGGGCATCTAAAATGAGGAATGCTCCGTCTCGAGGGCTGGTAGCATTTGGTAGTAAAGATGCTGTTTAAAGTCGTGGAGAGGGTGCCCGTTTCTCCATCGGGTAGAGGGGACGTCTGGGCTGCAGAGGGGAGCGGGATGCAGAGCCCTGCGTGCTCCTGGGGCGAGGGCGGCTCCTCTGCTTAGGCCCTTGGCGTGGGGCGGACTGCAGCTCCAACTTGGTTCTCTTGGCTGCTGGAGGGGCGTGACGTCACAGGGCCAGTGCCCAGCAACTTTTGCAAAATCACATTCTTTTCCTTCCTAGATCTCCATATGCCGGGAAATGCCCAGCCTGGAAGTGATCACCCTCAGGTAGTACATGCCGGCCCGCTCCACTCTTAAGTCACTGGGGCTGGAAGAGGAGGAGAATGTTCAGATCCCTCCCGCAGGCCCTCAGATAACCTGAAAATTCCCAACCAAGGTGTGGGAGGGCCGCTGCTACGGGCCAGGCCCAGGCAGCAGAGGCCCTGGCTGCTCTGCAGCTCCGCCCCTTCCTGGAGGGCACCCGGGCTTCCCCCTGAGCTCGCCCTGCCCATCCTGGGGGTCCGTGGGTGCCGCCCTCCTAATGGTGAGCAGCCGCCCCAGGGTGACCACGTCTGCCCCAGCGCGCCAGCCTTTCCTGCCCTCCTGGTTCCATCACTGCCTGGAGCTCTGCCAGCTTCCCTGCATCACACAATCTGTCCTTGGTAATAGTTGACCTCTTCCAGAATCATCAGCGGTTTAACAAAGGAAACCTTGAAAGAACCAAATACTGTCTTTGGGGCTTCAGGCGCCTGGGGAGTTTGCAGGGTCAGGCGGAGGGAGGAACGCCCTCCAGCCCTGAGCCCTGTCCTGTCTGCTCTGGGCCCGGGAGGGAGCTGACCCTGCCAGATGCCAGGGTGGGTGCTTTCTGCGGGTCCCCACACCTAAAACCTCAGGGAGATTTAAGCCCTGTAAGGAAGGCAGACTCCCTGTTTGGCAGCTCAGAGGGTTGCAGGACTCGCCCTGCATGTGGGGTCCTAGGCCCTTGATCCTGTGCAGATCCCGTCACTCACCTTCCTCGTCACACAGCCGGCCATCCTGTTTGTCCCTCCCTAGCCCTCTGCTCGGCCTCCTTTGCGCCTTCCGAGGTCACCTGATGGGTGCCGTGCCGCCCACCTTGTGCTCACGCACCCCCAGTCCTGACCCGACAGGCTCAGGCCAGCACCTTCTTGCGGGACGAAGGAATGAATGAAGGAGTGGGCCCAGGACCGGTCTCCCGCCCAGGGCCCAGCTCGGCCCTGTGTACCTTGGCTTCCCTGGCTGCAAGGCCTGTGGGACGGGGGTGAAGGCAGCAGCGGCCCCAGGGTGGGGTGGGGTGGAGGCAGGAGGAGCACGGCAGTGGGGCAGGTGGGGCACCAGCCGTCCACCGTCACTCACCCGGTACGATTATCAGTGAAGCTGGGATTTGAGCCCACGCCCCAGAAGGCCTTACCTGACAAACAAGTGTTTACACTTTCGTTACCCAAAAGTAGCAGGAAACTTGCAGCGGGCTGCGGACTTAACCCCATCACTGCCGAGCGCTGTCTGAGGAATCTGGGGCAAGTTGCCGGGCCTCCGAGCCGAAGGCCCGCTCGTCGTGCAGCAGGGGTTCTCACCGCCGCAGCCGGGGGAGGACAGTGCCCAGGGCTGTCGCCGGGCTATCTGGCCGCTTGAACTGGTGGGACCCCCGCAGTGTGGGGACTGCTGCTTGGATGCGGGTTGGCCGTCCTGTGAGATGAGTTAGTTTGGCTTTGGTCTTGGTGCCCATGGGCAGGAAGGCTTAGTCCATTCTGGCTGCTCTAGTGGGATTTTACAGACGTTGATTCCTCACAGTTCTGAGGCCACAAGCCCGAGATCAGGGTCTAGTGAGGGGCTGCCTCTTGGCTCACAGACGGCATCTTCGCCCTGTGTCCTCACCTGGCAGAAGGGCGGAGAGCTCTGTGGGGTCCCTCTTATAAGGGCACTGACCCCGCTCGTGGGGGCCCCACCTCCTAACACCACTGCCCTGGGGGTCAGGATCCCAGCATCTGGATCTGAGGTTGCGTTCGGTATGTAGCAGCGGCAGCTTTAGTGGGCGAGGAGGGGACTCCAGGCCGCCGCAGGTTGAACTTCTCGCTTCACCCCATGGCCTGCGCAGCTTCCCTGGTGGTGAGGATTCCAGAGCCTGGGTTTGCTCGTGGTGAGGTGGCGTCAGCCTCATCCCGGCTGCCGGGCGAGGTGGTGCCGAGCACACCAGCAACCACGTTGACAAGTGAGTGTCGGGTGGGGCAGCAGCGGCCCTAAGGCAGGAGTTGGGACAGCCTGCCCAGCACAAGCGCAGCGTCCAGCACAGGGTGGTCTAGACCGGTCCGGCACGTCGGGCAGGGTCCCCTGCGGCCTGGGGCTCAGGGCGTGAGGATGCTCGGCTGCCCCCCTCGAGCTCAGCCGGCTGGTCCGACTGGGTGTGCGGGGGGTGATCCCGTCCCGTCAGCTCAAGCCTGTAGCTCTCTGCCGGGCGCCTGGCTGCTGTCCCGTCTCTGGGTCACTCATCATTTAAACCCGTGGCTGTTTCTTCGGTGAACCTGGGTTTGGAAGTTCAGTGCTCGGTTCTTGGCCACGTGGGTTTTCCTGGCCGCTGCCAGCTCTGGGCTTGGTGTGTCCCGGGGAGGCCGCAGTCTCTTGTCCTGTAAGGGGGTGAGACCTCCTATCCCTAAGGTTGACTCCTCGCGGCCTCAACAGAGCCGGGGCTGCCGCTCCCACCTTCAGTTGGAGGAGCTTCCCCCGCCCCCAGGGCTTTCTCCTGGGCCCGGGCCCTCCCTCGCACTTGACTAGCCACGGCCGGGTCTGACCTACTTCTAAGGCGGGGGCAGGTGGGCACCGGCCCCGCAGTGCTCTCGTCTCCGCGGGGCGGGGGTGCCCCGGCAGGCACTGACAGCCATCTCCCTGCAGCGTCAACAGCATCTCCACCCTGGAGCCCGTGAGCCGCTGCCGGCAGCTGAGCGAGCTCTACCTGCGCAAGAACTGCATCTCCAGTCTGGCGGAGCTCTTCTACCTGAAGGGCCTCCCGTGCCTGCGTGTGCTGTGGCTGGCGGAGAACCCCTGCTGTGGCGCCTGCCCTCACCTCTACCGCATGACCGTCCTGCGCAACCTGCCTCGCCTGCAGAAGCTGGACAACCGGGGTAGGTGCCCGCGGGCCGGGCCGCACGCGGGCAGGCTCCACCCCTCCCCTCTCGCAGGTGCCGGGGAGGCCGGCCTCCTCGGGGTGCCCCAGGTTGTGCCGTCTGCCGCCCGGCACAGCCCCTCGCGGAGTGTAGGATCTCGGCTGAACCCGCACCGTTGTTTCTCGGTCCCGCCGTCGAAGCACTGAGCTGCTGCTTCTCCTTTTTATCCTGCTAAGTACCCTCTGCTCCAAATGCTCACCCACCTGCCCTGGGAGCTCGTGACGGTCTGGGTGGCCGGGCAGCATCACTGCTGGTCGACAGGGTCCCAAGGTGGTGATGCCAGCAGGTGAGGGTGCTCCATCGGTCCTTGACCCCTCCCACCCCGGGTTGCCTTGCTGTTGGAGGGGTGGGGTGGGGGTTTGGGGGGCGCCTTCCTGCCGTTCCAAGCCGCCTCTCCTCCATCACGCACGAGGCGACGTGTGTGGGCCTTTCCTGCTCCCGCCTCTGGGGTTCCAGCTCGTGTCCAGGGCCAGGCCTTTTTCCTGTGAATCCCCTGGCGTTCTCTGTGCTGGTTCCTGACCCTTATGTGCACGATGATTTTCTCCTAGGTGAATGACTTTAATATAAATAAGCTTCAGATAAACTGTCATGTGTGAGTGAAATAGAAGAAATATGGTGTGGTCTATTCCTTTTAAAAACCTTAGTTTAGGGTTTAGTTTTAGGGTCTTAGTTTAGGGTTTTTTATGAGTATCTATCTGCTTTTGGCAAATGCTGGAATTCAGATTCACAAGCAGTCATTGGCCATCTGTCATTTCTCCAGCACCTCCAGGGCGGGATGCAATGGTGGGGGGCCCAGCCCTGCTCCCGGGTGCTAGCCGTCGGGGTGGACAGACAGCCGCCTCATCCCCGAAGCAGACCGTGCTGAGCGCCGAGGGGACGGCGGGGCCACGGCTTGCGGGGCTCGCTTGCGGTGAGGCCACTGATGCTTTTGCCCCCTCCCCCTCCCCCTCCCAAGCTGTGACGGAGGAGGAGGTGTCCCGAGCGCTGGTGGAGGGAGAGGAGGTCACGGCCCCCAGCAGACAGCACTCAGGGAATGGCCCGCCCGAGCTGTCCTACACCCTGAGCGCCGAGGACGCCGCCGCCGAGATGCCACGGGACCCGCTGAGCCTCGGCGAGGAGACCAGGTGTGGCCCGCGGGCCTGCCCTGTCTTCCCGCGCGCGGCTGCGCCTCTGGGGCTGGATGGGGGGTGTGGGTGTTTGTTTCTGGGCTGGCTCTCAGGGGCCCCCAGCCTGGGGTCAGCCACGTGGCCAGGAGAAGACCCAGGGCAGGGAGCTCATGCGAGTGTGGGACCAGCCCTCCGCAGGGAGTGGTGGACTCAGGGCGGTGGGCTGGTGGGCGTGCAGGGCCCCCTGGCAGGAGGGAAGCCTCGTGGCCATGGCCGTGGCCGGCTGAGCCTCTGTGTGGCCTCAGGAGCCCCGGGGACGGCGGGGCGTGTGGGCTGAGGGAGGGCCCTCCCTCCCTCCCTCCCTCCCTCCCTCCCTCCTTGTTTGTGGGCAGAAACTGGACTTGAGGAACGTGGTGGAGACCACTGTTCACAGCGGGGCCCAGGCTGGGCGTCCGCTTACAGATGCGGCCCACGCGCCTTGCTGTCCCGCGGCGGGACGGGGAGGGCACGTGGCCGGGGCTCGTGCAGCATTTGTGCTAGTGCCCCACCCCTTGGGAGGTGACCCCAGGGGTCAGAGAAGTAGAGCTGCCCCGGCCCCTCCGTCCACTGCTCCTGTCCCCCCAGAAGCAGAGTCCTGCAGTGGGGCTCTCCCTGCGGACAGGGTGGGGTCCACTTTTAGGAGCCTCTTCCTCGCTGTTCCCCGAGGCGCCGGACCCACAAATGTTGTGTGAACAGTGCGGGCGGGGCTCCGCGCCCCTCGGGCCTCACGCACCGCTGTCCTCCCCCCGCCCGCCCCCGCCAGCAGCATCCAGGGGCAGCTCGGCCTGAAGCGCCCTTCCCGGGACCAGTTTCCTTCCTTCTCGCAGAGGGCGGCCACAAGCAGTCGCAAGAACAGGGTGAGTGTGACGGAGGCTGCTCTGGCCAGAAGAGGCCCCGGAATGTGGAGATTGGGGGCTGGGGGCGGGGGGCGGGGCTGGAGACAACACAGGGACGCGCGAAGCCAGGCCCTAGAGGGTGGGAAGCCGACCGTCTGGGTCCAATGTCGGTGTCTACATCTAAGCTGGTGGGGCACGGCAGACGGGGGAGGGGTGCCTGAGTGCGCAGCGGGGGCCCCCCCCCGCGCCTGGGGCTGTGCCGAGGGCGGTCTCGGGGCGGGAAGGTTGCTGCCTGGGGAGAGGCCTCCCACCTGCGGTTAGAAGCAGGACCCCTCCTGGCCAGGGCGGTGGCGGTGTCCCCGTGCGGTGACCAGGCGGCAGGCCCCACGGCTCCATAGGCATCCCTGTAAGGACCACAGCTTGTTGGCTGTGGGTCGTGTGGGCAGTTGAGTGACATCAGCGAGGACCCGGGTCCCTCCAAGTCCTCTCGTGTCACTCCGGCTTGTGCCTGGGCTCGTCCTGCGCTCACAGGGATGCCCTGCTCCAGGCTTGTGGCCGGCAGAAGGGTGGGGCCGTTTCTTGCCGTGTGTCCTCTTACCAGTGCAACGTCTTCCCCACGTGCCCCCTGCCCCCCAGCAGGCTCGATGTCAGTTCCCTGAGCCGGTCATTGGCAGGGGAATGGGTCACCAGTCAGCTCAGCCCAGAGGGGACCTCGCCACCGGCTTACGTGGGAAGGGGAGCTGTCTGAACCAGGGTCTGTGGGGAGGCCCGTGACCCCCCAGCACCTGCTCCAGCCCCTGGCTCGGCCTGACCAGAGCTGTCAGGTGCTGTGACCTCCCTGTGGCATCATGAAGGGGGGCACCACAGTCTGAGCGGGGCTGCCCGAAGCCACGGGCTGGGCCTCTCTCATTCATGCGGCGACCACTTGAAATGCGTGCGAAGCTCACGGGAAGTACAGAAGTGGATGGACTGAGGCCCCATCCTTGGAAGTGCCAGCCCCCAGGGCTGTGGACAGATGTGACCGCGGGCTGAAGGCCGATCTAGGCAGCAGTCGCTTGGCCTGTGGCTAGTCTCTCCCGCCCTGCCCCACCCCGGCAGGTCACTGTCCCCTCGTGGCAACGCTCTCCTCAATGAGGTGGCCGCGTGGGGCAGCTCAGGGTCCCTGCACACACTTCCCACATGTTTTGGGAGGAGCCCGAGGCATGTACCGTCCCCAGTGGCAAGTCTGCCCAGCAGCGGGGCTAAGGCCTGAAGCTCCCCGCACCCTCACTCCCACTCCAGGGCCTCTGCAGTGCAGGGTGGACCAGAGATTGAAGACACTGGTTCAACTCCGCACCTGCCATAAATGCAAACGAAAGACCATCAAACTGCTCAAACAGGACACCTGCTCTGAAAGCAGAGGACAGAAGGGCCCTGGCTCTGCCACCAAGGGTCCCGGCCAGGCTGGGTGTCCCTGTGGGCATCAAGCCCCCCGCAAGCCTCTGAGTGCGAGGTGCCGGTGGCCAGGAAGACCTGGGGACACGGGGGAGGGCTGGTGAGATTTGAGGGCAGCAGGAGTCTGGGGGCGTTGCAGAGCCAGGGATTGGCACCCCAAGCGTGAGCCCCTGAGCCACGTCCTCATGTGTCCACATGGGCTGCACGCGCTGGCTTGCGGCTATGCCTCAGCTCATCCAACAAGAGGGATCGGCTCAAGTAGCCGCCTGCGCAAAATCCTTCCGGAATTTTCCTGGTAGAAATGGCATTGTTTCCCTGCTCAAATGCAGATGGAAACCCGGTGTAGCTACGTGGACACGGGTGCATCACACACTAAGCACGTGTGCATTTGAGTGCGTGTTGCTGAGAGCCTGCTGCAGGCCTCTGCTCCATTGCCGCCCAGCCTCTCTGGGCCTCAGGGCTGTGAACAGGTAAGTCAGTTCGTAGGAAGTCCCTGCCGGCGGTGAGTGCCACACCCGTGCCACCACTGTGGCTTCCGTCTGCCAGAGTCTCCACCTGTTCCCTGCAAGGCCGCCCTCCTGCAGGCTCTGCTCCCGCGATGTGCGCGTGTGTCGTGGTGTGGGCGGCCGCCCAGCCTCACAGGCGTGCTGCTCACCCAGTGACTCTCTGTGCCCCCAGAACAACGTCCTGACCGCCGTCCTCCTGCTGCTGCGGGAACTAGACAGCGAGGGGCTGGAGGCCGTCCACCAGCGCGTGGTCAGCCGGCTCCAGGCCCTGCAGAAGCAGGAGCTGCAGGAGGCCATGGAGTGACCGTCAGCGGGGACCCCGAGCTGAAGTCCGGCGTATTCCCGAACACCTGGGAGGGTGGGGGTCACAGCTGCGGCCTCTGCTCGACCCCAGGCTGAGCCTCGGCGCACAGGGCTGCGTCCTTAGGAAGCCTCGCCCACCCAGGAAAGCCGAGCTTTCGCTGTGGATGGGCACCACGCCAGGGCAGGAGGGGCTGGCTGAGCAGGCCTCCCCCTGTGCCCTCTGCTGTGAGGGGCCGTAGCCAGATGCCCTCCTGTATGGCAGGGCCACCTCGACTTGCCTCTTCCTGAAGGTGGGCTTTGCAGCTGTCCTCCCTAATAAACGTTTTTCCAAAGTCTGACCTGGAAGCAGATGTTTCCTGAATGACAGGCTCGGCCTTGACATTCTTGTTAAAGGTAAGGGCAGTCGCTCGCGCATGTTTTGTCAGCCAGTTGTCTGACGCTGTCGTGGGATGGATTTCTGTTGACCACAGGAGACTTCCAGAACGGTGGCAGCCTTAGGGGTGGGCTGCCTGCCGCCTCCAGGGACGTTTTGTCTGCAGCGCACTGTGTCCCTTCTCGAGAGCCCCGCACGACACAGGGTCTGTGCCGCCCGAGTGAGAAGACCTGGACAACAGGCCTGCCGCTTCTGTCCGGGGACCCGAAGCAGCCGCGTGCGAAGGGACAGCCTTCTGGAAAAGGCGTCTTATGTTCTCTTTCTTTGGGAAGAGTCGCAGGCCTTGCTGCGGTGGCCGGGATGCGGGCGGTGACTCCACAGCCCTGGGGTCCTTCCTGGTGCCCCCAGTGCAAGGGGAGGAGGGTGCCCTCCGAGCCGTTAGGGGAGGTCCCTTCTTGCTGGGCTTGAAATGACAGGGACTGGTGTCCTGTTGGGACAGGAACATCCACGTCCCTGTGGGAGCCGAGGGTGTGTCAGGTTGCATGAGGGCTGCACAGACCCAAGGGGGACTGACCACAGCGTGTGCAAGACACCAGCCCGAAAGATCACCGGCTCCGGGAAGATGAAGCCGCACTCATGGTGCAACCGTCTCACACTGGCCTCATGGGGGGCCCCGGGAAAGGCGGGGGTTCACCTTGGGGCCCCCCTGTACTTCTCAGGGCAGGGGGTGAGGTCTGGCCGCGGGAAGCGAGGACTCGCCACGCGGGGCCGTCTAGGACAGGTGGCCGTGGCCTGTGCGTGTGCCTTCTCTCGTGTTACGGGACGGTGGATGTCTTCAATAAAGCCCCGTCCTGGTTAGAACAAGCCGTGTGTGCTTCTGTTGCATTAACACCCTCCCTCTCCCCACCCACGAGGCACGGCTCACACCCACTTCCCCTGCCCCACGATCTGGTTCGCCTAAGTCAGGGACCCTCAACTCAGACCCCGGTCGGGGTGAGCTGCCCGCCTCAGCCCCTTGACTCTTCAGCTCCCCCCGCATCCCACCTTCGCCACCCCCTAGTCAGAGCCTCCTGTCAGCTCACCGGCTCCCACTCCCGGCCACCTGCTCCCTCGGTGCCCGTCTGAAGCCCTCAAGCTGGACCGAGGACGAAGCGCATCCACCCCTGGCCTGGATCCCAGGCCGCCGGTCTTTATGGGCACGTCACAGTCCCAGCTCTGAACTTCGCCCCAGGTAACCGTGAAGGTGGGGTTTCGGAGCAAAGCAGGTGCTGGCATTACGGCCTGTGTGTTTGTCCTGTTGGCCCCCGTTTAAGGAGGAAAGGGCTGAGACCCAAGAGGACACATCGCTCGTCTGAAACGCTGGTCAGTGCAGCCAGAGGTGGGCCAGACGCACTGTGTGCTCCCCACGGAGCTGCTGCCCAGGAACGAGGGCGGTCACTCTGCATCTCGGACCCACCACTGGGTCACCTGCGCCAGCAGCCCCTGTGCTGCACGCACCGTCCAGGACAGGCGGAGATCTGGGTCCTGACCTGACGTGGGGCGCTGGGCCAGGCTGCAGTGCAGCCAGAGCCTCCCACGTGGAGGCGACATCCCGTTTCCCGGCCACCGGGTGGGTGGGGACCCCGAGCGCCCCCCAGTTTGCTGAGCTGCAGACCCTCCCCCCTCAGCCCGCTCCCCCTACCCCGCAGTGGGTCAGGAGGGGGCGCCCTCTGATCGTGCCGACTGGGGGCAAGTTTCAGGAGGAGCGGGAGTGGAAAGGAGCCTTGCAGGGGCCACTTACCCGCCCTGTCCCTGAGCCCAGGGCTGCCCTGTTTGCAGGAGGACGCTGGGGCTTCCCTCTGTTGGTCATATCCTCCGGGAAGCGTTCGTGGGCCCTCTGGGATGCTTGTGGGATCCCTTGTGGGATGCTCACGGGGCCCCCGTCAAACCAGTTGGGAAATTAGACAAGAAACAAGGGGTCCTGGCTGCCAGCATCCCAAGGACAGTGGTTCTCCAGGGCGCTGTGAATGGACATGGGCTCCGGTGTCTTCCCGGGGAGCCTGCTGTCCTGAGAGGCCCCGCCAGGGTGTGGGAGCACCTGGGGACGCCGAGCGGGATGCCACCGTGGCGAGCCCCGGATCTTCTCGGGCCGAGGAAGAGCGCTAGCCTGGCTAGGAGTGGATGCGGACGGTGGCCTGGCTGAGTGAGGCCAGCAGCGCCGCCAGTATGAGCTGTGCCTGCCCTGCGCTCCTGCGGCCGCTCAGCCAGCCAGGACGGCGTGGGCACGCAGGAGCCCGAGCTGGGTCTGTGTCCTGCTGTCGCTGACCTGAGTGTCTTCATCCCTGTTCAATGCGGGGCCTGGTCCCTGGGAAGTCGGCGTCTTTCTTCTCTTGCAGGGCTGTCACTTTTTGCTATTTCTACGTAAAGGGCAAAGCTGCCCGTCACAGCCTCACATGAGGGAGGTGGGTGGCCACAGCTCGCCTGAGGAGCCCGACACATGCCCTGCCCCCTCTGCAGGGACTGGTGGGCAGGGCAGGGTTGGAAGAGACAAACCTATGAACCTTAGCCAGACCAGGGGTGTAGCATCTGCGTAAACCCTTCCTCAGGACCATGACAAGCAGGCAAGCCAGTACAGCGTCACTGTACCGTCCCCAAGTGCCCAATGGGCGGGACTGCTCACAGGTGAGCACCCTGACAGGTGAGCGGCCCGACTCAACCATCAGACTGAGACAAACACACTGCATGTTGCCTTGACGTCCCCTGGCCGGGCTGTCCAGGGTCTGGGACGGTGTCCGAGGGCCTCCCCCACCCCCCTGCATTTAGGCCCTCCGGGGAGGCCCCTCCCACAGTCCTGTCGTGAGTGCACCTGTGCAGGAGCCTCTGGGGTGGTCTTCGATGCTCTCCAGCACCTGCCGAGCCCTGCCACCGGCAGAATTACGGAGAAGGGCGCTAGCTGAACCTGCCGCACAAGCGTCTACTTTGGTGGACGCTCTCAAAGTTCCGTCACCTCCGCAAGACTGACTCATGGGCTGTGTTCCCCGGAAAGCTCGCAGGAATTGCAGTGTTTGCCAGGGCCTAAAATTATAGTCTCCGCCTAGTGAGACAGAATGCAAGAACGCTGAGACAGAAAAACTATGCGTTTGTGGTCACCTGCGTCCCAGAGCCTGCCTGGCATCCTCCCCGGTGGGCACCAGGCTCAGGGATGGGGCCATGGCTTCGGGGGAGCTGCCCTCCAGGACCGTCCTGGGCCTCGGGGGTGCTGCTAGGGTTGACAGGGGCTCAGGTTTCAAGCCCTCCCCACCCTGCTCAGTCGGGTGGCCCTAGACCAGTGGGGCTGAGGGGGGGTTGCAGGAATCGTGGGGATCCGGCTGCTTCCCAAGGCAGGTGGGTCATCACCCCTGCTCTCCAGACCACGTGGACGCCTGCCCAGCACCCCAGTGCACAGCAGACCCCACCCGGCCCCTCCCAGAGCCCTGTCCTGGCCTCGGGGAGCCCGAGAGTGATGCCTGGTCCCCGGCTCACCCTGTTCCTGGGCCCGCAGCACCTTCCTTCCCCAGCCATGTCCCCTGAAATGCGCCCTTGGCCTCACACCCCACCCCCATCCTGTTCTGAGAAACTGCTACGCGCATGCTTTCCTGCAGCTGAGGCCCACTCTTCTTGTCTGTGGCGGGAGGCAGGATTCTGAGGTGGCCCCAGGTCCCAGACCCCTGGCGTGTACACCCTACCAGATCCTCACCCCCAAATGGGGGGCCAGTCCGTGAACGTGATGGATATATGGCCGTATATGGCCAAGGTGAAGGGGCTGCACAGCTGTAGTTAAGGCCCCTAATCAGGTGACTCTGAGTTAATAGAAGGGAGTGTCCTGGTGGGCCTGCCCTAATCCGGTGACCTCGGCGCCCCACCTCACCCCCCTCCAGGCATCCCTGGATCAGGGATAAGGAGGTCGTGGGCCTTCCCTCCCTGAGCTCAGAGACTAGGGGCAGTGGACACCCTCCTGCTGCCACTGGGATTCTACCAACAGGCAACTCAGAAGGGCCGAGGTCCAGCTGAGACCAAACCTGGCCAAACGGGGAGCCCCCTCTTGCTTGGGGATCCCAGGCGCTGGCTGAGAGGAGGAAGGGGGGCAACAGGGAGGGAGGAGCAGGGCAGGGACTGGGCCCGGACACCTCGGCCCTTCTGCAGCTGCCGCAGCCTCTGCCTGGGCCTCCCAGCTGCTGGACAGGCGGCCGGTGGCGCCGCGGACGTCCTTCCAGCCTGGCAGGCAGCCTCCTGTGTGCCCCGCGCGGGACGCCCTGGGGAGGGCTGAGTGCCCGGAAGGCAGGCGGCAGGCCTGGAGGGCGCGTCGGAGGCCAGCACGGGGCCAGGACCCGCCAAGTGCTCGTTATACCAGCATCCACAAACAATGCACATTTAAGCCAAACCAACCCGAAAACCCTGGAAAAGTAGCCTTCCAGCGCTCCTCCCGCCTTCCCCAGGCTGGGCATTGGGCACCCAGCACCACAGGGGTCAAGCGGAGGCAGGCGAGGGCGAGGCTGGCACCGGGCAGTGCCTGGGTCAGCGTGGCATCCCAGCTAGGGCTGGCGTGTGGTGAGGACAGAGGGGACACGGCTGCCACCAGCCAGGGTCACCCCCAAGGGAGACGCCACCCCTGAGCTCCAGCCTCCCGCTCATGTGTCTAGGCGCGTGTGCACATACATGTAGGCACATAGGTGTGCACACACACAGACACGCTCACATATGCACACACACACGTGCACACACACACACTCAGGTTTCTGGGCCCTGGAAACTTGCCCCTGGTCTTTTGAGACAGAGGCTCAGACCGCTGGGGGACCGTCCCCGCCTTGGCCTGCCCCAGGGCTGGCAAAGCAGACCGGAGGGGCCCCAGCTCCAGAAATGGGCACCCAGGAGCCCCCAGGCTCTCGGCAACACAGTGAGGCTGGCGTGGGCCCCCAGCACAGGTCAGCCCAGCCAGGCCTGCGGTGCCCAGGAGTCACCAAGGCTCCCTGCCGGGGTCTGTGGGCACACGAAGGCAGCCTGAGACGCTGGGCCCCAGCCTGGGCCCGACGGGGAGACCCCCGCCCACCCGGGGACCCCCACCTTGGCCTGTGGGCCTCCCCACAAAACCTCCTGGGGCCCAGAACCCCGTCCTGACCTCTAGGTGTGCCAAAGGCAGGGTGCAGGCAGAGCGGCCCTGGATGAAGGGCCCCGGTGACTGCAGTGGGAACACACGTGGATGGGCAACCTGTGCAGGGGTGACGGGGACCTGCAAAGCACAGACCACGAGGTCGACATCCAGCTCGTCCTCCCGAGGACCCTGGTGCCAGCGCCACTGCGGAGCGAGGGCCGCCTGCCCTCAGCCACCTGCCCCGGGATCCTTGGCTGTGCTTCTGAGACCCCAGGCTGAGTCGGGGGGAACGTTCTGGGTCAGACTTGGGGCCCAAGAACCAGGCTCAGAAGTCCTCACAAGAGGGGGGGAAGCCAGGCCTGTCACCCCTTAGGATGCGGTTGGGGGGCCCAGGTCACCCCACAGGACGGAGGGGCTCAGCTCATCACATGGACAGGGGCTGCTGGTCCTGGGATGAGGGTGCGGCCCCAGAGGGCCCGTGTCCCTGAGACCGGGCTCAGCCCAGAGCCCAGAGGAGGCCCCCAGACCCATGTGTGCAGGTGGGGGGCTACCAACCACCAGCCCGCCCACCCTCCCTAGAAGGTTCCAGAGGCCCTGCTTTCCCGAGACTGACAGCACCCCACAGTCGGGGTGATTTTATTTCTAAAAAAGGTGACAAGCGCTACTCAGCCCGGCGGCCAGTGCACACAGGGAGAGGGGCACAGTGAGGCGCGCCGGGTCACGTCCCCACCCGCCGGCACGGAGACCCAGGCTGCTGCGCCCCCAGGGCTGGTGAGGGTGCAGGGCCGGCTCGAGCAGAGGCTCCGGGCCACATGGGTACCGAGGCAGAGGGGCGGCGGTGTCCAAGCGCGGACGCCCCCACATACCCTTGCGCTGGAAAGTGGGTGCCCAGGGTGCTCTGTCCTGGGGAAGAGCCGAGCGGACAGCAGGCTGAAACTGGGGCCGTGAGAGTCCCGGAGCCTG
>NW_020174642.1:11834019-11844371 GCF_003031525.2 Neophocaena asiaeorientalis asiaeorientalis | reverse complement strand
GGCCGCCGCCCTAACCTGGGCCCCGCACGCCCCCTCGGGACACCTGGACCTCGGGACCCGGGACATGTGGAGGCTAGCTCCGGCCCCTGCGCTTCAGAGGTGCCGGGGCCCGCCCCCAGGACGGGTCGGCAGACCGCGAGCGCCCGCAGACCCGACCGTGGCTGACCCCACCCTCAACTCTGCCCCGTCGGGAGGAACAGGGACCCGGGGTCAGCCCTGGGCGTGGGGACCGGGCGGCCCTGTGGGACCAGGGGTCCAGGCAGGTCGGGGCCCGGCGGTCCAACCCTCTCTTCGGAGGGACTCACTCAAAGTCGGTGTCCTTCTTGAGCTCGGTGACGGGGCTGAAGGCCACCGCCTTCTTCTGCAGGCCGATCACGCAAGCCGAGTCGGGGGCGTTGGCGAAGACCCGCCCTGTGGACACAGGAACGTGCCGGCAGCCCCACACCCAGGGCCCTCGGCGGGGACAGGTCTTACTAGCCACCACCTCCCTCACGCACCCTTGCGGTAGACTGCCCGCAGCTTCTCCGACATCCAGAGTATAGCCTTCACCCCCAGCTTGGTGCCGTAGTTCCGGTCGAAGGGGGTGGGAGCCCCGCCCTGGAAACACAGTGGGTGAGGCCAGGTGCTGGCCCTCAGGGAGGAGCTGGGCCTCAGGCAGCCGAGCCCTGGCCCGAGCCCAGCAACCAGGCCCTGCCGTGACCTCAGGTGAGCCCTCCCGGGCTGACACCCCGTCCCCTCGACCTGCGGCATCCGGCCCCTTTCTCCATCCCACCTCTAAAACCCCCTAAAAGCCACCTCCAGAGGCCGGGCAGTGGGCTGTCTACTCATTGACTGGGGGGCCTCCGTGGGCCCCTGCATCCGGCAGGCAGCTCCCACCTCCAGTGAGCAAAGACCCCGGGGAGAAGGGAGCCCTAGGGGTGCACACGGCCCTCAGTCTGCTTGGAACCCACAGCGCAGGGCTTCCTGCAGGGCCTCCAGGGGGCCAGAAGGGGAGGGGCTTGTCAGGGTGGAGGTGGCTCCCGGCCCCGCCCCTTCCTCAGGGGTGTGAGGACGAAGGGGCACCTACAGCCAGATGCCCCATGAGGAGGGGCACAGAGAGGGGTCCTCATCCTGCCACGGCTTCCTGGGACCTGTCGGCCCGGGCACAGTTGGGGGCCGGGGGCCAGGGAGCAGCCTTCCATGGAATCTGTGCTCCCCCACCCCGTACCTGCTGCAGGTGGCCTAGGACGTTAGTCCTGCAGTCGAAAATGCCCTTCCCCTCGGAGGAGTACAGGTTGTACAGAAACTCCGTGGTGTAGTATTCGTGGCACTTCTCGTTTCTGGGAAGAAGAAGGGGTGGGGGCGGCAGGGGAGGCCTGAGCCTCGCCTGGATGCTGAGCCCCTCCGGGCCGGGCCACAGGCTCTCAGGAAAGCCCGACCCCACCTACTCCTTCCTAAGCCCCCCAGCCTTGCTCCACCCAGCTGGACCCTGCGGGCTCGCCGGCAGCCTCACCGGAGCACCAGGCCCCTCTGGATGTCCGTCTTCATCTTCTCGGTCATGTGCTCCACGTTGGCCTGTGGGGTGAAGACCTGGGTTGAGTGGAGCGGGGGCAGCAGCCTGCACCGCACACCCCTTCCCACAGCCTGAGGCTGTCTGGGAGGGCCTATTCTGGACTAGCCAACAGGTGCGGCTGAGAAGACCCAGATCAGCCTGGGGGCCGGCGCGGGGCGGGCACCAGGTTGCAGTTGCTGGAGGGCTGTGTGGGTGGTGCAGGTGTGGGCCTGTGGCTGGACTGTGAAGCTGTGGGGGGAGGGCCGGGGGCGGCCACGGAGGCCACAGGGCGGCAGGGGCACTGCCCGGGATCGGGGACGGGGTGCAGAGGGTCACGGGCTGTGTCCCCTCGAAGGCAGCGAGCCCCCAGCCTAGTGGGCCGTGGCTGCTTGGCAGGGGCCCCGTCTCCTCTGCAGGCCTGCTCCGCTGTGTCTCAGGAGGGGCCCCTTCAGCCTGGCCGGGAGAAAGGTAGGGGCTCGGCTCACCTTTAAGTCCTGGATGTTGAAGGGGTCCTCGAAGACGTAGGCGGCATCGGCCCCCACAGCGATGCCGGTCACGGTGGCCAGGTAGCCACAGTAGCCCCCCATGGTCTCCACGATGAACACACGGCGCTTGGTCCCCGAGGCCGACTGCTTGATGCGGTCACAGCTCTGAGGGCCAGGGTGCGGGTCAGAGCCCTCCCCTCGGACCACGGGGACCCACGACGTTGCAGGGACCCGGGTCTCTCTCCCAATGCGGCTGGGACAGCCCTTGCCCCACGTGCCCAGGGCACTGGCAGCCCTCAGCACACGCCCTCCACGCAGCCACGCGGAACTGGGTCCTCAGCCCGGGCGTTGGTGCCCCCAGGACAAGGTGGGCGTCACTAGCGTCTAGTGGGTAGGGGCCAGGGACGCTCTAGGAGGCTCTCCCTGACCTTGGACCAGGGACACACTGGGCCTTAATCTGCTCATCTGCCAACGGGGGGAAGACACTCTGCCACGGCAGGGTCTTCGTAAACAGGGGCCCTGAGGACGCGTGAAGTAAGTGCTCTGCAGACGCTAGTGATAACACGACAAGTGACGACGATCCTAACTGAACAGTTCAACGAAATCCAAGCATTAAATAAAGAACTGAGGAGAGAGAAATAAAACAGATATGTAGGTTACTCGCGTCTGAACTATGAGGATAGACCCCAGATAACAGATGAAGAGCAAAGTGGAGGAAACGGCTGCAATGTTTGGCAAAGGGTCTATAGCCTACACATGTAAAGAACGTTTACAAATAAAAAAGAAAACATGCCCAGAGAAAAATAGGCAAATGATGGAAAAAGAAAATTTCAAAAAAAACCCCTGACAAATGGGCAATAAACATATAGGAAAATATTCAACCAGAAATCAGAGCTGCAAATGAAAACCGAACCCTGTCCTCCCTCATCTGATAAGGGGCAGGGGCACCAGAAGATTCAGAGGGGCCGTGGGCGACCCACAGCCAGTTCAGATAGGAGATAAATTCAAAGAAAACCCCTGAGGATCATGGGACTCTGGGTCAGGAGATGGGGGTGGGGTGGGATCTCCTTTAGCCTCTTGTTTCACTTGTATTTTCTCCTCCATCTAAAAACACGCAGCACTTGATTGAGCAACACGCCCCCTTCCAGCTTCAGATCCCCCCAAAACGGAGATAATGAACCCCTGGGGAAGCTGGGCTCATGTGGGGTCACAGTCAAAGGTGGGAAAGGTCTAGAGAGTGGGGACAGCGGTGGGGATGCCCCCAGAGAGCCCCTGGTGGCGCCAGCCTGCTGGGACCCCTCCAGAAACCGGGCTCCCACCTCCCACCCTCCCATGTCCCAGCTGGGTTTCCCCCAGAGCCACGTGTGGCTGCTTCACTGGACAGAACCGTGGCCCGACGTCCACACCAGTACAGTAGCTCAGTTAGGTCAGCGGCAGCCTTGACCACCGTCACCATCACACCCTGGTGACCCCAGACTCACAACCTCCCTGCCATCCTTGAGACCTCGGGGGCAGCCAGGTCCTGCCCACTCCCCATGCAGGCCGCCAGCCTCGGTGGGGGCCCCGCACCCCATCCCACCCCACCCCTCGGCAGCGCCTCTGGGCGCTCTCCCCTCCCAGGCGCCCCGTCCGCCCGCTGCCGGCCTAAGTGGGGGCAGCGGCTCCAGGCCCCACCTCCATGGCGGCGTTGACGGCGGTGTCCGAGCCCAGGCTGAAGTCGGTGCCCGGCACGTTGTTGCTGATGGTGGCGGGGATGACACACATGACAATGCATAGCTCCTCGTAGCGCTCGCGGGCCTCCACCAGCTGCAGCACCCCCTCGTAGGCCTGCAGGAATCGGGGGCGGGGGCTCAAGGCCGGCCCCAGAGAGGCCGGGCTGCCGGACGAGGCAGGAGGAGGGGCCCCTGGGTCCTGCTCCCGGCTGTGTGCCTGGCAATGGGCCTCTGGGCCCACCTGCCACACCCCAGGACCAAGACTAGGCGGGCCCCATCCTGGAGCCGCCTTCACTGGGAAAACTGGACTCCAAGGAGGACAGGAAGGAGGCCCGCCCACCCTGCCTTGACCCCAGCCCACTCCATGCAGTCTGCGGGGGCTTGGGCTCCTTCAGGAAAGGGCAAGAGTGGGTATCTGTCATTTACGGGGGCTGACCAAGCCCCAGCATCACACCGACGTGCCCCCCACCACCCAGAACTCCGCCGAGAGACGCTCTGGACCACCGCCTCAGCAGCGGGAGGTTGAGGCCACTCGACCCTCCTGCCTGGGCCCTCCCACCCCCACTTCACTCACCCTGGTGGCCCCATCAGTCCAGCTGGCTCAAGGTAACCTGCACATGGGGCTTCCGGAAGGGCCACCTCGGCGGCCCACACCCTGGGGTCTCCTCCACCCCCGCTTGCTCCCCGGCAGCTGCCCCCTCACCTCGAAGCCTCCGATGACCAGCAGGGCGTGGATGTTGTGAATGCGGACGTTTTCCACAATTTTCTCCATGTAGCCCTTGGGCAGCGTCCTGCAGTGGGAGATAAATCAGATGGACGTGCTGCATCTGTACAGAACGCTGGGCTGGGAGGACCCACGTCCACACCGTGGCTGAGCTCGGGAGAAGGCAGGCCTGGGGCGTGGCGGTGGGATTCCCGATTAGAGGTGGGAGCAAAGGTGAGGCACCCGGGGGCGGCGGGGCACCCATTCAATGCCCTTGCTGGGCACTGGCCACTGCCCTCCCGACAACCTGGCTGTGAGCCTCACTTCCCACCTGAGGGGATCCCTTCTGTAGGTGTGGAGTGGCCCGAGCAGCCTTCCTCTACACAGGTGACTTCAAGTGAGCTTTCGGCCAGGAAGCCCCAGGCAGGAGGGTCTGTGTCCCGCTCTGGACAGGCCACCAGCCAGAGGAGACCTAGCCCGGGGCCACAGGGCTGGTTTCCCTTGCATCCCACCCCCCTGCTGCCCTCGGTAGCCAGGTGCTCACCTCTTGGTCCCCAGCATGGAGCCACCGCGCCCCAGCCAGCCAGCCACATCATGCCAGCCCACTTCTTGCACCTGCAGGGGGGAGGCATGGCTTCAGGGGGGCAGGCCCTCCTCAGGTGATGGACCTGTCCTCGGGGAGCGCACGTCCTCGGGAGAGGGGGGACAGAGGCCGTGCCTGGCACTGACCGTCCTACCACAGGTCAGAGCGGGGTCTCGGGGCCTGGGCCGGGCTAAAGTGGACCCAGGTGCTCCCCCTCCACCCCAAGGAGAGGACCTGGCCTGGCCCTTATACCCACATGGCGAGCCCGCTGGTCCTTGTTTGCTCATAAGCAAGCCGGGGACACGTCCTAAACTGACCAAAGACACACAGGCCCACCACCGCAGGCCCCGTCCCCCGCCCGGCCTCAGGCACGGCTACACCTACCTGCCCCTTGGCCAGGCCTTCAAAGCCGTCGTGCACGACGTACACCGTGTGGCCCTGGGAGATGCCGGTACGCACCGCCGAGCGCACGGCCGCGTTCATGCCAGCCGCTGGGGCCCCCACGTTCAGGACGGCCAGGGAGAAGCTGGTCTTCAGAGAAGGTGGGGAGACAAGAGCATGAGCCCCGGGTCGGGGCGGGGGACCACCGACCCGGACAGAAGTCAGCAGAGAGCCGCTTCCGGAGAAGAGGCCCCAGTCCTCGTGGCAGCCTGGACACGGTCCAGAGATGGGACTCCCCCGGGCATGACAAAGGCCTGTTCTCCTGACACCGCAAGGCTCTGCCCGAGACCACATGAGCTACGGTGCAGGCCCCGCTCGCTACCGCAAAGTCCTCAGCCGAAGGTAGGAGCGGGACTCGGGCCGCTGTCGGCCAAGCGCGGCTCACGGGGCAGCAGTGGCTCAGGCCAGAGTCAGCGCCTGCCTGGAGGCCCTGGGCAACCACTCCACGCTCAGGGCTCAGGGCAGAAGCACCCCAGAAAGTCCCTGGCGAGCAGCACGGGTGTGTGGCGGGAAGGGGGCCACCGCAGCCGCGGTAAGAAGGTGCAAAGAAGCAGACGATGCTCTTTCAATCCTAGGGTTGCTGGAACCTGATAGAACCAACACGTCATCACCTCAACCCGGAATCAATGTAAGACATTTTGCTATCGGGCACTTCCACAGCCGTTTCCCTCGCTGCTCCGCAGAACCTGCGCCCGCGTGGCATGCAGGGACACCTCACTAGGACAGCCATGTTGCCAGCACTCCGCAGCCGCGTGTGGCCACCGGCTCTGCTGGGCAGCCTGGCTCTAGTGGGTCCCGGTAATACGAGCCTGACGCGCCCGAGGTGGTCATGCCCCAGGCGGTTCTGGAAGGGGATGTGGGGACCACCCTGCCTTGCCAGAAGACGCTGCCCAGCCCTGACCAGCTCCCGGGATGAACGGGGGGCCAGGACCCCACCGTCCAAGACTGTCTCGGTGGGACCCTTTCCTTGCCCTTGTGGTTTCAGAAACGAAGCCTGCTGTCATCTTTATTTTGAAGAGAGTCCATTTCCTGAGGGTTTTACCTATTTTGGAATGTGTCATAACACTGTATATCCCTCGTCTCCTGAGTTAAACCTCCTCTCCTGACTTAAAGTCCTCCAGCTGTTTGCTAAGCAACAGGCCAGCGTAATCCCCAGGCCTGTCTGGGACCTGCTGGTCAAGCAGAGGCCAGGTCTGGTCCTCTCAGCTCACAGCTCAGACCCCAGACAGGAGGGCGGGTCCTGGCTCAGTGGGGCCAGCTCCCCGCTCCCTGGGCGGGGTGGCAGGGCAGGCGGGAGGAGGCCGAGGGCACAGCCAGGTGTGGGCTCTGCGGCTCGCCCCTCACCTTCTCCTTGGAGACCTTCTGGTGCGCAAGCAGCTTGTAAATGTTCCAGTTGTTCTCAAAGCTCCTGGAAAGAAAGCGGGTCATGCATGGCGCAGCTCACAGCCAAATAGCTCAGCACAGCACGGCGTCAGCAGCACAGCCTCAAAGGAACTGGACACGGGTGCGGCCCACCTCCCAACTCTTGTCGCCACGGACCCTGGCTGGGTGCCATCGCCGGGCGGCAGAGGCCCCCATGGACAGGCGATCCCAACGCCCCTCTCTGCAAAGCGAGCGCCTGCTTTCAGCCTGCGTGGTCTCGGCAGCTCCGCAGCGGGGCAGGAAGCGTGGCCACGGGAACCACAGGAAGCAGACCTGCAGGGCCAGTTGACCTGGCCCCCCCGGGCCTGCCTCGCTGCTGCTTTCTGTAGTTCCCCCCTCCCCCTTCCCAGGTGCCCTCCCTGTGCTGTGTCCCCCCCATCCCCCCAGCGCCCTGCAGGCCCCGCCAGCCCCGGAGGGCACATCCACACAGCCTGCCTACTTCTCCGACACTGTCGGGCCCTGTCCCTCCCACATGATGCATGCCCTAGGAGGAGGGTCTCAGAGCGCCACCTCTGCAGGTGGGCACGCCCCGTGTCGGGGGGTGGCCGTGTGCGAGCCACTCGGAGTCTGCTGTGGCCCCACTGAGCAGACAGCTGCCCAACACCAGGCCCTCCAGGCCCTCACCTGCCTCGGAGCTGGATGGCCTCTTCAAACCTCTTCTCATCCATGGCCTTCTGCACCTCCTTGGTCTTAAAGAAAACAAGATGCACAGGCTGGAGGTGGAGGCCTGGCACATGCGTCTGAGCCCAACGCGGGGGGCCTGTCCCAGACCCGCCGGGCAGCTGTCACTGCCGGAATCGAGAGGGCTGAGGGGCGAGGGGACCCCACCTGGTCTGCCAGGTCTTCGCCTCCCTGGAAGGGGCACACGGGCCTCGCTCCCCCTCAGCCCTGGGAAGGGGGTGGGGGGCAGCTGGGGCCTAGGAACGAAGGGTGAGGCTGCTCTGGCCCCCAGACCCACCACCCACTGGCGACCAGCCTGCCCGAAAGCGGGGCCCAGGGGAGGTCGCCGCAGAAGGATCTTCCAGGAGGAGCGCCAGGGAGGCCCCCCTCCCGTGCCAGCCCACCTCCCCTGGGCAGGCCTCGCTCTGCCCCCAGCTGCAGGGCCCCCCAAACCTACCGAGCCCCGTACCCCAGTGTCCCGACAGCCAGCCTCTCTCTGCTCCCCACTCCCCGCTCCCGTGGTCCCTGCTCCGACCACGTGAGATGTCCCGGGGGCTCTGGCCACCCACTCCCCCTCCCCCTCCCATCCTAGCCCCAGGGCCCCACCCTGCCCAGTTTGCAAAGCCAGTCTGTCCCACTGGCTCTGGGAAGCTAAGTGTCCTGGGCTCCCCCCAGCTACCCCCACAGGCCCCCCATGGGCTCCCCAGCTCCCTGCAGCTCCCACACCTGTCTCGGGCTTGTCTTACCTTGGGGGCACCTTGGGGATGTGCTCACACCTCCCTCCCCCACCTGGAGGACTGCAGGCCTCGGATACCCTGAGGCCCGCTGGGGGGCGCAGCAACACACTCGGAAGGGGGGCCACAACAGAAGGCGCGATGCACCTGCCGCTGGCTCCATGTAATACGCGCGGAGCAGCAGCCGGGCGCCCAGGGGGACAGGGGCGGGGGGCTTGCAGCCGGCCTGCTGGCTGGGCCCTGAGGGGCCTGGAAGGACAGGCAGCGCCGGGGCTGTGGTGGGGAGGGGGCAGGAGAGCCCCAGGCACCTCCCTGGGAAGCCCCCGTGCCGGCGCCCAGGCAGGCGGGTGCTCACCATCTGCACGCACTCCATGAGGGGCAGCCGCACGGACTGGTTCCCGGAGAGGCTGACCACGCAGGCCGGCGTGTCGGGCGTGGCCTCCAGCAGGGCCATCACCGCCTCCATGCCCATCTTGCTGCTCTGAGCGGAGAGAGGGGCAGGCAGGGCTCAGGCAGGCGCGGCCGGCACGGAGCCGGCCCCACGCCACGCACACCCTCGGCTCTCAGAGCCACACGCACACGCACACACTAGAAGCTTCTGGAGTAAGCGACGCTGTTTATTCTAGAAATGGTGACTTAGCATGACCACGTTTCACAGCAGCCCCCCAGCACCATTTCACCGGGTCTCAGCCGGCCCTGCTAGGAGGGCGTGGCCCCTGCACCCCGGAGTTGCAGTGGCAGGGCCGGGGCTCGACTGGGGTTTCCGGAGTTCTCTCCACTATGACGAGGTTTCTCTCTTGGGGCTCCTTTGTCACGGCTGTCCTGGTGTGTGTGCAAACTTGGGCATGGGCTGGCGGGCCGGACCAGCTAAAACTGGTCAGGTAAGGACCGCCCGCCATGGAGACAAATCACAAACAGGGGTCCTGCCACAGCCAACAGGAACAGACAGGCGCGCCAGAGACCAAGGCCCGCGGCTCAGCTCGGTGAGACTCTGGCGTCCCCCGCCTCCGCCGTGCCCCCAGACTGCGCCCCTGGCCTCCCACACTGGTCAGGTGGGTGTCGGGAGCAGCCCGGGAGAACGCTCCTGTGTCCCTCGGGAACCGTGTGACGGCCGCTCTCCCGTAACCCACTGTGTGCAGGTGTCGCCCTGCAGGGCCTGGGCTCGGGGACCAGCAGTAAGCTGTGCCTCTGGAGCCCCTCTGCCGCCGACCCAGGCCTCCGGTGTCTCCACCATCTGCAAAAGCAGCAGGTGAGCCCATTCTCCTGCCACCAGGTGAGACCCCGGGCCCACGCTGGCACTCGACAGCCCCTGCTGTGCGCCAGGCCTGGTGGAGGGCCAGTGCTTGACCCCCCGTCCCGAGTGCACCCCTGGGGCCAGACCCCCTCTGAGGCCAGTGTCCCCACTGCTCTGTGTGGGATGGGGACGCACTGAGGCCTCCTGGGAGAGGTTCAGTCCAGCGGCTCCCCCAGGCCCACGCTGGCCACCTGGCCTCACCCAGCACGGTGGCCCAGGCACAGCTCCGGCCAGCCCTGCAGTCTCCAGCCCCCAGCCCCGGTGACCAGCGCCTCGCAGGTGGGCGCTTCACCACCTCGGGGCCTCCCTGGCCCTGGGCCCTGGCCCTGTGGGGCTGCAGCATGACTCCCACCCTGTAGAGGGTGGGGTGGGACTAGCAGTAATCAGGATTCGGCACCCAGGCCCCGGAGCTGGGCACCCAGGCCCTGGGCCAGACTGAGAACAACCAGACGTCGACCTGCCGCTCACCCCGCCCTCCTTTCCCAAGGTCCTGCCAAAGCCATCGCCAAGAGGGTGTGGCCCAGGCTGCCAGGCCGTGGTCTCACCCACAAGCACCAGCAGCAGTGAAAAAATGCTCACACACACCCACGCATGCACACCCAGCACCAGGGTGACGCCCCACCTACCAGGATGCGGTCGAACGCCGAGGGGGTCCCTCCCCTCTGCACGTGGCCCAGCACGGTCACACGTGTGTCGAAGCCCAGCCTCTGGACCACTAGCTGCTCGTGGGGACAGAGAGGGGGTTCCTGAGTTTGCCACTCTACCCCACTGTCCCACCGCCCCGTGG
>NW_020174642.1:11824695-11833884 GCF_003031525.2 Neophocaena asiaeorientalis asiaeorientalis | reverse complement strand
CCCCAGCCCTCTCCCCTCCCCCTCCCACCCTGCCTCAGGGATTTCAGGGTGTCAGCTCCCCAGGGGCCCCACAGAGCCAGCCCAGGGTTCACGCCTATAGCCTGAGCGTGTGCACGTGTGCTCCTGTGTGGGTGTGTGTTTCCATGTGAGTGTGTGGGCGTGTGCTCCCACACGTGCCGGCTGCAGGAGCTCATCATGGTCTCCAGCCCCTGTGAGTCAGGCCTTGCCAGGAACTGTGGCAGGAAGCAGGGCGCACGGGGTCGGCGGAGGGGCCGGCTCCGGGCAGAACCTGGTTGGGAACTCAAGGACAGGGTGGGCGGCCAAAGTGAGGAGCATGGAGGCTCCCAGGGGCTGTGCCCCACTGGGGGACGGGGGCCCAGGGCCCTGGGCAGAACCCGGCAGATGGGTGCCGCTCACAGGGACGAAGGATTCCCCCCAAAGTTGTTCTGTTATGAATCTGGCGCTGGATGGGCAGTGGGCTCCCCTGTCAACGGGGGGCTGGCAGGGGCTGGACCCTGTCACTGGGACACTGTTGGGGGGCTGGACAGGGCTCCTAGGATGGGGGATGATCTGAATGAAGACTGGAAACCAGAGGGTTGGGGGTTCCCAGCAGGCGGGAGCCACACCTCAGCCTCAGAGGGGCCAGGGCTTCTCAGGGGTCCCGGCTGCACCCACCCCACATCTGGCAATGGTTAGGGACAAGAAAGCTCCCTCCAGGAGCTGGGGGTGGGGCCCCAGCAAGAGCATTTGGGGACTGGAGATAAAGGGGAGCCCCCTCCCCAAAGCCCCGCCCACCCCACCTGACCCAGGGGCCCCCACTCACGTCCTTCACGTAGCGGGATGAGATGGGCTTCCCGTTGCGGTCGATGGCGCCCTCGGCGATGATGATGATGTTGAGTCGGGACCCTCGGCTCCGAGTCTGGGTCAGAGACACGGCAGGGCTCAGCAGCCAGCCCGCAGACACCGCCCCAGACGCGGCCGTGAGCCGCGAGCCCTCCCCGGGGTCCACGCCGCGGGGCTCATGTGGGCGACGGGTGGACTGAGGTGGGTGAACCAGGACCCCGCTGCCCCTCCTGGGGGTAGAGACTGGGGGACTGGAGGATTCCTCCTCCCCCTCCCCCTCCCCAGACTGTGGGAAGATTTCCTCCATCAGCTGGTGACGGACGAATTAGCCTCACTTAACTGTTGCAAAGGCAAAGCTCTTTGGGGATTTGAAAGTACTTTTTGTTTATTTATTTCCTCAACAAATGTTTGTGGGATTCACTCTGATCCACCAGCCTCAGATGTTTGCCCCACAGCACCCGGAGAGACTTAGAGAGAAAGATAGGGTCGGAGCAGCTCCTGCAAGACCCGGGTACAGAGGGGCAGGGGAGCCAGGAGCAGAGGGCTGCCTGGAGGAGGTGGGGGCGGTGCAGTGAAGGGAGACAGCCAGAAGAGCCCACACCTCCCTCAGCCTCACTCATTGCAGCCCAGGAGGTGGGCAGGGCAGAGGGTGACACCTGCACGTAACAGGTGGGGAAACTGAAGCTCAGGGAACCCCGGGGCGGGGTGGGGTGAGGGCCTTACACAGAGCAGCAAAGAACCAGGATATAAGGCCAGGCCTGAGGCCAGGCCACTTCCAGGAAGACCCAGCCCCAAGTTCTCAGCGAGTAGGCCAAGGCCGAGGTCAGCCAGAGACCATCACCACCAGAGCCCCCTCTACCCAGGCGAGGTCACAAGGCCACCCGGGGGTGCAAGGACTCCCCCCAAGGAGAGGACAGAGACCTCTGGCCAGCTTTGCTGCCAGGCTCAGCTCGGCCCTACCCTTGTCTTCACTGGGGAAGGTTCCAGAAGTCAGTCATGGCCCTCAGCCCCTCCTACTGCCCTGGGCAGGGGTACAAAACCCTGGGGTGTGAGTGGGAGGTGGGGAGAGCAGCCTCCGGCAGCGGACGGGAGTGATGCCACCGCCGCGGTCACACGGGGACAGGGACGTTCCAGAGCCAGCCTCGGGCCGCCCGCCTCTCCCTCAGGAAACACAGGGCCTGGCACTGACCTTCCAGGACAACAGAACAAACAAAAGGCCCGGCCCCGGGCAGCCTCCACACTCGTCCTGCCCTTGGGCCAGGATGCAGAGGACACTGGGGTTTGACACAGCCCGTTAGGGCCCCAGACTGGGCCCGAGTGTGAACTTGGGTGTACAGCCTCAGGGGCTCCCCTGCCTTGAATCCAGACCACAGCCCTCGAGTGCCCCCCGACCCCTGATCTGAAGGCGCCTCTCCCCCCGCGTCACAGCCCTCCCGTCCACCACTGGCCTAGGCAAGGGGCCAGCCTATCCTTGTTGGGGGGCCTCGGGGATGCCCAGGGCAGAGTATCTGCCTGTTCTGTGCCAGAGCCCCCCAGCTCCATCTTGAAGGGCCTGGAGAGCCGCGTTCCAGGCCCCCCGTCTCAGGCACCCCTGCTCATCTCTCCTGGATGAGGCCTCAGACCCCCATCTGCTCCTGCCTCCACAGCCTCTTCTGCTGCAGCCCCTGCCCTAGGTTCCCGTCCACCCATCTTCACAAAGCCACCTCCCCTTGCCCAGGCTCAGCGGTCAGGGCCCGAGGGAGCCAGCTTGACCGTGTCCCCGCTCCTGCCCCCCGACCATGTCAGCACTGACCACGCAGAGCCGAGCCTGGGACAGTGGGGAGTGTGCCCCTCAGGCCCCTCTGCGGCAGCCCCCGCGTGTGTCCATGGGCGTTGGCGCCCTCGGGGGGGATACTTGCAGATGCTTGCTGAACCAGAGGGAAGTGAATCGGCCAAAGCTGGCCACGTGACCCCAGGGACACTCTCGTGGGGGACACGGGCCACGCAGCTCACGGCAGACACCCTGGGAGAAGACCCCCTGGCCCTCACCTCACCCAGCCGCTCACACATGAAGTTCTCCCAGCCGTCCTCGGGCGGCGCCTCAGGGATGAACAGCCAGTCGGCCCCCGAGGCCAGGGCGGACACCAGGGCCAGGTATCTGGAGGGGCAGGAGGGGGAGGGGCTGCAGTAGGTGGGCCCCGACCCGACACCACGGGCCCCGGTCCCTGGGTCACAGGGGAGGTACAGCTCTGAGAGCGGCACCCAGCCCCACAGTCAGGACTCCCCACACCCCGGCTCTCACACCCACAGTGTCAAGTGAGCACCTGCCACGTGCCCGGAGCCCTGGAGGCGCTGCACCCTGGTCCCACTGCCCCGAAGCCCCGGGCCCCCGGCTGACCCGGGCAGCCCTCTCACCCGCAGTGCCGTCCCATCACCTCCAGCACGAAGGTCCTCTGGTGGCTGTGGACGTGGAAAGGGCAGATGGCATCAGTGCAAAGTCCCCCTGAGCGGAGCTGAGCCACGAAGCCTGGCCTCTCGTGCCACACCACCCACGGCCCCAGCGCCGCCAAGGGCGTGCCCAGGAGAGACAGAGGACGTGGGAGCAACAGACAGCCCTTGTCATTCCCAGGGCGGCCAAGGCCCTGGGCAAAGGGCCACCTCTGTCTCGGGCTCACGGCCAGCTTCACGCTGGTTTTCACCGATCTTTGCTCCTAAGGCTGAAGGCCATTCACTCTGCTGGGGCCTGGCCGTCACTAGCCAGCAGCCTGAGGAACCCCTGTGGGGGCACACCATTGCCCCAGGGCCAGAGGAGACCTGTCAGAGCCACTGCCCACCTAGGGCTCGGGACAACCTGGCAGGGTGGGGACCAGACCCCCAAGCCCCTCTGCTCACCCCGCTGTAAGTCTCCCCCAACACGGGGGCTGGGGGCAGCCAGTACAGGCTCCTAGGGATGGAATTACGCTGACATTGACCCTGCAGAAGGGCAGCCTCAGCCCCTCGCCGGGAGACGGGATCCCAAGCTTTCTTGCCTGGTGGTCTGGCTGGGCGGGGGGCTGCGGGCCTCACTCACCTCTGGGCGGTGGTAGTGATGGCGTCGATGACCTCCATGATGCGGTGCAGGGCCGAGTCCGTGCCGATGGTCATGTCGGTGCCGCAGAAGTCGTTGTCAATGGAACCCACCAGCCCGGCGATGCTCAGGTGCGAATAGGTCTGAGCCGTGCTCTGTGAGATCTTGCCTGGGAAGGAGGAGGCCAGCCCAGGTGCAGCCGCAGCAGCCCCACCCGGCCCCCTTGGCCACAACATGGGGCCCGGACCCCGATCCCCACCCCCTCCCCCTGCCCACCCGGCAGTGCAGCCTGGTCAGGTCCCCAGGTCCTGCAGCAGGGGTCCTGGGGCCGGGCGGCAGTGGCTGAACCACTGATTACAGACTTGTCACCCTCTGGGAGACGTCCAGGGGAGCCCTGGAGAGTGCACGCCTCACTTCCAGGTCCCCCACGAGCAGCACAGAACCAACGAAGCTCCAACAGGTCACTTTCCGACTGGTGACCCCCCAGGACTCTGTGTCTTATGTTACCAAATTTTAACTATCACACTTCTGCAAACTGTGACAAGTCCGTAACCCGCGTTGGGGAATGAATCACTCCCGGCGCAGGTGAGTCAGCCTGGGAGCTGCCATCCAGCACCAGGAGGACAGCCCTGCCTGGGGGCCCCTGACGTTGGGTCCCCACAGGCCTCACTACCAGCCAGACCCGGGCCCGTGGCTCCTGGAGCCACCGAGGGTCCGCCTGATCTCGGGCCAGGCCCCCACCCCCCGGCCAGCAGCCACGCAGCAGCTCGCTTCCTCTGGTCCTGCCTGTTCCCGGCCGCAGCTGCTCCACCGCCGACCCACCTTCGCTCACCAGCTCCGCCAGCAGGCGGCCCCACTCGCCGCGGAAGACGTTGGCGCCCGTGAGGCTGCCGTCCCCTCCGATGACGCACAGGTTGCTGATGCCGCGCTGGACCAGGTTGTAGGCGGCTGCCCGGCGCCCCTCCCGCGTGGTGAAGGCCTTGCAGCGGGCGCTGCCAATCACGGTGCCGCCCTGCACAGAGGAGGGGCAGCCTGGGCCAACGGGGCGCGCCAGAGGGACCCGGGTACTGGGCCGGGGCGGCCTGGGAGACCCCAAGGAACGGAGGGCCAAGTCCAGGGGCCCCTCAGAAGCCTGGGCAGGTGTCCGCCTCCCCCTGCCCCAACCCCCTGGACTTTCTCCTCATGTGTGCAAGGAGGAGACTGTCCACCGTCAGGCTCGGGGAGCTCGACAGGTAAGGGATGAGCAGCTCTGAGGTCTGTAAGGCGTGCACACACGCACACACGCCCGCCGGGCACCAACGCAGGGACGTGCCTGGGCAGCTCATGCCGTCGTCCGCGTGGCCCCCCTCCCCTGCCACCGGCTCAGCCTCAGCCCAGGCTCCCCAGGCCCTGCCCACAGGCAGAACTGCCGGCCCCTGCGCTCGGCCAGCTGGTGGGGACAGCGTACTGCTCCCCAGACCACCGAGAGCACCGGGCTGGGCCCCGGGCCCCAGGCTTCACGGAAAACGCAAATCAGAGCTGGCCCTGGCCCAGCCCAGCCTCCCCCTGCGCCCCTCCCCGCTGCCCCCATGCTCTACGCTCCCCACCCGTCTCTACACACCAGCCCGCATCCTCACCTGCCCACCTTTCATTCAGCTTCACACCCCAGCTAACACTTGGCCTAAGGCTCCTTCCCAGGGTGGTCTCAGGACAGAGGCCACAGCCACCCTCAGACACAGGCCCAGAGCAGAGCAACGGCTGGATCCAGGCCTGAGGCGTGATGGCTGCCCTCCCTGGACCCCTGGGGTGGAGGACACGGCACCCAGGCTGCAGCCCCACCCATGACGGGGGTCAGGGAGCACCGCACCAGAGCAGAAGGACACGGGGTGGGGGGCTCTGATGAAGAACAGGGCTTGTCCGTGCCTCACTGGACCGTCGAGGGCTCAGCAAATGGGCCGCTCCCACGAGCGCCTGGAGCGCGCGGTCCCTTGGGGACGTCCACCCTGGGCAGGAGTGGGGGTGACACGGCAGGGTTGGCTGTGCCTGGATGACCCAGGGTCCAGGCCCGTCACCCACTGCTCCGCTGACCCATACATAGCGTGTGACGACGACAGGCCTCTTAAATAAGCAGGTATCAGCTGGTGGTCTAGGATACACAGGTGACAGGTGCCCCACAGCGGGCCCTGCTCTGTGGGAGGACTCGGGTCTCCCTACAGCGACCTGGTTCAAAGACTCCCGCTCCTAGGAACCCCTGGCCCCAGCGAGGCGCGAGGCACCCCACCCTCAGTAAGTAGGATGACGAAGGGGAAGGCGGGGGAGGCGCAGAGAGGCCGCTGAGGCCAAGCATGCTTCTTCCAGGGTGTCCTCCCCTCCCAGAGCCCGCAGCTGGAAGCTGAGACATTCCGGGGCCATCGCACCCCCAGGACTTCCCACTCCCGCATCTCCAAGGCGGTCGGACGCCAGTTAGCCGGGAGCCAAGCCCCTGAGGGATGGTGTGTACGCCTGCGTGCCTGTGTGTGTGTCTCTGTGTGTGTCTGGTGTATGCACCTGTGTATCCCTCTGTGTGTCCCTCTGTGTGCCTGTGTGTTTCTATGTGTGTGTCTCTGTGTGTGTCTGGTGTATGCACCTGTGTATCCCTCTCTGTGTCCTCTGTGTGCCTGTGTGTTTCTATGTGTGTGTCTCTGTGTCCTCTGTGTGTCCCTGTGTGTCTGTGCATGTGGTGTCTGCGCCTGCATATCCCTCCGTGCGTCCCTCCACGTGCCTGTGTGCATGTCCCCGGTGCACACGCGTGCTCATGGCGGGAAGGGCCGCGGGCCTCACCAGCTGGATGATGTTGGAGACGCTGAGCCAGTTGGCTGGCCTGATGTTCTCGCCCCCTTCCACGAGGCCCTCGTAGCCCTGAAAGTGAGGGGACAGGCGTGAGAAGGGCGCCCACAGCAGCAGGACACGTGGAATCTCGGCCAAAAGCCCATCTGGCAGGAAGTGGGCCCAGGGGTCCTGAGCACAGAGGCCCCTCCACCCCCAGGGCCTTGGGGGACGAAGCCAGGGTCTGCTGGGGTCAGGGGTGTCAGGGGAGAGGCCGGGGTGCCCAGATGCCTCCCCGGGCACGATCTGTGGGGCCTGCAGGGTAGCGCGTTACAGACAGAGCACGACTAGCTCGGCAGCGCTCCTGTCGCAGGCAGCCCCGGGATGTATGCCCACGAGCCGCAGCTGGGTCACCGCGCCCGGGTCAGAACCAGATCCAGCCCAGCGCCCAGCAGCCCCTCTGCCTTCCGGGACCCTCCCTGCCAGAGACACCCACTGCCCTGCCTCCCAAGGGTGCCGATTAGATGAGGAAATGACAGCACAGCGTCCCCTCTGCGTCTGGCCTCTTTCGCTCGGCCGGGCATCTGTGAGGCCCCACGAGGTCACGTGCGACTGTGTCTGCGCTCGCTGCCATGCGGGAGTCCCCTGTGCACTCCCACAGTTTATGACCTGTCCACCGCTGATGGCTTCTGGAGGGATCCGGTTTGGGGCTATTGGAAATAACGCTCCATATCTCCCGGGAAAGGACTCCCGGGTCACTGGGTGTGCAAGCAGCCACCAACAGTGCTGCCATACAGTGCCCATAGGCGCCTGTGGCCACCTCGCCCATCAGCAACGTGGCCGGGGGCTCAGAGCGCCCCGCCCCCAGCGCCGGGCCATGCTGGTCCCCATCCCGGAGGCTGTATGTGGTCCCTGCAGGGCTTCTCCCCTGCGTTTCCCTGATGACACATGCTGTTTCGGGTATGACGTAAGCCACAGGCCACCTGGACAGCCTCTGCGAGGGTGGACCGTTCCAGTGTCTTGCCTGTTTCTGTTCTCGTGTGGCCAACCCCTTCTTGCTAGCAGGAGCTCTTTATAGAGTCTGCAGAGAGGACACGTGCTTTCACAAATGGTGAAAAGACGAGGCACCGCCGAGCTGCAATGAGCAGGGCCACCTCCTCTGTGCAGCCCTCCCAGCACCTCCAACGAAGCAGCCATGAGCCACCGCCCCTGCCTGGGGTTTGGCTCTGCGGCCCGCCTCCTCCGTTCCCACACTTGTCATTAGATCAGCTGGGGCCTGCAGGGTCCTGGGCAGCGGGGCCTGGGGGCGGGCGAGGCAAATGCTCCCACCCCTGGGAAGAGAGGGGGAAGCAGCTGGAAGAAGGGCCTCAGGACGAGACCCCCGTCTAAGGGATCGTCAAGCTACCTTCCCCAGCTCAGGCCAGGCCTGGCCCCCTCTCGCCCCCTCTCGGTCCGGTCAGGAATTTGGCCACTAGGACACCCCTCCCACGCCCACCCCCTCCCCACAGAGAAGCAGGAAAGTAACCTGAAAACCCACAGCCACTGTCCAGAGCAAGCGACAAAAGAGGCCGCCCTGAGTCCGCAAAACCCCAGCCCCACGGTGCTCCCGGCTGGAGTCAAAGTCTCACAGACAGTCCTCCTTTCCTGGCCTGGGAACCTTCTGGAATGTCTTTGCACACCTCCAGCCACTTTGTGTCACCTCTCCCCTCCCCACTCCTCTGCCTTCTCCACTCCCACCTGGCTGGGCACCCAGGCAGCCTCAGAACTGGCCGCAGGCCCAGGGCACTTCCAGCAGCCAGCCTTGTGGCAGCTCTGAGCCCACAGGTGCAGTTTGGGCTGTAACGTGAATAAAGTAGCCCCGTTCACTGAGCCCTTCTCGGCGCCAGGGGCTGTGAAAAGTGCCTTAACTCTCAGTGTTGCATTAGCTTTTCGCCCTAACGTCCCTACTTCATAGAAGAAACCAAGGGTCAGGGAGGTGAAGGAACGCCCCTGTCACATGTGTACAACCTCCAGGAGCCGCGCCCTGGACCCACCCTGCCCTGATTAGAGACCACCTGTTCACAAAACTAGGCGACTCCCTGAAGAATCTCACCCTGTCCTTCAGAAGGTTCTAGACCATTATCAGGGCATCGGTTCCACCTGCCCAGCTCCTGAGGCCACAGGTCCCTGAGACTCTGAGATGTGTTCCCGAAACATGACCTAAGGCTTTGCAGGGTCCTGGTAATCCAAGCCTGGTCTGAGGGTCTGGACTCTGCAGGAGGGAGGGGTCTGCCGAACTGCCCGCCCATCTGTTCACTCAGTAGCCCCGTACAGACAAGGCTGGGGAGGAAGGGCCTGACCTGGACCAGAGTGAAGGGACGGGACGTGGACACACCCAAGGTGGGAGGAGGGAAGCTCTGGGGAGAGCAGAGCAGGTTGGGATTCGCTACACTTTAGCAAAGAGTGAAAACAAAGTAACACAGTGGGAGAGAACTCCAGGGCTTGTGTGTGTGTGTGTGTGTGTGTGTGTGTGTGTG
>NW_020174642.1:11817286-11824358 GCF_003031525.2 Neophocaena asiaeorientalis asiaeorientalis | reverse complement strand
GAGAGAGAGAGAGAACTCCAGGACTTGTGTGCGTGTGTGTGTGTGTGTGTGTGTGTGTGATCTGGGGGCACAGGAACTGGGGCTAAGGCAAAGGGCGCACCAGCTTTAGCCAGAGCGAAGTAGCACCGTGATTCTGTGCTGCTTTGCGTAAGGAGGCCGTTGGCTGCTGTCACTAGGGTAGCTCGAGCTCGGGTTAGGTGATGAGGGTACAGGAGGGCTGGGCGTCGGAGGACGGGTGGGGCTGAGGTCCCGGCCTCTGAGGAGAACAGCAGCTTCATGCCCTCCTCTCTCTCAGGGGACGCGCCCACCCGTGAGCGCCCAGGCTGAGGGCGGACTCCCCATCCACACCCCAGAGCCTGGCAGCCCTGCCCCAACTGCCATCCTCACTCCTCTCCCCGCACTGCTCCCTGCCAGAGCGTGGGGCGAAGACCGCCCTGCCCGCACCTTACCTCGTAGATGAGGAAGACTTTGGCTCCCACGTAAATGCCCATGCGCGTCACGGCTCGGACGGCAGCATTCATGCCTGCGAAGGGGTCCAGGAGACACCCGTCAGTGGAGACGCGGAGTGTGGGCGCCCTGGACCGTCCCTCCCACATCTCGGGGGGCGCCGAGCCAGGACTCCGAGTCCAGCACAGGTGAGCCCCCCCCCGCATTGTATCGGCTTCACACTCGGAAATAAGCCGCCCCAGAGTTAAACCGGGAAGGTCCCCGCCAGGGCCTGACTCCCAGAGGCACCTGCAGACGTGCGACATCGCTTCCGGCCGCATGCCCGCCGCCCACGCTCACCTGCGGCCTGTGCTGCCCAGCACAGCCCCCCTCCCCGGCCCCCAGGGCCCTGACCTGGGGGAATCGCAGCAGGTCGGGCACATGGCCCCAAGATGCAAAACGGGGCAGGTGGGACGCAGGGGCAGCCGCCTCCCAAATGCGCCCGCAGCCACTGCTAGAGCCTTGGGCCACCACCCTGGGGGGCAGCTTGGGGAGCACCCTGAGGTCGGTGCCTGTGGCCCTGGGGCCATGAGCCCCCTGCCCCTTGGCCTGCAGGGTGGGCTCCGCGAGACAGGAGAGGAGGACAGCACCCCCTAGGGCCAAGCTCAGGCTCCTGGGGGTCGCACGGCCCCAGTGCAGCTGAGTGGGCCGGCGCCCCTGCTCCCCAGCCTGCAAACATACTCCGGGGCCACCAGGCTCAGCGGGTCACCTCTTCCCGTCCCCCAGCCCCGGACCCCCACGGCCCCCAGCCCCCGTCTACAGCAGCCACCTTGCAGTATAGGCTTCCTGGAAAGACGGACACTCACGGGGCAGGATGAGGGGGCAGGAAATGCTCAGAAGAGCCCAGAGGAACCTCAGTCCCCTTCCCTCGTGGTCAGTTCTGAGACTGAGACCCAGAGAAGGCAAAGGTGTCCCTGAGGTCCCTGCACGGGGTCGGAGGCACCCCACTGCGTTCCTGAGGTCCCTCCACGGGGGGCCGTCCCGCTGCGTCCCCGGGGTCTCGCACACAGTCAGGCTCACGAGGCACAGCGTGAAGAAGACCCCGTGGGCAGCCCCACGAGAGACTCGAGCACCAGCAGTGGCCCACGCCGTGGCCCTGCCCTGTCTGTGGGTGGGACGCGGCCCCGCCCAGGGCTGCAGCTGCTGCGGGCCTGGACAGTGCCAGGTCAGGGGCCCTGTGCGGGCACCTGGGGCAGGCCCAGCCTCCACACTGACTACCACCTGGCTGGGGCCCAGGGATGGGCGAAGGGCAAAGGGTTGAGGGGGCAGGAGCCTGGAATCAGTGGCTGTAGGCAATTTGCCTCAAACCTTCTTGCCCGTCACAAAAGATGTCAGTGGTTCGATACAAAGGGGCGGGCAGGGCGGCCCCCACGTACTCAGAGAGGAAGACAGTTGGCCAGTCACCTGCCCTGGGCTCCAGCCTCTGACCCTGGGTCTGGAAGCTGGATCGTGGACATGACCTGCACGTGGTCTGGCCCAGGACCACCCCTGCTCCCCCGGCTTCCTCTTGGTGATCCTGGCCCGGAGCACATGCACGTCCCGTGGTCTGTCCCTAAGCTGTGAAAGCCTTTCCCTGGAGGCGGCGGGGCACCAGCCAAGGGTGGCCGAGGCCCCAGGAGCCCTGCCCCACCCCCGGGCGCTCTGAGCTGGTGGACGGGCAGTGTCCATCAGCTTGGGTGTCCTGCGGGAGTGCCATCACCCCCAGGGTCCCTCGTAGCTTGTGTGGTCCACAGGGTGACCCTGACGTAAAGACTCTCGACCTTTACCATACTTACACTAGTCTTACCCCGTCTCCAGCCTGGAAGGCGGGCCCAGGGGGAGCAGGTAGCTCCCAGAGGACCGTGGAGGGCTACATAGCATATGGCACCTCAGGAAGAGCCCAGCGGGCAGAGCCTACCCCAGTGCAGGCTCACGGCACCGGGCTCCCAGGAAATCAGCCCACTGTCACTGCCCTCATTTTGCAGATGAGAAACCGAGGTCCCAGAGGGAAGGCAGGGGAGCTGCTGGAACCCCGGCAGGTGAGGGCAGCGCCAGGATGTACCCTGGACCCTCCTTGGGCTCGGCAAGCTGCCCTGTCCCCAGCCAGCAGCCGAGGCTCCTGCTCTCTGACGTCCAGAGCCAGGGATTCCCGGGGCCGAGGTGCCCAGATGTCACGGCTGGCAGAGCACAGGGGTCAGAGGGCCCTGAGCTGGCCACACTCACAGCTGACACACCTGCCTTTAGCAAAAGAACCCCATTTCTAAAGAAATCATAAAAGTCTCACAGCCCCAAAACGAATGGAAGTGGGATTTCAGTGACTGCAGTTAGGGGTAGGAGCCCAGAGAGTGTACCCCACCCCCACCCCCAGACAGCCGGGCTGCCCCAGGAACCGGATCCGAAGGGCTGACAGTCCTGCTGCCTGAGGTCAGCGGCCTCGAGCTGCAAGCTCCCCGCCCTGCCTGCCCTCGCTGGCCTGCCTGCCCTCGCTGGCGGGGGGCAGGGCAGGGGCAAGGAGGGACATGAGACAGCTGCAAAGCTGCCCCCCCGGCCCCCAGCAGGCCCTGGGTCCTGCAGAAGCATTCGGCCGCCTCTGGGGCCTTGGGCAGCCCAGGCTTTCCACCCTCAGGTATCTGCTTCCCCGGCTGCCCTCGCTGGGGTGAGGCCACTTTGGGCTCACTGCAGGCTCCGGTCCAAGCCCCACCCCCTGGCAACTGGAGGGAGGCCAGCAGTTCCAGATGGGGTGGTGGGAGGGGTGGGGGCAGTGGCGGAAGACCCAGGGACTGCAAAGGGCCCCAGGCTTAGGGTAGTGTGCTCAGTCTTGTAGAGGAGAACAAATGACCATATTACAGGAAAACTCTTCAATCTTAGAATGGAATTGTGCCAGCTACCATGGATACGGAGGCCTGAGGGCGTGGGTTTCCCTGTAAACCTCACTGCAAACTGCCTTCCTGAAAGGGCCTTTTTTATTGCCCTTTCATCTGCTTTTCTTTCTCAAAATAAACCCAGGGTGGCAGCCACGAGCCCCACAGGGCCAGAGGAGCAGGGAGGAGAGCAGCTGCATCTCCCGCTGACGGAGCAGCCCTGGACCCCTCCATTCCACCCTCCAGCCTCCAATGGGCCAGGGACACTGCAACAGATGACTTCCTGTTGGAGGAAAGCGACACCACCGCCAAACTGATGTCATGAGGTGACTTCTCTTCACAATTAGCTTCCGGGAAAACAAAATGTACAAGAAAGAGGTGATCCTGGCGGGACACGGGGCCCCGCAGAGTCACACTTAGCATCAGTCGATGTGAAGACTTGGAGCCAGGCTGGGACATAACGAGATGGGGGCGGTCCTCACCCGCAAATACAGGACATCCACGTCCACACGGATCCACCCAGAAAAGGCCGGTCCTGCGCGTTACTGAGGGACAGGGTGGGGTCCGCCCCAGGGGCAAGACCGAGGTGTGGAACCAGTGGGCGGCGGGGCTGTGTTATAGTCTTCTAGTCACTTTTGCACAAAGTAACATCCGTAACGACCACCTTCCCTCGACGCACGGACACCTACTCCCCGCCAACGGGAAGGGGAGAGGACGCGACTTTCAGGCTGGCTGGAAGGAACCCACCAGGTGGCTTGTCTTGTTTACAGAAGGGGAAACTGAGGCCCGAGGGATGTGCTCGGGTCAAGTCAGAGAGCTGGTGGAGGCCGGCCCCACCGGGACAGGGTCTGCCCGCTCCCCCGCCGCCCACTGCCGCGAGGCTGGCTGGTTTCCACTCACTCCAACGAATGCAGACTTGAGCCTCGGGGAGGCAAGTGCAGGTCGGGGTGGGTGCCCGTTCTCCACGGCGGCTGTCAGCCCCGCGCCCACCCGGGGGGGCCCGCGGGAAGGGCCCGCCCGGCACCATCAGGTCCCTAGAGGTCGGCCTCTATTTGGAAGGCAGCGGGGGCCCCTGAGGGCAAACCGAGAACCCACCGTCTGGAGCCAGCTCCCCGGAGCAGTGCCGGCGAGAGGGCGCAGGCCCGGAGCGGACACCCACAGGCTGGCCTTCAGAACTTACAATACAGAAAGGCTCCCTGCCCCCCATAGAGCCAGCTGGCCCTGGCATCTTCCCCCAGGCATCAGCCCGAGCCCGAAACTGTAGAAGCTTGCGGAGCCCTCCTCTCTCGCAGCCCCGATCAGAAAACCACGTTACAGCCAGGGGTCTAGGGAAGCGAGGACACAGCGCGAGGTGAGGTGGCCGGCCCAGCCGGCAGTGCGCTGACGGCCACACTCCTGGGTGTCCAGGAAGCACTGCTCGTTCCATGTGGGGCATTAGGGCCGGGCTGGCCAAGGGGAGACCTACAGGTCATACAGGCTTTGCCCTCCACTGGCCCACCGGCCCAGGCCGGCAGCCTCTTCCTCCCTGGCCCTTCAGCTGCCCCCACTGATCCCTCGTCCTGTTTAGTCTGTGCCACCCACCGGCTCAGCTCCCCTGCCTAAACGTGCATTTATCTTTCCCAGCCCTCCCTCCAGTGCTGTTGTCTCCATGGTGCAGACAGGAGCCTGGGTGGAGACCCCTGTGCCTGCTCGAGCCGGGGAGCTGGGGCCTCGCGGAGGAAGGGCCTCTCTGGAGAGGTGGGCCCAGCCCCTCAGGAAGTGTCTGTCCCCCATATACCAGGCCCTTCCCGTGGTCCAATCTCACAGGGCAATGCTTCCCCAAGACCACCCTCCTCCCACCTGGCCCCGGCCCACTGGCCATGCCCTATGAGGGAGCCGCCACTGCCCAGCACCCGGCAAGCGCTCTGGCCACGCGGGGCCGCGGACGCGCAGCGGAACACACTGTCCGCCCGCCAGACTCGGCCCGGAGGGCTCAGCCCGAACCCGCACAGGCCGGGACGCAGACAGTGGCTGACGTCTCTGCCTTCCTGGGCTTACTCCTTGTGAAAGCTCCTTGTAGCTCTTCCCTGCTTCTGAGCGGGGAGCGGGGAGTCGGGGGCCTGAGGCAGGGAGAGGAATTCTGCGTCTGGACTTTCTGATCTGGAAGGAGGCAGATCAGGCCCGGCTGTGCAGCCTGAGAGCACCGGCTAGGCTCCTTCCAGGCCTGCTTCCTGGGCTAATTAAGGTGTCTCCTGAGGTTCAAGGTGTGTGGTGTGGCCATGCGGCCAAGCCCGACAGGTGTGACACTGGCCATCCCAGGCCAGAGGCGCTGAGGAGAGCAGCAGTCAGGACAAGTCCAGGGCACCAGGACAGACCCCAGGAGGGGCACTCGGCTAGCTCTGCCAGGTCCCAGCTGCAGGACCCTGGGCAGGTCAGCAGGAAGGCCACCACCTTTGGCCTCCCCTGTACAAGGGGGGTGGGAACAGCTCTGCACTAAAGAAAATGCCCCAGAGCCGCCCTGGAGGCAGTGATTTGGGGGAAGCATGGTGCCCCCAAGCCGTGTTTCATAACGACCTGGTTAGAGTCGGGGCTCTGTGGGCCTGCGGGGACCTGCCCATCCTTCACTGGCCTCCGCTCAGCTTGGCATCCAGGAAATGGGGCTTCTGAGACGCGCCACCGGGAAGGGGTGCGGGGAGGGCCTGGGGTCGGCAGGAGCGGCGGCCGGCGAGAGAACCCTGTCCCGGCCACGGCCGGCCGCGCGGACACACCCCCGGCGGGCCTGACGCAGAGGCCGTTGGGGGCGGCACGTACGAGGGCCCCCGGCGCGCGGGGGCGGGTCCAGGAAGCGGACCGGGAAGGGGACCGGGGCTGGGAGGGGGAGGAGGAGGCGGGAGGCGCAGGCCGGGAGGAGGACCTGCTGACCGCGTGCCCCAGGTGCCGCCTAGGGTGCGGGAGCGCCCCAGGGACCCGGGGACAGCAGCACCCCCGCCCGCCGGCGACCGGCCCCCGCGTGCCCGCACCCACCTTGCGCATCGCCGCCGCTGGTCAGCACGCCGATGGCCTTGCCGGCCCCGGACATCCGCAGCTTCTCCAGATCCACGGTGGCCATGGTGGCGACTCGGCCGCACTCGCTCTCCCGCCGCGCGCCGCCGCTGTCGCTGGTCCCGCCCCGCGCCCTGCGCTCCGCCCCGCGCCGTGTGATGTCACCGCTGTCCACGCCGGGGCGGGGCCGACGTGCACCCGGCACCTGGGCGGCGGAACTGGGGCTCGACCCGGCAGCGCCGGCCTTTTTGTTCAAGTTTCTAAACCTGTTCAGTCTGACAAGGGGCGCGTTTACTGAGGGGGCGGATCGCGGCCGTCTGGGTCTGTTAGGCACACCCTGCGGCGAAGCTGGTCAAGCACGGTGACCAGACCTGAGGGAAGGCCAGCCAAGGGAGGCCAGACGAGTCCCATTGCCAATCGCTGCCTGCCCGGCTTCCCGCGGGAATTTCTTATTCCAGCCGCCGGTCTGTTTCAACTTCGTTCATTGCAGGAGCCACAGAAGCTCTACCCCGACTCGGGACACCCCTGGTGACGGCCCTCCCACCCGGAGGGGTGCATGATTAAGATGCGAAAAGAGCTAAGAGGAAAACCAGCCAGCATCCATCCATTCATTTATCCCTTACTTCAGTAAATGTTTGCTGGACCCTTGGAAAACCTGCACACCAGGCATCGTGTGGGGTGGGCACCTGGGTCAGGACAGGGGGCTCTACCTTGGGTGGTCAGTG
>NW_020174642.1:11809090-11815779 GCF_003031525.2 Neophocaena asiaeorientalis asiaeorientalis | reverse complement strand
GGTGGGTAACATTCTGTTTCTTTCTTTTAATTAATTAATCTGGCTGTGCTGGGTCTTAGTTGTGGCACACGGGATCTTCACTGTGGTGTGCAGGGTCTTTTTTTTTTTTAGTAACGGCATGCAGACTCTTAGTTGCGGCATGCGGGATCTATTTCTCTGACCAGGGATCGAACCCAGGCCCGCTGCCTTGGGAGTGCGGAGTCCTAACAGCCGGACGGCCAGGGCAGTCCTGGTAGCATTCTGTTTCTTGAGCTGAGTGGTGACAAAGGCGTGTTTGCTTTATGAAAATTCAACAAGCTGATCACCTATGATTTGTCCCTTTATCTTTATATATGTTATGTTCTAATACAGAGTTTACGTAAAAATATTCCATTGTCGGGGCAGGGGGAGGTATGAGTCAAAGGGAGGGAGTTTCAGTTCTACAAGACGAGTGTGTCCCAGAGCTCACTGTCCAGCCTGGTGCTGGAACTTAATCATTCTGTAGTGGACACTTAAAACGTGGCTAAGAGGGTACATGTATGTTAAGTGTTCTTATCACGAGTAACAGCAAATATTTCTTCAATTATCACAGAGGGGAAAGAGGGACCTCATTAGTCACAGCTGTGCCAAGTCAGGCACGGATAAGAATCTGGGCCACTTGACTGACCTTCTGGCCTCAGGTTAAGAAGATGGAAGAATGGCAGGACTCACAGGCAGCCCTCAAACTCTCTGTGCCCTGAGGCCCCCCGCCCTTGTGTGGATGGTGGCCTCACCACTGGGCACACAGCTGTCGTCCTGGGGTCTCTTGTCACCATCAGTTTCCCTTGTGGACTTCGTGGTCACCAGCTCCCAAATCGTCCTCCTTCGTTTGGGTAGAGCGCACATCCTCCAGGAGGTTCCTGAGAAAGGGCTCAGGGCGTTTTGAGATTCTGCCTGTGTGAAATTGGCCTTTCTCGACCCTGTTACTTGATTGAAGACTTGGCTGTGTGTAGACTCTTGGGTGAGAAATCATCGTCCTACAGAACTTTGAAGGTGGCTTCCATCATTCCTTGAGTCCAGTGTTGCAACTGGGAAGTCAAAGCCACCTGACTCCTCTGTGTGTGCACAGGACCCAGTATTTCCTCCCTAGAAGCGTGCAGGACCTTCCTTTCCGGGGGGCTGTGAGATTCCACAGGAAATGCCTTGTGTGGGTCTGCTTCCCAGTGTGGGGCCGGGCACGTTCTGGGTCCTTCCAAGGCAGCAGTGCGTGTGTTCTATCCGGGACAAGTTCCTGCACCATTTCCCTGACAACTCTTTCCTCTCTGCGTTTCCCTTTACTCTTTCTGGAACTCCTGGTATTTACATTTTGATATCCTATATAGCTTTACTTTCCATTTTTAGAAAGTCTTAGCTTGACTTTCCTATTTTATAACTCATTTCTGCTGTACGTTCAGAGAGCTTTCTTCAGCTTGCCATGCCAACCTCTTGTAAAGTTCTCTGTTTCTGCCGTCATGGTTTTGATTTCCAAGAGCTGTTCCTTTTAACAGAGTCTTGTTCTTGTTTCATGAATACAGGGCCTATCTCTCTAAGAATCTTACAGTTTTATTTGGATTTTTTAACATTCATTCCTCCCTTCTGAGTCTCTCTTTTCATCTGTGCTGCTTTCTTTCTTTCCTTTTGTCTTGGCCTCTGCCATCCTAGGGACCTTCTCTAATGTCTGGGAATCCTTGGCTATCTGTGATTAAGAGGCAGAACCTCTGAATGTGACAGGTGACTTTTGGTTGTTGAGTCTTGCTGTAGGGTGAGCTTTCTGGGCCATTTTTTGGGTAACCCCCAGAACTGTTGTCCCTTTAGGTTGGTCAGATTCAAGAAAAGAATCTTCCAGCCTCTTGTCTGGAGGGAAGATCGCGTCAGGAGCTGGAAGAGGGGGTGGAGCCCCTCATGCAGCCTTCTGCCTGGTGATCCGGCCACGCACTTTCCATGTGGACCCCTTGCCTCAGTTGTTTATGGCATTCCCAAGTCCAGACACTCTGCCCGACCTCCAGAGTAGAGCTCCTGACCTCTGCTGGGGAGAGGGACGGATGGGGGCTCCATTTTTCAGCCAGCCTGACCCCTCCTCTCCCACCAGGCTCGTCGGCAGAGGCCTCAGGACCACTCAACGCTTGGCCGGGGGGCCCGTGTTTATGCCTGGGGTTCTTCTGGAAGACTGTGAGGGGTACATCGGCTTGCATACTGGGGGACCCCGACCTTGTACTGGCCCAGCCTGGTTGTTCGCACCGGCTGCAGAAGCACTTCAGATCCCAGCCCGTCAACCACAGGGACGACCCTTTCCTGGGCTCCAACCACAAGCCTTGTCTGCCTGCTCCAGGCTTATAGTCTGTGAGCCCAGGAGACACAGGTGCTGCACATGGGGTGCAAAGTTGGACAGAGACGCGGGGAGGGGACCCTGCCCAGGGAGGTGGGGGACGGGGGGACCATGAGTGCCCAGGATGGCCCCTCCAGGAGAGAGGCAGGGCAGACCTGGCTGAAAGCACAATAGGGGTTTTGATCATCCCCCTGCAACTCGGGAGAGCCTTGAAGGCCTGTGGTCTGGGGTTTGTTGGCTTGCTTTTCCATTTTGCCGTGGAGGATTCAAGCGTGCATGTAGGCAGAGAGAGCAGTAAGATGGCCCCATGCCCCCCTCTCCAGCCCCCCGAATGTTCCGTTCAGGACAGGGTAGGAATTTCAGGAAGACGTCTCTGAGTGGAGGATGGAGGGAGGGGAGGCGCATCTGGGGGCCATGAGCAGTGATGGCTGTTCTGGGGCAGTGATGGTGGAGAGGGGACGGATCTGTGAAGTGTCTGAGAGGCCCAGCAGGAGGGTCTGGGCGTGCAGGTGGGGAACGAGGGAGGGGGCTCCTGCACCCCGTGGGAGATTGGGGGGCAGTTGCGGCTGGAGATCCTCTTCCCCCTGACACCCTCCCGGGCGCCCCTTTAGCTCTGGAAGCACTGCTGCTGCACCTGTCCCACCCCCATCCCCAGGGCTGCCCATGATCGCCCCCGAAAGTAACGTCCACCCCCCTTGGAATGACGGGAGCCATTTACAGAGAACAGGGTGCCGGGAGTTCAGCCTCCTTGGGATGGAACGCTGCCCTTCAACACACGGGAGGAGGACGCCCTCGGCTTTCCCACATCCGCTCGTGCAGGGATCCGTGAGGCCAGGCAGCCGGGGCTCGGGGCAGAAGGGGGGCGACTGCCCAGCCACGGAGAGCACAGCCTGGCCACCTGCTGCACCAGCCCACCTCGGCCAGGACTCAGGGACACGGTGGCAAGCGGCTGTGCCTTTTGAAAATCATACTTTTTAAGTTATTTAAAAATCAACCAGAGTGACAGAACAGTTTACAAAGGAAAAATCCTCTATAATCCTTGTTTCAACACAACTGTCTTCATCTTTTCAGTGTTTTCTTCCAGTATTCTCCTCTATACACACATACACGCATATACATACACATGTACATATGCATGTATATATGCCTGTACACACATATATTCATACATACGTCCATGTACATATGCTCTCTTTTTATATATATTCTGTCTCTCTATATAAATATACACTTTCTAAATGTATATGTATATACAGGGGACCCTTGAAAACATGGGTTTGAACTGTGGGTCCATTTATATGCAGACTTTCTTCAATAAATATATTGGAAAAACTTTTGGAAATTTGTGATCATTTAAAAAAACTTGCAGACGAACCACATAACCTAGAATTATCCAAAAAGTTAAGAAAAAGTTAAGTACGTCATGAATGCATAAAATATATATATATACATATAACATACAAAATACACGTTAATCAACCGTTTATGTTATCGGTAAGACTTCTGACCAACAGTAGACTATTAGTAATTAAGTTTCAAGGGAGTCAAAAGTTATGGTCAGATTTTCAACTGTACAGGGGTAACTCCTGAGTTGTTCAAGGGTCAACTGTACATACTCTGTCAAGACAGGTAGATAGATAGGAAGATAGATAGACACTTTCTAAGTACACACATACACGCTCTATATATAAAGAGATAAGGAGATGCATGGACAGAGTGTATGTACATACGTATGCGCTCTGTGTGTATACATAGATTTTACATACCTATAAATATAATTCAATAAGTATCTTGTTCACCCACCGGGCTTGTGTTTATCATTATTATTGTCTGTCTGGATAACATCCCAACCTCTGGGATTATTTCTCCTTGGATACTGAACGTTTAGTTCATTTTCAGAGTCGGATTCACTAATTATGCGGCGCTGGCCGGCCTGGGCTCTGTGCAAACCTGCCCCAGGCATGCACCGTCTGGAGGGGACGGTCAGAGAGCAAGTGACCAGGCAAAGGGGACTGTGCCCTGAAGGGATGGAGAGGAGGCCGTGGCGAGAACGAGGGGCTTCCCTGAGACTGGGGTGTGTTATGTTTGGGATGGGCGTCCTCTGGTGGGTGGTCTCTGTCGGAGGGCTGGGGAGCTTCAGCGGGGCTGCGTGGAGCTCACCATTGCGGTCATCAGTTACCCGGCAGCTTAGAGCCAGGCTGCAGGAAAAGCCGCAGGTGGAACAGAGCGGCCGTCAGAGCCCCCCCAGGGGCCTGGTCCCCCCGTGAGCGCCTGTCCCCGGGACCCCTGCCTGCGGTGCTGCCACCAACCTCCCAGAGGGACTGCACGTCCCGAGAGAATTAACAGAGGTGAGGCGACCATCCTGGAAGCCTCAGGTTGACAGATGACCGGAGCTCGGGTGACAGGGCGAATGAGGCTGCGTCCAGTCCAGTTCAGACCACCAGCCAAGGGCTCAGCCCCGCTCGGTCATCTCGACTCTGACCGTGTCCAGAGCGCTGTCTGCTCCCAAGCCCACCAAGCCCCCGACACACCCGCCTGCGCCGGGCTCTTCACCGCTTGTTAGTGATGACCCCGATCCCGTCCAGGGGTCCAGCACGATAGGGTATGAAATTCACACCCCTTGTTCACAGATTGTTATAACAATTTCAGAACACTGACAGCTAAGCCTCCAACCAAGTGTGGGAAAATAAGACCTTTGCCAGCCCCGTGCAGATGAGAAGAGCGACGCTGGTGTCATGGCCAAATCCTGTCCCTGTTAAAGAAACAGGTACTCGTGACCCTTGCTAAGGTGGTAAGGAACTTTATTCTAGGGGGACCCCTGCACTGGGGTTTGCAGGAGGGGAGAGAGGTCCAGCTCAACTCTGAATACAACGTGGAAAGTGGGGATTTATGGCCAAGGAGCAAAGGTGAGGCCAGTGGATGGAAATTACAAAGAGCAAACACTGAGGTTAGGGGATGCGGCTAAGCCCCTCGACGGGGCCCTTCCTGAGGGCGGGCCAGGTGACCAGCTATTGAGGGTGGGGATGAGAAATGCAGCAGATATCGAGAGACATCAGAGTCCAAGGGTGGGGATCTCCCCGAAACTGACTTGGCAAGATTCTTGCCAAAACTAAGGACCAAGGACAGAGGCCAAGTCTGAGCCAGCTCAGAGGAGCCGGAGTGGAGTCTGGTCAAGGACAGCGTCTGTGCCCCCACCCAGCTCACATGCTGAAGCCTCAGCCTGTAGCACCTCAGAACGTGGCTGTACTTGGAAGCAGGATCTCATGGAGGTGGCCAAGATAAACGGGGTTGTTAGGATGGGCCCCGGTGTCCCCCTGAGAAGAGATCAGGACACTGACCTGCACAGAGGGACAAACCTGTGAGGACCCAGGGAAGAGACAGTGGTCCACACGCCCAGGAGGGGGGCTTTGTGAGGGACCAGCCCTGCCGCACCTGGATGTGGGAATTCAGCCTCCAGGACTGGGAGAGAATAAACGTCTGTCATTTGAGCCCCCCGGCCTGTGGCACTTTGACGCAGCAGCCCAAGAAACAAGCCCGGGGACGGGCTGTACACATGAAACCGCTGGCTGGTGCCCCCTCACCCACTGAGCAGACACGCTTCAGGGTGCCACGTAGCCGGCAGTCGTTCGGTGCTGGATGTGCAAACCAGCTTCCGGCCCCACAGAAAGACAGACGGGAGCAGTGGATGGACGGTCGGCCCCTGAGGAGCAAGCAAAGCGCAGGGGCTGCAGAAGGGCAGGGCCTGCTCTGGACAGTCGTTGTCTCGTCCTTGTGTCCACTTTGCTTAAAATGCAGGACGAACACAGCATCAGCAAACTCAGGCTGCTGACGGCAGGGAAGGATGCAGCTCACGGCCCCTGCATGCCTCCTGCTTCCCACACTTCCTTCCACGCACACCACAGACGAACAGACAGATGGGACTCGGGACTGCCGCGAGCTCCACCCCCCCCCCGCCCCCGTGCTCAGCTCCCAAAAGTGACATTTCCTGAACTTGTGGAAAGTGACACGGGTGCAGTGGAGGCCACCAAAGGGAGCACTGAGCCCCCAGTGGAGGGTCTCCATGGACCCATCCATAGAAGGATTCTGACGAGGCCGGGTCTCCAGAGCCTGGCGTGAGACCCAGTGGTGCCGCGGCTGTGCTCAGCAGCGGTGGGGGTCCTGGGAGGGTGTGACAACGATGGGCTGGGTGTCTGTGATACCTGTGTTCACCCTGGTCAGCTCCCCGATATATTCCTCCACCACTGCCATGGTACCCACACCACGTCGTCCCCACCGGCCTCTGCAAACTTCACCCAGCCCTGCTTCGTCCTGTGGGTGGGTGGCGGCCGGGGGCAGAGACAGCAACTGGGGACTGTGGGGAAGAGCA
>NW_020174642.1:11750914-11808565 GCF_003031525.2 Neophocaena asiaeorientalis asiaeorientalis | reverse complement strand
TCATCTCTGGTTTCCTCCCCCCTCTGGCTCTTCCCTTGTCCACAGATGTGATCTGGCCTCCAAGCTGGGACGCTCCACATGCGGCCACGGCTGCTGTGTCCCTTCTGCCGTCACTGCCCGCTTCCCCCGCCCCACTGCTGCCCACCTAGCCTGGCCCGGCCTGGAACAGCTGCCTACCCATTCATATGACGCTAGTGTCCTCACCAGTGCGTCCCTGTTTGAATAAACGGCTCAACCTTGTGGACTGGGGCAGTTACCCCCTCCGCTGGAGGGCATCGGCCAGCCCCTCCCCAGTACTGTCCTGGGTGGGCCGACATGCCCTGTCCCACCCCCGCAGAGGCTACCTAATGTGTGCCCGGCACAGAGGGGCTCCAGAGGGTCTGAGTGAGCCACGAGACCCCCAGAAGTCCAAGGGCTGTGTGTCCTGAGCTGGGACCCCCATTCCTGCTGCTACTCCCTGCCGGCCCCCCACCCGGGGTGGGGACAAAAGCCACAGGTGCCGAACCAGCACACATCCCACCTCTGCCCCCAACGCACATGAGGCCTGCAGCTACCCCTCCCTCCGCAGGGCTCTGACCCCCATCAGGGCTTCTATCACGGGGGGCTCTGCAGGTGGGGCTGTGACAGCCCTGACATCTCCTTCAAGCAACACCGCCCCAGCATCTGTGCCAGGTCCTGGGGACATGGCTGAGAGTCAGACAGGGTCCCAGGTCCCACAGTGGCCTCTTTAAGGGCAGACAGACACCACTAGGAAAGGACTCAGTTCTGACGGGCTGTCTCCCGGTGGTGGGTGCCACGAGCAAAATAAACACAGCGCTGTCCACGGCGGCCCACGGTGCCCCCATCACCTGACCTCATGTCTGTCCCGGACACACCACTCTAGCTTCCAGCCCCTCCCCTGGCACACTCCAGCCCCCTGACCCCTGTCCTCTTTCCTGCTTCTGTGTGAGGTCACCCCCTCTTGTGAGTAGTCTGTCACTGGAATGTCCCTCTAGGACCCCTAATGCTCAGCATATAGAAGAGCCACAGTAAAGGTTTCCCGAATAAATGACTCTGAATGAACGAGGAGCTGAGATCTCACAGGTGAGGAAACAGACATGCGAAGCACCAAGGCAGAGGGACTCCGAGCAGAGGGAGAAGCCCGTGCAAAGGCCCTGGGGTGGGGATGAGCTTGGCCCTTCGAGGAGCACAGGAGCTAGGAGCATGTGGTGGGTGGGGCCAGGCCACGTGGGGCAGGGGCTGTGCTGGGGGCAGGGCAAGCCCCTGGGGGCTCCAGCAGAGGGTGGAGGAGAGGGACTCCTGCTCCGGGCATTCTCTTCCTGTTACAGCCAGCTCAGCCTACACGGCGGGCACCAGAAACACAGGGGAACAGACCCCCCCCCGCCGCCCCAAAACAAGCACACTGTACTGGAGAGCATGTCGAACCCACTGAGGTGACTTTAATTTCAGCGCACACGACGGCTTTGTGCCGCCATAGGCACGGCTACTGACAAGCTGGCTGTTGACGGCACTCGGAACGTCTCAGTGCCTGGTCCTAACCTCCCCCTCGGTCCCTTTCCAAGCCAGTGGCCGTGCGTATGAGGTCTGCTTCGGCGCTGGCAGCGTCCTCAGGTGCCTGCCCGCCTCCTCCCACACTGCCTGAAGGCAGGGGTCCTGGATTAGCAGGGGAAGGTGGGCGCCTCGGCCACCGGGCGGGACATGCTCTGGATGGCCCACTGCAGGATGCCGTCGAAGGAGTGCTGCACGACAGAGCAGAGAGCGGGGCTTGGGCCAGAACCTCGGGGCACAGGTGTGCCTGCCCGGCCCACATCCGGCCTGCCCTGGCCTCCAGGGCCACCTGAGTCATAAACATCGTGGTGGGAAGGTGCCATCCAACCCAGCCCTCCTATACAGAGATGCGGAAACAGGCCCCAGGCCCCACCAGACTTCGGCGGGGGGCACGCCTCATCCCACACTCCTCTGAGCTTCCCGTAAACCCAGGCACAGCCACCACAGCTGTTCTGTCAACTGGTGGCCTCTTCCTGGATGTCTCGGCAGGGCCAGCTCCTTCCCTCACTCTGCCCAGCTCTGCGCAGAGCCTGACGCTCCAGCGGGACTGGAGGCGCCGTGGGAATGCCTGATATTCCAACAGAACGGGGGTGACCTGCTCCACAGGGGCTTGTGAATCTGCCCCACTCTGCCCACCTATATTGGCACTCGGGTCACCCCTGGCCCTCTCGGGGCCTCTAAAGACAGCCTCAGTGTCTGGGACCTGCCCGTGCTTGGCCCACCACCCAAGGCAGGGCCCCCGTGGTCAGCTGGGATCCCCAAGGTGCCACGCCAGGCCCCTGAGGACACGTACTAGCCACCTGGGGTCTGGGGGTGGCTGGAGGACTTTAACCTTTTCTAAAAGCCACCTTTTCTTCCCAGTGATTCTAGCTGTTCCTCGTCGGGTGGAGGGGCCTGGGTTGAGGAGGGGGAGGGAGGGATGTGCAAGGGGGCGTGGTCCCAGAGTGCCTAGCCCCAGGGAAAGTCACGGCCTCTACATCAGGCTTCAGTGGCCCCGGCGCTGGTTCCTGCAGCCACCAGCTCTCCAGGGTCCAGGCCCCGGGACCTCCAGGGCAGCTAGAAAGGGGAGCAGCTTGGGGCCCGCTCTGGCTCGTTTGTGCGTGGAGGGGCCAGCGCCATCTGGGGTGACGTGGGCCTGTGGTGTCCAGCGTTCCCAGAACGGGGGCCTCCAGCTGCTCCCGTGGCCTGGGAGCTGGCTGCTTCAGAGGCCGCGGAGGCGGAGGCAGAGGGGGACGGGTGTGGCCCCAGCCAGGTGACGTGTTACCTCACTCAGGAGGGACTCCAGGTCATCCCTGTGCAGAACTGGCTCATGAACAGCAGAATCGTCCCCCGCCTGGAACCCAGAACAGGGAGGAGGTCAAGCCACCTTCTGCACCCCTGCCGGGCTCACCCCCACAGCAGCAGGACTCCCTACAGAGGCAGCAGCAGTGTCCGCGCCAGGGCAGTGGGGTGCTGCGCGCTTCTCCAGGCGGGACCCCAGGAACTGAATTCTAACACCCGGCTCTGGAGGCAGAGTGGGCACGGGCGAGCTCGGGGCTGCCTGGCCAGGTCCCTGCCACCCCTCTGGGGCAAGGACCAGCTGGAAGGGACCCTGTCACCGATGGGAAACGTGAGGCCCAGACAGGAAAGAGCCTGGTCCCACAGCCACCCTTCAGCCACCCAACAAGCCTGCGGGGCCAACCGTGCCCCTGAGGGGCGAGGGCCAGAGCTGGGGACGTGGCACACTCCCCCTGGCTCGCAGGCTAGGCGGAGCGAGGCCATGCTAAGTGGAACCACATGCAATCGTCCAGTTTGTAGCTCAGATCAGCCAAATCTCGGGACCTTCTCCAGCCCTTGATGCCACCAGCCCTGGGTGAGGGCTTGGCACACACAGTGCAGCGTGCTGGGGATCCGGAGAGAGGCTTCCAGAAGGAGCGGAACGCCAGTAGGTGTGAGCCCTCTTGTGCCCAGCACCTGGGGTGCCCTGTCACCCACCGTGCGTGCAGGGGATTACGAGGCGGGACTGGGAGGTAGGATGGACCATGGACGGGGGTAGAACATCACCACCCCGGGCCCCCGAGGATTCCTCAGGGGCAGGGGTGTGGTCAGGAAGGCCCCTGCTGCGGGCAGTCGGGGCAGATGCGCCACCTTCTGCAGGCCTCTGGGCAGGAGACACACAGGGCTCCCTGGCTCTGAGGGAGCCCTGGGAAGTGAAGGTTCAGTGAGGCTAGTCCCTCCTCCCCAAGGTCCCAGGGCCCAAGGCTGCTGGAGGATTGGAGGCGAGATGACACGGGTGGAGTCACACGGGTGGAGTCACACGTCTCTCCTTCCGCTCTCCCCTGCCCCGCCCCACCGCGAGGACGAGGATGGCGCTCCCTGCACGGGGCACTCCGGGGGGTGCGGAAGGGGCCAGAGCAGCTGCGGGGTTAGCGGAGCTCTGGGCCTGCAACCAACCCCAACCGGCGGCTGCATAGCCACTGTGGCTTGGGAGGGTTGCCTTTCTCTGCAGATTTAAGTTATCAGACGGGAGTCGATTTAAACAAATATATCGTATGTACAGAATAAACACATGGTCAGGTTTGGTGCACACCCGCGAAGCTGGCGCCCGGGCCGGGGCCTCCCCTGGAGATGCGGGATCCCCCCTCACCTGCGCCCCAGGGCCGGCGGCGGCGGCTTTGGCGATGAGCTTGAGGGTCCCGGGAGCCGGGCGGGCGGGGCTCAGGGCGGGACTCGCGGCGGGCGCCCCCTCCCCGGGGGCCGGGGCGGGGTCTCCGGAGCAGGATTTGCAGCGCACGGCGGCCCTGGCGAGCGGAGGAGAGGCTGCAGGCTGCCGGGGCTGGGGCAGGGCTGGGAGTGCCCTCTGCGCCCCGGAATCTTAAAGCCGTTGGGGGTCGCCGGCCCTCCCCCTCCCCCTCCCGGTGCCGGCCCCGCACTCACCCGGGCCGGGCAGCGCCGGCGGGGAAGTGGCAGCGCCAGTGGAAGGCCGCGGAGCAGTGTGAGCACCGAAGCGCGTCCGCGCCGTCCCCGCACACCCCGCACCTCGCGCCGGGCGCCGGGCCCTGCAGACGGACCACGGCGGGGTGACCGGGGGCCGGGGAGGGGCGCACGGGGTGGGGGGCGAGTCCGAGGTTTCGGGATCCAGGCCTAGAGAGGTCAAGGGCGCCCCAGCACCTTTGGGCTGCAGCTTGGCGAAACTAGGTGTCCCGTCTCGGTCCCCCTTGGTGGGCCCGGACCCCCTGCGGGGCTAGTCAAGGGAACCCAGAAGGGCATCCGTTCCAGAGGAGGCAGGAGGGCCTGCGAGACCTGGGGCTGCGAACTGTACCCGCTTTATCGTCCTGCCCTCGTGAGGGGGCTTTCGAGAGTGCGGAGAGAGGTCGCGTCCTCTGGAATCCCTCCAGCAGCCCCCTTCCCTTCACCCTCCCCCGCAGAGCCCGCACCTCGTTCTGGGTAATCTAGCAACCCCAAGAGCCCCTGGGCCTCCCTCCAGCCTCCTCCGCCCGCCCTCCCCGCAGCCCCCACCCCTAACCTCCATCTGAATCCTATCTCCTTACCCCCGCCTGTCACTGTCCTGTTTCAGGCTCACCTGGCTGCCCCTGTAGACCCTGAGCTCCCTGAAGACAGCCACCCTGACCCCAGCACCCTGCTCACCTGCTGCCCCTCAGGGCCCACACACAACAGGGGGTGCAGGGCCGAGGGGTCCAGCACAAGCGGGGGGGCTGCAGGAGGTGAGGCCAGCAGGTGCTTGTAGGTGACCGCAACATCCATTCCAGCGGGGCGCTCGCTGGGCGGTCCCCTGGCCTCCTCTCCCGCTGACCTCAGTGCCAGGAGGACCTGGAACCGGAGGGTCAGTTCTCAGAGGTGTTGCAGGGGACTTGCCCAGCACCACCCAGGAGTTAGTGACCGCTGGGGCCCTGGGAACCGGGGGCTGGCGTCGTGGGGAAGAGCGCCACATTGGGTGGGAAAGGCCCGGGTGCCGTTCCCGGCTCTGTGGTCCCGGCAAGTTCCCTGACCCTTTCCCCATCTAAAGGCGGGGCCCCGTGGCCCTCACGGGCTGTCGGAGTACACACTCGGCATATGCTGGGGCACGCATCGTATCCGTTGTGACTTTGCGGTAACAGAACACTTAAAACATTTTTGGAGAATGTTATTGGTGGTCGAAGTGCGTCCCCTGTGTTGGGCTGATAGAGCTGAAGGCCCCCAAAGCAGAGGACTGAGAAGCGGCGCCGTTGTAAGGGCCGCTTCCCGGTGGCCTGTGCGCCCGGTCCCACAGGAGAAAGTGGAATTGATGGGGCCAGGCCAGGGTGGGAGGCACGTGGCTCTCTGGCTGGGGCAGGCCCGACCCACAGGAGTGGCCAGGAGGCAGCCGGCGGACAGAGGGCCTGGGAGTGGGCCTGTGTGTACCGGGGTCTCTGCAGGCGGCTCCTGGGGCCGGGGCTCCTCAGCCTGGGGCAGGTCCCGCTGGGCTCTTCCCTGGAGGCAGCTGGAGCACCTCCAGGTCCCACTGGTCGCGTTGTCACCGGCCAGAGACATGCAGGGCGAGGCAGAGGGGACAGTGAACTCCCAAGCCCGCAACACAGGGGAGACCTGAGGGCTTCTCCAGGTCACCCTTTCCATTCCCCAATGGGGAAACTAAGGGGAACAGGCAGAGCCACGGGGGAAGGGCCTGCCCGGCCGGTGAGCGGGAGAGCCCGGGATGCTGGGGTAGCTAAGCCTGCTGGGGCGGCCCTCGCCAGCCTGGCACGTCCCCCGAGTGCTTCTCGGATGAGCCCCAAGAATTCCCGACACCCGCGAACCTGCAGCGGCCTGGGCCTGTGCCTGGCTCTCACGGGCCCTGCCTTGCAGGCGGGGCCTCCCTAGGCTGGCCTCCCTCGATTCCACGGGGGGACGGTGCCCAGTAGAACAGGGGCCGGTCAAGGGCAGGAAGGAAGAGAATGGAAGGCGGGCAGCATTGAGCCGAGCTGAGGGATGACCCGGCCAGAGATGTGACCTGGTCAAGGTCGTGTGGTGAGCGGGGCAGGGTCGGGGCGAGAATGCCCACCCAGCGCTCCGTCCTGCACCCAGGCCGCCCTGACCTGCGGAAGCTGCTGGTAGCGGACAGCGCTGTCCCAGGGGGCCAGGGCAGGGGGCCTTGCGCTGGACCTAGCCTGTGCCCCCACCAGCCCTTGGGGGGCAGCTCTGTGGCCTCTGTGCCCCCCAGCCCGACTTGGAGTCAGACCCTGCTTTTAGTGCCGCTGGTCAGCTGCTTGTGGCGCTCTGGGCTGGGGGAGATGGGACGAGATGGGACGGGACGGCCGTCCCTTGCCTTGGGCCTCAGGGGCCTGCTGGCCAGGCTGCGGGGGACAGCGCGGCCACGCGGGGACGTGGGTGGGAGGATCCCGGGCCCCAGCCCCACCGCCCGGTGACCTGAGCGAAGGCCCCCTCCCAGGCTGGCCTCACTGCCCATCCCTGGAGTGGAGACACTGCTGGGCGGCCTCCCACTCAGGGCTGGCCAGTGAGGAGGCTGGGCGGGGCCGGGCCCACCTGGGGATCTGGTGGAGCGGGGGCGTCAGGCAGGCCAGGTGGAAGGCGCGGGGGCAGCCGTCGCAGCAGAGGAGCTCCCCGCCGTCCCTGCACGCCGCACATTCATCCTCGTTCTTCTGGCACAGGTGAGAGACACGCAGCGTCGGGAGGACCCGGGATGGGGCAGCGCCCTCCCCGAGAGACGCCCCTCGCCGGCTCCCTGCTGGAATCCCGCCCTGACTGCCTGCTCCCCAGGGCTCCCCAAGGCCCCCCCACCTCTGAGACTCTAGCCCCGAACACCTGCTGGCCCAGGAGCTCCTGGGGGCAGGCTTGAGTCCTTCTCATTTCCTCGTTCCCCGGGGGCCAGCACAGCGCCTGGCGGGGGTGTCGGGATCCCTGGCAGAAACGGTGCTGGGAGCCCAAGGGCGTACGTGATGCTTGGGTTCCTGGCTCCTAGCAGGGGACACAGCCATACCAAGGGCCCAACTGTGAGGCGTGGGACAGCTGGCAGCCGGACCAAACGCTGTGCTTTTAAGAGCCTGGGAGGACTCACGTGCTCTAACTTATGTGAATTTTTACAATTGCGTATTATCAGAAAAAAATGCTATTAAAAATAAAGTGCTCCATCCTGTGAACAGAAGCTTAGACCTCTGTCCTCCAGTCCCTGGAGTGACTGCCCTGGACAAGCGGCAAATCGGCAGGAGGCCCCGCCCTCAGGATCCTGGGGGTGCTCTGAGCGTTACCTGGTGCAGCTGGGGCTCACTGGGGAGGGCAGGGGGGCCCGGGGCCCTGTCCCGCTGGCCTGCCCTCGAATCGCCTCCACCCTGCCAGGGAGAAGAGAGAGGGTCACCAGCAGGGGAGGCATTCGGGCGGGAGGGGCAGTCCCCAGCCCCAGCAGAGCTCCCCACCAGAGGTGACATGATGCTGCTGCCCCGGGTGCTGGGGGAGGGGGCCGAGGGCCAGGCCTCCCCAGGGGCGGTCCCAGCAGCGCTTACAGGGACAGGAGCCTGGGTCCCCTTGGCTCGGACCAGCGTCTTCAGGCTGCTGCCGCTTCGGGTCTTGTTCTTTGCCCCACTGGGGTCTTCAAACTTGCTGGGACTGTAAAACTCCCCCCCAACCTGGATGCACTTCTTGGAGCCACCTGGGAGGAGACGGGTCGGGGGGCGGGGCCTGGCAGGGAGGCTCTACAGCTGGCTGTTCCTCCCCCACAAACCCCACTCCAGTCAGCTCTGGGCCCAGGGTCCTGAACACAGCAGGGATTCTCTGCTGGGGGGAAGCACGTCTCCCAAATTCTCGTCCACTCGGAGTCTCGGAATGCAGCCTTATTCGCAAGTAGGGTCTTTGTAGATGTTAAGATGGGCTTGCACTGGACCGAAGTCCAAGGACAGCATCCTTATGAGAAGACAAGAGGACGCAGAGAGACACAGGGAGGAGGCTCTGTGGCGAGGAGCTGGAGTGATGTGACTACAAGCCGGGGCATGGGGGTTGCCATGAGCTGGAGGAAGCAGAGAAGCCTCTGCCCTAGAGCCTCTGAGGGAGCAAGCCCGGCCCCGCCCACACCTTGATTTTGGTGTTTCTGTTGCTTTAAGCCACCCCTTTAGTGGCAACTCATCATAACAGCCCTAGGAAACTACTGTAGGGATCCTTGGGACCATCCCTGGTGGGTGAGACTGGAGCCCGCAGCAGCTCCCAGGGTCCTCGGCATCCCCAGAGGGTGTGCAGCACAGGGAGTGGAGGAAGGAGGAGCTGCAAGGATGGGGCGGGCGGGGCTGGGGCCGCAGGTTGTCCAGCTTAGAGTCCAGGAGTTCCCCAAGCCCTGCCCAGAGCATCCGCTCCAGAGACGGCAGACCCACTGCAGGGAGTAGGGGCTGCCTCGTCCATGCTCTGGAGCCACCGGGGAGCTGAGCGGGGACGTGGATCCCCTGGCAGCCCCTTCCCAGCGCCGTCTACCTGCCTCAAACACCTGCTGGATGAGGATCCCCTCCACGGCCCCGCGGGCTCCTGGGACGTCCCCAGAGGACACGGCCATGGCTCTCTGGACTGAAGCGGACATGGTCTGAATTCCTGGGGAAAGGAGCACCAAATGGGGGGTCACCTGTTGGGACGACGGCTCCTGAGCATGGGCAGTGGGGAGTGCGGGGCGTCTGGGCAGCAGAATCCTTCCTTCTTTCCACACAGGGCAGGCCGGGGAGGGGGTCCAGCCCCTCCACAGACAGACAGACAGCTCACATGTAAGTGCACAGACGGGCCATGGAGTGCGTGTGTGTGTGCGTGTACACGTATGTGGTGTGGTCTGGTGTGTGGTGTACAAGCTGTCTGAACCCAGCTGGCGGGAATGAACAGAGACGCTGGGATGTGGCCCTGGGCTGGGCTGGGAGGGAGGCAGGGTCCCCAGAGCCTGCCCTCAGGCCGGCACCAGGGGCCCATGGGAGGTCTCCAGGTCCCAGGTTGCATCTGGCCAAGGGCCAGGGGCTATTCTCTGGAGGAAGCAGGGTCGGAGCTGGCCCTGAAGGATGGGGCACTCAGAGGGGCATAGGTGGGGTGACCCCAGGCCAGCATGGTCCCAGCTCCCAAGACAGACCCCTGACCCCCAGACCTGGGGCCTGGCTCACCGTTGCCCAGCGGGAGGCGCTGTGGCTCTGCGTTGCTCTCTGACTTCTTGGAGGGCTTGGCCTTGACTTGGGAGCCTGTCGGGGAGCAGGGACAGCCTGGCCCTCCTCCTGCTGCTGGGCCAAGGCCAGGGCGCAGGTGGGAGAGTGCCAGGTGGGGTCTTCCGGACTCTGGTGTGTCCCCTTGCTTTACCGGGCTCTGGTGTCCACATCAGGAGACAGGAAGTACACCCACCTGCCTACTCACAGGGCCCGGGGATCAACAAGGGCTGCGGGGCTCATACAGGGTGTCCGTCCAAGTCCCCAGAGGGACCTCTGCCAGGCTGACTCTGGGCCAAGCAGGAGGGACAGATGTTCCCGGACCAGGTCGGGGAGGGGGCGTGGTCAGGGGGTGTAGGGCTCCGTGAGGGGATCTGTGAGCCCACCGGCTCCTCAAGCTGGGTACCTGGGCTGGAGGTGCCCCTCGGGGACAGAGCTGCCGGCGGGGTGGCCCTCGGTTCCTCCAGGGCTTTCCTCTTGGTGGGAGGCCTGGGCAGCAGCACGGTGGCCTTGGGGCCAGCTGGGGGCCTCCTCCCCTTCCGGGGCTGGCGGAGGTCCACATCTGCGGGCGTGTGCAGGGCCGGAGGCTGAGCTTCAAGCCCAGAACTGACGCCCCGTTCAGGCAGGTGAGGCCTCAGCTCTTTGCTCTTAGAAGCCAAGATGGTCTAGGTCATGTCTGGGGCTCCCTAAACAGCCCCACGCCTCCCCTCTCACAGTCCAACTGGGGCTCAGAGGATGACTCCTGCTGCCAGCCCCAGTGAGGGAGGCTGAGCCGGCCGGGACCCCAGCCCCCAGTGCCCCCCACCTTTGGGGAAGCTGTCTAGGATGGGCTGCAGCCGGGTGTATCTCTCCAGGTTGTAGTCCTTGAAGAGGACCCTCCAGAAGTCCAGGATGATGGCTGTGTCCTGGGTCAGGAGCCACGAGAGGAGCGCGTGGAAGGCCTGTGGGCAGCCCTCCTTCTCCTTCAGACGCAGCGTCTCCTGAAGCAAAGCGGGAATGGGGGCCCTGCCCTTCCCGGGTACCCCCCTTCCTGCCACCTCCACTGCAGGACCAGAGGGCAAATGCTGACCCCGAGGAGGCCGCTGGAGACTTGGGCACCTGTGTCCATCCCCTTGGCTTGGGGCAGGTATGGGGATGGCAGGGGTCTGGAACGGGTCTTCCGTGACCTTGCCAGCTCCTGGGTGCGGGCGTGGGGAAGGCTGGGGCGTGTTGCTGGGTCGCTGGTCTGGATAGGGGCCCACCTGGAATTTGTCCTCGGGGACCACGTCGTGGTCGACCAGCGCGTGCAGCAGCGGGAAGGCGCTGTCCACGGCCATGGCTATCTCCGTGCGGTTCAGCCTCAGGAGGCGGCGCAGCGCCGGGTCCCCACCGGCCCGGGCCTCGCCCATCATTGCAGGGTCGGGGACACGGGACTGGGGGCTCGCTCTCCCCGCCTGGGTTCCCGCGGCCTCGGGGTGCCGCTGGACTTGTTGGGTGTCTGGACCGTGTCAGCCTCCTGGCCCTGGCGCGCCCCCTGCGCCGACGGGCACCTGGGTGGTCACGCCTGGCCCGGGAAGAGGGAGCCCCAGGCGCTTCCTCCGGCCTCCGCGGGTCTGAGCTCACGGCCCTGGTCTCTATTATACCGGGCTCTCCTTGGAGAGAGCAAAAGCCGCTCAGCCCGAGCCAATCAGGGCCCAGGGAGCTTCCTCAGGGGCAGGAACGGAAACTTCCCTGTAACCCGAGTGCTAGATAGTCCCAGCCACCTGCCAGCCCCCTTGTGCACCCGTCAGCAGGCTGCTGGCTTTTCTTTCCTTTTTAAAGAAGCCTCTGGACTCAATTCCCAAAATGCGGTTCCAGCCAGCATCCCACAGGGCCCTCTTCAAATGGGGAAAAGCCAGGACAGGTGTCTTCACCTCACCTGGGGTGCAGCAGGGGCTGCCCAGGTGCCCCAGCAGCTGGGAGAGGCAGCGCGGGAAGCCTCCACGGGGCTGCTCGGGGAGTGGGCACCGCTGCCACCGTCGCAGCAGCTGCTCAGGGTCCCAAGCCTGGGGCTGTAGGAGGTACCCACCTGACGGAGGACCTGGGGTATGACGAGTGCATGTCAGTGGGTTCAGAGCTGGGCATTGCCTGGAGGCTGGCGATGCTGAGCGAGTGGCTTTCCTTCCTTGGCCTTCAGTCCTCTCATTTTTTGTCTGTTTGTTCATTTTTTAATTATTGGGCTATAGTTGTTTTACAGTGTCGTGTTAGTTTCTACCGTACAGCGAAGTGGAGTTCCCTGTGCTATACAGCGGGTTCTCATTAGTTATCTATTTTATACATAGTAGTATATATATGTCAATCCCAATCTCCCAATTCATCCCACCCTCCCTTTCCCCCCTTGGTGCCCATACGTTTATTCTCTACGTCTGTGTCTCTATTTCCACTTTGCAAACACAGGTTCATCTGTACCATTTTTCTAGATTCCACATATATGAGTTAATACACGATATTTGTTTTTCTCTTTCTGACCTACTTCACTCTGTATGACAGTCTCTAGGTCGGTCCACATCTCTGCAAATGACCCAGTTCCGTTCCTTTCCATGGTTGAGTAACATTCCACTGTGCATATGCGCCACGTCTCCTTTATCCATTCACCTGCCAGTGGGCATTTAGGTTGCGTCCAGTCCTCTCATTTTTAAAATGAACACACTCCACTGGGAGTCCCCAGCTGATACCCACCTTCTACTTCCTCCAGGTGTGTTAGAAAGTAAGGCTTCTAGAAGGCAGCTGGCCCCATGGACAGACATGCCTGTGTATGGGCCATGGGAACCTCTGTCTTTGTGTGGCTCACAGCCCAGGAAGGGGCGCCCCGGGAGTCTTCCTAGGTGGGGGACAGAGGCTGGGGGACAGAAGCTTCCGGGGGGAAGTAGGGAAGGCTTCCTGGAGGGTCGCAGCAGGGGTCCCTAAGTCCACAAGATGGGAACAGCATCCCAGGCAACTCGTGGGCAGGGGCAGTGGACTGGGGTGTCCAGGGATGCTGAGCTCTCGGGGGCCCAGACAGCATGGTCTGGTTAGGGGGCAGGGATACAAGACACAGTGGGAAGGACCATCCCTGTGGTCAGCCTGTAGAGTTGGGAGGACTTTTGGAGGAAGCTGTCTGGCCAGGTTGTGTTAGGGAGAGAAGCTGGGCGCCTGGGGACGGGGCTGGAGGGTGGGTGGGGGCTCCAGGAAGCCTGGGGTCAGGGCCAGCACGGGGCTGGGACCGGCCACACGGGGCAGGGGGAAGGACTCGTGACCGATGAGACGGGGCTGTCACCGAGACTTCTTGCATGCGTCGGCCCTCATGTTTTACACTGAGGTGGGAGTCCGGGGTGGGGCACTGTGAGTCCTCTCCTGACCTGGGAGCCCAGCCTTTGTGTCCCCACCTCCAGGCCCGGGCCCCTGACGGCTCAGTTCTGGGCCTCGGGCTGCTCCAAGCCTGGGGCAGCGGTGTTGGAGGTGGAGACGTGAGCTCCGTCAGCCTGGGGCCGGCACAGGGGGCGGTGGTGAGGGCTGAGGGCACTGTCATCTCCAGGGCCAGGACCTGAGCATGGAGCTCTTGGGCTAGCTCTCCTGTAGAATGTTCTGGGGACTGAGTCAGGAGCAGGGCCCTGGCACTGCCCACCTCCAGGGCGCCGAGCCCACAGGCTCCAGTGCCGTGGGTGCAGCTGTGGAGATGTGGGGCTTGGGGGTCTTTCCTGCCTGTCCTGCGTGACCCCAAATTTCACACACAGAAGCACCCAGATGCCAGGGAGCGGTGTTTGTGGCCTTGAGGTGACTGGCCCACAGCATCGTGCTCCTCCAGCGCCACTCTGCACCCAGTGCATTTTCTCCCTGGGGGGGGCTGGGTGGTCCCTAGGGAACGCTTTAGTCACAGGCCAACGGTTCAAGGGAAATTAAAAACTGCCAAGAAGAGCAAAGTCTTCACTTCACTGTTTAAAGCCCTGATACCCTTGCAGGTGCCTCTGTCGTGAGGCTGGCCTGACTGCTTCGGGTGTCACCCAGGCTCTGGCTTGGAGATTAGCAAACAGGCTCCTGTAGAGTTTCGGACTTTCCACTACGCCGGGGGTTTCCATAGCAGCCCCTTACCTGGAGCGGCCCAGGGTGTGTGGAGGCGAGAGGGGCCCCTCGAGGGCCGGCACTGCCTTCAGCCAGGTCACTGCCTTCGGGGCTGAGCCTCAGCTCCTTCTCCAGACAGCGAGCAGCCCAGCAACTTGCCCACCCGTCAGTAGTGAGTCTCTGAGCCTCGGTCCTCACCTGCAAGGGAGCGAGCACAGGAGCTTCTCCTGCAGTGCAGTGATGCTACGTATGAGACACACCAGCCCCACTGCACACTAGGCACTGTTCTGAGTACTTTGCAATTGCCCTTACTTAATCCCAGAACCACCCTGTTCGTTCAACATTATTATCATCCCCATTCTACAGATAGGGAGATTGAGGCACAGAGAGGTTAAGGAACTTGACCAAAGTCACACAGCTAGTAAATGGCCTTGGATGGATGGTGTCCAGGTGCATGCTCTCAGCATATAGGACACTCCTTTGCTGCCCAGGTCATGTCAGGCACTCCCAGCTTGCCAGGAGGAGGAAATGCTCCCTGAGAGATATGCCCAGATGTCAGGAAGGAGGAGGGCCCAGTGGCAGGGTGGGAACAGGAGGGGGTCCTGTCCCTCGGCTGCTGGCCTTGGCCCCTCAAGGAAGCCTGGACACTACAGTCTTCTCCTTTTGCCCCAGATGGGGGCTTCAGTCTCTGTGGCTCCCCAAAAAGGGCTGGGGTCCCAGGGGTCAGAAATCCTGAGTTAGAATGCCCTCAGGGTCCTCAGAATGCCAGCCCAGGCCTCAGCTGGAGGAGCAGAGCAGGAGAGGCCCTTGGCCTGCCCCCTGAGGACTTCCTGGGTGGTGGGCACCAGGGGCGGCTCAGTCTCCTGGTGACTCTCTGCCAGGACTTTAGCACCCTCTTGTCCTCCAGCTAGCTGTGTGACGCTCTCTGCACCTGTTTCCCCAAGAAGAGCTTCTCAACGTCATTACTCACTATGAAAATGCAAATTAAAACCAAATGAGATACCACCTCACACCCACTAGGGTGGCTATTATCAAAAAACAGACAATAACAAGTGTTAGAGAAGATGCAGAGAAATCGGAACCCTCACACGTTGATGGTGGGAATGTAAAATGGTGCAGCCATTCTGGAAGAATGTTTGGTATCTCCTCAATGAGTTAAACATAACATTACCGTATGACCCAGCAATTCCACTCCTAGGTGTACACCCAAAAGAATCGAAAACAGATACTCCAGCAAAAGCTTGCACACAAATGTTTATAGCAGCATTACTCACAACAGCCAAAGGATGGAAACAACCCAGCTGTCCATCTACAGAAGAATGGATAAAGTGTGGTCCATCCTACAATAAAGTATCACTCAGTTACAACATGCATAAACCTCAGAATTGCTAGACTGAGTGTAATAAGTCAGACATAAGACCCCACCTATTGGGCCTCCCTGGTGGCACAGTGCTTGGGAGTCCGCCTGCCGATGCAGTGGGATGCGGGTTCGTGCTCCCAAAAAAAAAAAAAAAAAAAAAAAGACGCCACCTATTGTGTGACTTCATGTATGTGAAATACCCAGAATAGGCAAATCGAAAAAAGCAGACTTCCAGGAGGTGGGGGCAGGGGCAGGAGTCACTGCTTAATAAGTATGGGGTTCCCGTTTGGGATGATGAAAAAGTTCTGGGAATAGACAGTGGTGATGATTAATGCAACCTTTTGATGTACTAATTGCTCCTGAATTTTAAACTTCCAAATGGTTAAAATGGTAACTTTTATGTTATGTATATTTTACCACAATAAAAATTAATTAATTAATTTTTTTTTTTTTTTAGCGGTACGCGGGCCTCTCACTGTTGTGGCCTCTCCCGTTGCGGAGCACAGGTTCCGGACATGCAGGCTCAGCGGCCATGGCTCACGGGCCCAGCCGCTCCGCGGCATGCGGGATCTTCCCGGACCCGGGCACGAACCCGCGTCCCCTGCATCGGCAGGCGGACTCTCAACCACTGCGCCACCAGGGAAGCCCAAAATTAATTAATTTTTAAAAAATCAATTGGGCATATTTGTGTGGATCTATTTCTGGGTTCTCCATTCTGTTCCATTAATCTCTGTGTATGTCCATCCATCCATACCACAAATATTTGACTACTGTAATTATATGATAAATCTTGAAGCCCAGTAGACCAATTCCTCCCATTTTATTTTTTTTCAAAATTGTTTTAGCTACTGTTGTTTCTTTGATTTTCCATATAAATTTTAGAATAATCTTGTCTCTATCTACAAAATTATTGTTAGGATGTTGATAGAAGTTACAATTTGGGGAAAATTGGCATCTTTATTACGTTAAGTCTTCTAATCCATGTGTGTATGTTTCTCCATTTATTTAGAACTTAATTGATTTCTTTTATCAATGTTTTGTAGTTTTCAGCACACAAGTTCTATACCTGTTTTGTTATACTTACACTTAAGATTTAAATTTTTGAGCAAGCGTAAGTAGCTTTGTGCTTTTAATTTTAATTTTTGTGTGTCTATTCATTGTTAGTATTTAGAAATACAAATGATTTTTCACATGTTCATCTTACATCCTACAACCTTGCTGAATTCATTTCATTTGTTCTAGGAGTGTTTTTATTTTGTTTTGAGGTTTTCTACAAAGACAATTTTATCATCTGTAAATAGAAACCGTTTGATTTCTTCCCTCCCAATCTGTATGCTTTTTATTCCCTTTTCTTGCCTTATTGCACAGGTTAGAGCTCCCAGCACTATGTTGAATAAAAGCGATGAGAGTGGACGTCCTTGCCTTGTTCCTGATCCTGGAAGAAAAGCTGTAGGTTTTTTGTAGATGGCCTTTATCAAGTTTACGACGTCCCATCTATTCCTATGTTTATGAGAGTTTTTATGATGAATGGGTATTAAATTTTGTTATATGCTTTTTTGGCATTGATTGATATGATCATATCATTTTTCTTCATTAGGCTGTTAATATGGCAAATTACATGGATTGATTTTTTTGAATATTGAACCAAACTTGCATCCCTGGAATAAACTCCACTTGGTCATAGTATATCTTGTTGAATCTGATTTTCTAATATTTTTAAAAGGATTTTTGCATTTACATTCACAAGGTATTTTGGCTTATAGTTTTCTTTTTGTGACTGTCTGTTTGGTTTTGGCATTAGAGTGATATTAGCTTCATACAATGAATCAGGCCATATTCATCCTCTTTTATTTTCTGGAAGAGATTGTGTAGAATTAGTGTTAATTCTTTTTTAAATGTTTGGTAGAAACCCCAGTGAAACCATCTGGGCCTGGAGACTTTTTTTTTTTTTTGAGGGGAGTTAAATTAGGAATTTAATTTCCTTAATAGTTATGGACTATTTTCTAATTATTTTATATCAGGTTAGTTGTGGCAGTTTGTGGTTTTTAAAGAATTGGTTCATTTCATGTAAGTTGTCAAATTTATGAGTGTAGAGTTGTTCATAATCTCCCCTCATTTTCCTTTTGATGTCCTTAGGGTCCACAGTGACACCACCTGTGTCAGTTTTAAAATTGGAAATTTGTGTTTTCTCTGCCTCTTTTTTTTTTGCAGGACGCGGGCCTCTCACTGTTGTGGCCTCTCCCATTGCGGAGGACAGGTTCCCGAAGTGCAGGCTCGGGGGCCATGGCTCACGGGCCCAGCCGCTCCGCAGCATGTGGGATCTTCCCGGACCGGGGCACGAACCCGTGTCCCCTGCATCAGCAGGCGGACTCTCAACCACTGCGCCACTAGGGAAGCCCATGCCTTTTTGGTCAGTCTTTCTGGATGTTTGTTGATTTTTAAAAAAATTTTCTCAAAGAACCAGCTCTTTGTTTCACTGATTTTCCCTGTTGTTTTTCTATTTTTAATGTTATTGATTTCTGCTCTTTACTATTCTTTTCCTTCTGCTTGCTTTGGGTTTATTTTGCTCTTATTCTTGTGGGTTCTTAAAGTGAGTGCGTAATTATAACCCTCTCTTCTAAGTCTGCAATTAGTGCTATAAACTTCTCTCTCTCAGTACCGATTGAGCCACATCCCGCAACCTATGATATGTAGTGGTTTCATTTTTCATTCAGTGTATTTTTTGAGACTTTCTCTTTCATCCATGGATTATTTAGAAGTGTAATGTTTAGTTTCCAAGTGTCTGGAGACTTTTCTGTTCTCTTTCTGCAACTAATTTCTAGTTTGATTCCAAGAGAACACAAACTGTGATCAGAGAGCACACACTGTGTGGTTCCAATTCTTCTAAGTGTGTTGAGGTTTGTTTTAGGTCCTAAGAGATGGTCTATCTTGGTTTATGTCTGTGGACACTTGAAGAGAATGTGTATTCTGTAATTTGGGGGGCATGTTCTATAAATGTTGATTAGATCCTGCTGGCCAATGGTGATGTTGAGCTTCTTTGTTTTTTTGTCTCATGGTTCCATCAATTGCTCAGAGAAGGATTTGAAGTCTCCAATTACACAGGATTTATCTATTTCTTCTTTAGGTTCTATTAGTTTTGCTTCATGTATTTTCTGCTCTGTTGTTTGTTGCACACACATTTAGGCTTGCATGTCTTTTTGGTAGATTGACTGTTTCATCACATGATGATAAAGGGTCAATTTTCATTGTTCTGGTCATTTTCTTTGCTTTAAAGTCTACTTTATCTGGTATTAATGGAGCCATGCCTGCGTTATTTTGATCAGTGCTTGCATGATATACCTTTTTGTCCATCCTGTTATTTCTGATCTACTTTTTTTTTTTTTTTTGCAGTATGCGGGCCTCTCACTGTTGTGGCCTCTCCCTCTCCCGTTATGGAGCACAGGCTCCGGACGTGCAGGCTCAGCGGCCACGGGTCACGGGCCCAGCCGCTCCATGGCATGTGGGCTCTTCCAGGACTGGGGCATGAACCCGTGTCCCCTGCATTGGCAGGCGGACTCTTAACCACTGCGCCACCAGGGAAGCCCTCTGATCTACTTTTATGGTTATGTATGAAGGGAATTTCTTGTGCACAGCATATAGTTGGGTCATATTTTTAAAACTACTCTGCCAAATTCTTTTAGTTTGTGTGTTTATAACATTTACGTTTAATGTAATTATTGATACGTTGGGCTTAAATCTGCCATTTTATTTTTGTTTTCTGTTTGTTTTCTCTGATTACTTTTTCCTGCCCTGTGGGTTACCTGAACATCTTGCAGAATTCTCTTTTGATTTATCTGTAGTGTCTTTGAGTGTATCTCTTTGCAGAAGTTACTTATTTATTTATTTTGAAGTGTGGCTAATTTACAATGTTGTGTTAGCCTCTGCTGTACAACAAAGTGGTTCAGCTTTATATATATATACATATATATTATTTTTCATAGTCTTTTCTATGATAGTTTATTACAAGATTTTGAGTATAGTTCCCTGTGCTATACAGTAGGACCTTGTTGTTTATCTATTTTATATTCTTTGCATAAATTTTTAGTAGTTGCTCTAGGTATTACACTACCCATTCATAACTTATCACTGTCTGCTGGTCAAGATTTTACCAGTTTCAGTAAAGTGTAGAAAGCTTACCTCTCTTTACATCCTTTTAGCTTCCTCATTTATAATATAATTTTCTTAAATATTTATTCTAAATACTTTTAGAACTATATCAGTGTTATAATTTTTGCTTCCACTGTCAAATATAAATGTATAAAACTCAAGAGAAGAAAGAAAATGTTTTGACTCACATTTTTAGTCTTCTCATTGTCCTTTCTTGCTTTCTGATGTTCCAGAATTCCTGCTTTATCATTTTCTTTCTGTTTAGAGAACACTCTTTAGCCACTCTTTTAGGGTTGGTCTGCTGGTGCCAAATTCTTTCAGTTTCCTTTATCTGAGAATGACCTGATTTCTCTTCATCCCTGAAGAAGGTTTTCACTGGATGTAGAATCCTGGTTGGGAGGGCTCTTCTTTCAGCACTTGAGAAATATTGTGCCCCTTGTTTCTGGCCTCCATAATTTATTTCTTTTTAAAAAAAATAAATTTATTTATTATTATTATTTTTGGCTGTGTTGGGTCTTTGTGGCTGCACATGGGCTTTCTCTAGTTGTGGCGAGTGGGGGCTACTCTTCGTTGTGGTGCGTGGGTTTCTAATTGCAGTGGATTCTCTTTTTGCGGAGCACAGGCTCTGGGCACGGGGGCTTCAGTAGTTGTGGCACGTGGGCTCAGTTGTCGTGGCCCGCGGGTTCTAGAGCGCAGGCTCAGTAGTTGTGGCACGTGGGCTTCGTTGCTCTGTGACATGTGGGATCTTCCTGGACCAGGGCTTGAACCTGTGTCCCCTGCATTGGCAGGTGGATTCTTAACCACTGCGCCACCAGGGAAGTCCCTGGCCTCCATAATTTCTGAAATTGGTACCATTCAGATTTTTTAAAAATAAATCTTTATTACGTTTTATCAAATTTTTTTTCTATTATAGGCAAGATGTCAGATCTCTCTCATTGCTTTCAAGAGTTTTCCATATTTTCAGTTTTTAGAATCTTTGCTCTGATACGTCTGGGTGTGTATTTCTTTGGTTCTATCCTATATGTTCAGCTTCCTGAATGTATAGGGGTTTATGACTTTTGCCAAACTTTGGGAACTTTTCAGTCATTGCTTCTTCAAGTAGTGTATAGCCCCATCTTCTTTCTCCTCTTCTTCTGGGACTCTAAGGACAGAAATCTTTTGTGTAGCCCTACAGGTCCCTTGGGCTCTGTTCACTTTTTTCAGTCTGTTTTCTCAGTGTTGTTTGAATTGGGTAATTTCTATTGTCCTACCTTCCAGTCCACTTATCCTTTCATCTGATCACTCCATGGTGGTTTAAAAATTTTAGTTATTTAGTTATGTTCATTTGGCCCTTCTTTCTATCACGTATATGTATATATATTCATATATATATTTTTTTCTTTTGCTGAGACTTTCTTTTTTTTTTTTTTTTTGACCCTGTGGCATGTGGGATCTTAGTTCCCCAAACAGGGATCAAACCCGTGCCCCCCACAGTGGAAGCACAGACTCTTAACTGTTGGACCATCAGGGAAGTCCCCCAGAGACTTTCTTAACTGAGAGTTGCTAACTTTCCATTTGTTTCTAATGTGTTTTAATTGCTCACTGAAACACTTTAAATAAGGCTTCAATAGGAGATTATATAAATAATATGTATTTGTTATAAGGAATTGGCTCACGTGGTTATGGAGGCTGAGAAGTTCCAAGATTTGCAGTCAGCGAGCTGGAGACCCCAGAGGAGACAAGGTTTCAGTTCAAATCCAAAGGCCAGAAAAGACGTCCCAGCTCAAGGCAGTCAGGCAGGGGGACTTCCTCTCACCTGTGGGAGGGTCAGCCTTTATTCTATTCGGGCCTTCGACAGATTGGATGGCTCTTTTTGGCTGTGCCTGTTGGTGTTTCTGCGTTGCTGGCATCTCCAATAGCAGGTCTTGGGTATGAAAGGCAAAAATTACAAACAGAACAAAACAGGGGACTCATCACCAAGTTTTTCTGAGGGCCCTGGCCGGTCTGCCTCCTCTCTCTGCCTTTCAGAGTTTTCTTATATTAGTTTTGTATATAATGTCCAGGGGTTTGAGTTAGACTTAGCAAGAGGAATAGAGAAAACCACATCTATCATTTTCCCAGACTAACGCTGCTGCTTTCGGGCATGAGTTAAACGTACGCGTGTCCAGCCTGGACACAGCTGCTCAGGTGGTTTTGCCATGACAGAAGGATCTAGGGTTTCTTCACTTCCTCCTTTGAGTAAAAGGTGTCAGCGAGAGGACAGCAGGCATGCTCCCTTCCCTGGATCCCAGCTGTACCAGGTGTGGACAAGGGCCGAGGAGCCCCACCCAGCTCAGCCCATAGCCCATGGCAGTGAGAGTACGAAGGAGGCTGGTAAGTGATGTGTGGATGTGTGACTCCATGACCCACAGGAAGCATTTATTTGGCACCTACTGCATGCCTGCCAGTGTTCCAGGAGAACAAAACAGACCAAGCTCCCTGCCCAAGAAGCTCCTACTCTAGTGGGAGGGGATTGACAGTACACAGAACAGGTAAGAGGCCCATACATACTAGAGGCATAAGTGCAGGTGAGGAAACAGGGCGGTGGGGAGGAGGGGAGGTGGGTGTGGAGTGTGGCGTCAGGTTTTACAGCAGTGGGAGGGGAGGCAGCCTGAGAGGAGGACTCTGAACCAAGCCCTTGAAGATGTGCTCTCTGGGGAGCAGGTGTTCCAGGTGCGGGGGTGGGGGGGGCGGCAGCAGGTGCAAAGGCCCTGTGGAGACATCTGCCTGGCAAGGAGGCCAGTGTGTCCTGAGCAGCAGTGTGGGCAGGAGGGAGCAGCGGGGAGCAGGCAGGTGATAAGAGCTGCATCCTGGGAGTCTGACCCTTCTCAGAGTGAAACCAGACAGGGAGACTCAACAGGAATCCACCCCAGTGACCAGAGAGCCGATGGTGGCCTGGACCAGGTGGGAGGGTGGGGCACAGTCCAACACTGGGTGTGTCTGGGGAGGGATTTGCTTAATGTAGAAAACATTATGGTGACCATAATCTTATGGCTTAATGTAAAAAAATCTTACGGTGACCAAGGAGGGAGAGGGGGAAGGGATAAACTGGGAGGTTGAGATTGACATATACACACTACTATATATAAAACAGAAAACTAATAAGGACCTGCTGTAGAGCACAGGGAACCCTGCTCAATACTCTGTAATGGCCTATATGGGAAAAGAATCTAAGCAAGGGTGGATAGATGTATCTGTGTAACTGATTCACTTTGCTGTACAGCAGAAACTAACACAACACTGTAGATAACTGCACTCCAACACAAAATTTAAAAACTAAAATAAAATACTAAGAGAGAGAGGAAAAGAAAAGGGTGGCTGTGGGTGTGAGAAGCAGGGAGGAGCCCTGGTAACGGGAGGGATGGGGTCGTCGTCAGCTGAGATGGGAAAGCCTTGGGAGGGTCAGACTGGCAGGTGGACCACGTGACGTGGGACTGAGGGCTGGCCTGTGGACCGAGCCAGTCACAGGTCACCAATGAGCTTGCCGACCCCAGAGCCATTTGAGGAGTGGGGTGCAGCCCAGGAGAGGGGAGCGGGGGGGGGCAGGACTGCGAGGTGCACACCCCCTGCGAAGGGCAGCGGCGTAGGGGGAAACCCAGCGCGTGTGCACCTGGGGAGGGACCCAGCCCAGGCGGGGATCACGTGGTGCAGGTGGGAGGGAGGCCTGCAGCCACCTATGGTCTCGCGTGGCCCCCAGAACGTGTGGCCGGGAGCGCGGCCAGTTCACGGCCCGCCCCTCTGTCTGGCTCGGGCTTCCGGCTCAAAATGTGGCTCCTGGGGCATCCACAGTGCCTGGGAGCTGGGAATGCAGAGTCCCAGGTCTGCAGAGTCAGATGCTCTGGGGAGGGTCCAGCAACCTATGTTTCCACAAGGCCTGTGGGGTGGGGTGGGGCAAGGCTGGGAGTCTCTTGTTCTGCTCTTTGACCACTGGTTCTATAAAATCGACCTTTATTTTCGGTAGAAATTCTAGAGCACTACAGCCATGACAAGCTCCTCTCCTTGCTGAGTCCCCGTTTTGCCTTTACTGAGCTATGCTTTCCCTGCCGTGCCGTGCACGGTTCTGTGTGCCCGTCTGCGTCTGGCACATGGGCCCACCCGTGTAACTCACACCCCTATCAGCATACAGATCATTTCCATCTCTCCAGAAAGTTCCTTGGTGCCACCTCCTGGAAGGGACCTCTGATCTACTTTGGGTCACTGTGGATTCCTCTTGCCTGTTCTGGAAATTTCTATAAAGGGAACAGTCTGGTATGAAACTTTACCCATTTGACTTCTTTCACTCTGAGTACGTCTGGCTTCTTCCATGTGGCTGTGAGCACTGGTTCTTCATTCCTTCCGCTGTCCGGACCTCCCAAGCTTGTTCATCCACTCACCTGTTGAGGACATCTGGGCTGTTGTGGACAAAACTAATGTGAACCTTCTTGTCCAAGTCCTTGTTGGACCAAGGTTTTTATTTCTCTTGGGTAAGTAGATAGCTAGGGGTGGAATTCCTGGGCCATAGGGTAGATATGAATTTAGGGAGCGCAGAGTTTTCCAAAACAACTGTGCCGTTTTGCGTTCCCACCAGCACCACGTGAGGGTTCCAGTTGCTCCACATCTTCGCAACTCCTGGTGACGTCTGATTATGGCTAGTCTGCAGGGTATGTGGTGGTGTCTCACTGTGGCTTTGATTTGCATTTCCCTGATGACTAATGTTCTTGTGCTATCGGCCACTGGTGTATCTTCTTGTGCAAAATGTCTGTTCAAGTCTTTTGCCTGTTTTAAAAAAGGCTTGTTTGTATCATTGATTTGTCAGAGTTCTTTACATATTCTAGACACAGATTTTTGTCAGATATCGTGAAAAGGTTTTGAGTATTTTCTCTGAGTCTGGGAGTTGCCATTTCATCTTCTTAGGTTTTGGTATCTCCTGGCCACAGCCTGCAGCCCTGCCCAGCCCCTGCCAGGCCCATCCTCTGCAGGATCAGGACATGTTAAGTGGACAAGAGGATGAGCCCTCGCCCAGCTGGGGAGCCAGCCTGGGAAGTGCCGACGGCCTGGCGCTGGGAAAAGCATGACCTTGGAGTGACAGGACGGGGACCCAGCCAGCACTGTACAGGAGCAGAAAGCGTGGAGGGAGTTTCCAGGTCAGAGAGCCTCTGGCTGGCATAGCCACAGCAGTGTCTTCAGCCTCCGCCTGTGGTTCTGAATCCCCCGTGCAGATGCTGGTCACCCACTGGCCCCACTGGTAGGCTGGCAGGCTGGGACATGGGCCACGGTGGGCCGTGGAAATGCACACTGACACCAGTGTTCTCTGGGGACATCCCTTCCAGCAGGTCCCCACCAGCTCCCGTCCCGCTGAGTGTGCAGGGAATGAAGCAGAAAAGTGACCTGCTCCGGGGTCAGAGGGGAGTCCCCTGCGGATTACGTGTGAGGGTGAAGGAAGGGAAACCCCCGAAATGTCCCTCAGCGGAGACAGGTTAGCATCGAGGCCACCCCTCCAGACAATGGCCGAGCCAGGGGGAAGGCGGGGCGGCTGCGGGGCCCTGCACGGTGTTTACTATGTGCTGCAAATTGCCGTGCGGTGTGTACAGGGTGACTCGATCATTGCGATGAAAACAAGAGAAGGAAAAATAAAACCTCTCAGTCTGGAAGGGGACAAAGCAGGTGTGAGCCCTGGGGCAGGCGGGAGATGGTGAGATGGGGCTTCACTAGTTCATCTGTACACTTAAATATGGTTTGAATTTAATAACACGCACAGATTAGTTTTTACATGAAAAGTAGGAAATAAATTATAATGGAAACTATTCCTAGCACCCAGGAAAATATAAAGATAGGAAGAGATCTGCTTCACCCACGTTTTACGTTTTATGTATTTTTATTATTTATTTATTTATTTGCTGGTATCTCTTTTTATTAAGGTATAATTAACATATACAATTTTTTAAAAAGAAGAAACAGGAAGATACACCATGCTTCTGGATTTCATTTCTTAATTGCATTTTAAAAGGCAGTTCTTCATATCTACGGAACAGAAACAGACCCACAGACATAGAGAACAGACTTGTTGTTGCCAGTGGAGCTGGGGGTGGGGGAAGGATGGAGTGGGAGTTTGGGGCCAGCAGATGCAAACGAGTGTGTATAGAATGGATAAACAGCAAGGGCCTACTGTAGAGCACAGGGAACTATATTCTGTATTCTCCGATAAACCATAATGGAAAAGAATATGAAAAAGAAAAAATATATGTATAACAAATCACTTTGCTGTATAGCAGAAATTAATGCAACATTGTAAATCAACTCTACTTCAATAAAAATTTTTTTAAAAGCCAGTTCTTCCTTAATTATTCTCTAAAGTTAATGTAATTCCAATTGAATTACTAAAGGGGGTTTAGAAGTTGAGTCTCATGTTCTTTTGGAAGATGAATGAACAAGAGACAGGACACCTTCGAAGAGGATCAAAGCTGCCCCAGATAAAGTATTAAAAAGCTACAGTGAGAGGCTTCCCTGGTGGCGCAGTGCTTGAGAGTCCGCCTGCCGATGCAGGGAACGTGGGTTTGTGCCCCGGTCCGGGAAGATCCCACATGCCGCGGAGCGGCTGGGCCCGTGAGCCATGGCCGCTGAGCCTGCGCGTCCGGAGCCTGTGCTCCGCAACGGGAGAGGCCGCAACAGTGAGGGGCCCGCATGCTGCAAAAAAAAAAAAAAAAAGCTACAGTGAGGAGGGCGGGGGGACTGGTGCAGAGAGACACAGATTGCTGGTGTGAAATGCAAAGCTTAGCACGGTAACCAAACACAACTGTGGATTGTTAGGTAATAAATGCCTTGCATGGAATATGTTGGAGTGGGGAGTAGATGGACCCGTTGACAAACTAATCAGTGCAAAAAGCCAAACACCAAAAAAGATCCTGACTAGAATAAAGATATGTTTACAAAATGAAATAAAATGCTAAAATAAAGATGAATGCTGGTATCATTTTGTGGTGGAGAGGAAATTTTTAAGTATGATAGGAGAAGCCAAAACCATGACAGAAAAGACAAATGCAAGATACTTGTGTATAAAAATATTTCAAAAATTAAAATCGATAGAACAAGCTGAAGAAAATATTTGTGACACGTATATGAGGATTAGGTAAAATCTTTAATACAGAGAATTCTCAAATCAATAAGAAAAAGACAAACACTCAAGAGTTTAAAAAGAAAAAGAAACAGAGAAGAGAGACTTGATTTTCCTAAGTTTTATTCCACAGCCCAACAGCAACAGGGGCTGGAATCCAGCCTCATTTCACCACCTACTTTGGGACTTTTTGAATATCAGTCTATAAATACGTATAGCCTGTGCACAGATAATAAAAATGGTGTTTTCCACTGAGTGTTTATAAATGTACTATAAGGGGACTCCCTTGGCATATGTGGGCTTGGAGGAAGGGCAGGTTAAATCCAGTAAGCTGGTGCGTCATCGCCATGTTCTCAGGGACATCAGTGCAATGACATCACCATGAACGGGGGTCCCAGACTGCAGCCCTGCACCCAAGGCTCCCCCACGGCAGCTCTGGGTGGGGTGCTGTTGGGAAGGGGAGGTGCAGGGACCTGGCGCCCTAAGGCCTCTCGTCAGGCAGTTGGGAAGATGTGCAGTCACCGTCTTAGCCAGGAGAGGGGGATGTCTGGTCGCTTTTGTGGGTGGCGGAGGCCCTGGCTTTTGCGCTCAGACAGACTGGGAAGGGGTCTTGTCTTTTCCACTCCCCTCATCACTGCACAGAGTGGCCTGTCTGAGGCTGTGCCCTGTGAGGTCGCTGGCATCCACTGGGACCACCCGGACACCTGGCTGCGAGGCCAGGCCCTTCTGAGCTGTCAGTGGCTGCTTTCTCTCTCTCTGCATATGTAAAGCATCGTTAGTGGTCAAGACAGCGGCAGGCTGGGCAGAGGGTCAGACCAGAGCCTGAGGACCAGTGGGTCACCTTGTGGTCAGGCCAACACAAGGGCGAATTCCTCTTTTACCCCCACTGCACTTTGTCTTGGGGAGAAGAATGAATGTTCACTCATCCATCCATCCATTCCCCCAAGAGCATCACAAAACACCACCACTCGCCTCCCACTAGCGTGAGGTGGGTCATGTGACCTGCTTTGGTAACTGAAACGTGGGCGGGTCCCTGTGTTCCCTTCCCCTGCCCTGGCTGCACATTCTAGATAGAAAAGGGCACTGGCCATCAGTCTGCCCCACGGGGGCCGGAACCATGAGGGTCAGGACGAGGGGACAGGACACCAGCCTCTGCTGCTGCAGCCCTGGGCCCTGGGTCGTCAGTGCTGAGGCCTAACCAGCCCACCTGCCGATGTGCCCAGCCTTGGGCCGACAGCCGGCAGCTTCTCCCACCCTCCAGCAGCATGGTCATGGGCAGCCTTGGGAACAGGATGCCCTGGTCAGATCGGTCAGGGCCAGGCTGTATACCATCCCCTGCTTGGAGGTTCACAACTTCCATCACTGAGCCTTCCATCATAAAGGCTCTGACAAGTCCCGCAGGAAACGCACCCACTTAACATTCCACTTCCCCCAGCCCTATTTCAACAGAGACTCTTCCCTTTATGGAACATTTATAGACACTGCATGTGGAGTTGTATGCCTGAAGCACCAGTGTGGGAATCAGCTCAAGACACGCAGGATGACTGAGCCCAGCCGGTCTCCCCAGGATCCTGTCTCCCTGGGAGCTTGCCGTGCAGTGAAAGCATGAAGGTCTGGAGTCGCGAGCCCACTTAGTGGGGGCGCTGGGCTTTGCACCCCCCACTTCATCCCACGCCCTGGCCCACAGCCCAGGAGATGGGGGGGTCTCTGCAGCGCCTCCGCCTGAATGACCTACAAGCAGGCAGGAGCCGAGGCCTGACACCTGCAGGCAAAGGAAAAGGTCTGAACCCCAGTCCCTGATGGCCCTCATGCTCCTGTGGCTTCCCTCATGCAGCTTCTGGACAGTGGTCCCATCGCCCCCCCCACCAGTGTACGCTCCCAGAGAGGCATGGCTCCACCCGCTGCCAGGCCCCCCCTCTGCTTCATGTGCCCCCAGATGCCTCTCCAGATGCCTGCGAGACCCCCTGCTACTCTGGGGCTGTGCAGGAACGCAGAAGGACAGCATGAGGACCAAGCAGTGTAGGAGGGGAGTGGCCGGTGGTCGGTGCCCCAGCACCAGGACAGGCTCCTCCTAGGCCGTACAGCCTCGGGTGAGGGGCCGAGCCCGACAGGAGTCAGGGGCCGCTCAGGATGCCTTTGGGCCCAAAAGCCTCTGAACTGAGCTGAGATCAAGCTGTGGGTCACCCTGTCAGGCCAGAACCCAGAGGGTGACCTTCAGGCCAGGCGGGACCTAACCACAGGCCCACCGAGGCTCACGCAGGGGTGTCAGCAGGTCCTCACTGGGCCCGCGCCAGCCCTGCAGAAGTCCCGGCCAGGGAAGGCAGGGTTCTCAGGCAGACTGGGCTGGGCTGGGAGGGACTGGGGTTCACCCAGGAAGCTTCAGAACTGCCCCTCGCAGAGCGTGACCACTGCTGGGTGCGGGGCCATAGGGGGAGGTGGAGCTGGCGGGTGGTCCCCGTGGAGATGGAGGCCTGCTTTGTGTCCCGCTCTTTGCTCCCATGCATGTGATTTTCGGGTTTCCTGGGGTGTCCATGAATGAGGACATGGGTACCCTTGGCCGGCAGAGGGTCCTGACATGTCAGACTCTGATGCTGGTGGTGGCCTCAGAGACTGAGCTGGTCACCAAGAGGCCAGCTCCTCTGAGGCCTGTTTCCAAACCACTAGGGCCCCCCCACCCCCCCAGACAGTGCTGGTCTCTGCCAAGCTGCAGCAGGGCATACGGTGACCCGAGACCCTGACAGGAAGGCACCTGCCCGGGAGTGTCCTGGGTTCCCCCCACTCCCGTACTTGTCCATGTACCCTAGGTGGAACCTTCCAGGATCCTCTGCTCCACGTCACCAGGCCAGGTGATCTTGCCCCCAGGACTCCTTCCCTGCTGTTCAGGTCCAACAACGAGAAGACAGTCCCTTCCATGGAGCTGGAATGGGCCCCTGGAATCCCCACATTCCCCTTCCGTTACAGGAACAACATGGACAGGGCAGAGTGGGGAGCAGGGGTGTGACATGGGAGTTGGGTGGTGTGGTCAGGTGACAGAGAGGCCTGCACCCCAGTCACTCCTGGTCCTTATAATAATTTTTAATCTGGTGTCCTAGTTAAAAAACAAAGCTAAACTAAGTAAAAGGAGGAGAAGGCAATCAAGACAACGGACTCAAACATGGGGAAAATGATTTCATTGTCGTCATCAGTACTGTCTTCCCTCCACTAAAAAAAGTTTTAATAAACTCTTGTAAATAAATATTCTAAAATATTTAGAAAGATATGCTCATGGATTGAAAGAATTAATATTGTTAAAATAACCGTATTAGCCAAGGCAATCTACAGATTTGATGAAACCCCTATCAAAATTCCAATGGCAGGTTTCACAGGAATAGGAAAAACAATCCAAAAATTTGTGTGGAACCACAAAGACCATGAATTGCCAAAGCAATCTTGAGAAAGAAGAACAAAGCTAGAGGTGTCACACACCCTGATTTCAAACTATGTTACAGAGCTACTGTAATGAAAACAGTATGGTACTGGCACAAAAACAGACACATAGATCAATGGAACAGAATAGAAAGCACAGAAGTAAACCCATGTATATATGGATAATTAATTTATGACAAAGGAGCCAATATACAATGGGGAAAGGACAGTCTCTTTAATTAATGGTGTTGGGGAACACTGGACAGCTACATGCCAAAGAATGAAACTGGACCACTGTCTTACACCACACACAAAAATTAACTCAAAATGGATTTAAGACTTGAACATAAGACCTGAAACCACAAACTCCTAGAAGAGAACATAGGTGGTAAACTCCTTGACGTTGGTCTTGGCAATGGTTTGTTGGATTTGACACCAAAAGCGAAGGCAACAAAAGCAAAAATAAACAAATGAGACTACAATCATACTAAAAATTCTTCTGCACTACTAAGGAAGCCATCAACAAAATGAAAATGCAATGTACTGAATGGGAGAAAATATTTGAAAATCATATATCTAATAAGGGGTTAATATCCAAAATATATAAAGAGTTCATATAGCTCAATAGCAAAACAACAAACAATTTGATATAAAATCTAGGCAAGGAATCTGGATAGATGTTTTTCCAAAGAAGACATACAGATGGCCACCAGGTACATGAAAATGTTCTCAATATCACTAATCATTAGGGAACTGCAAATCAAGACCACAGTGAGTTACCACCTCACACCTGTTAGAGTGGCTAGTATCAGAAAGACAAGAAATAACAAGTGCTGGGGAGGGTGTGGAGAAAAGGGGACCCTCGTGCACGGTTGTGAGAATGTAAACTGGTGCAGCCACCACGGGAAACAGTATGGAGGTTCCTCAAAAAAGAAAAAAATAGAACTACCATACGATCCAGCAATTCTATTTCTGGAGATTCATCCTAAAACAAGGAAACACTAATTTGAGAAGATATCTGCACCCCCACGTTCGGCATTATTGACAGTATTCAAGACACGGAAACACCCTAAGTGCCCATGAATGGATGAATGGATAAAGAAAATATGGTGTATGTATACAATGGAATATTACTCAGCCGTAAAAAAGAATGAAATTTTGCCATTTGTGACAACATGGATCAACCTTGAGGGCATTATGCTAAGTGAAACAAGCCAGACAGAGAAAGACAAATACCCTATGATCTCACTTACATGTGGAATTAAAAAAAAAAAAAACACCTGGGACTTCCCTAGTGGTCCAGTGGTTACAACTCTGCGCTCCCAATGCAGGGGGCCCAGGTTCGATTCCTGGTCAGGGAACTAGATCCCACTGCAACTAAAGATCCCGCATGCCACAACTAAGACCTGGTGCAGCCAAATAAATAAATAAATATTTTTTAAAAATCATAGAAACAGAGAAGGTGGCTGCCAGAGGTGAGGACTGAGGGATGGGCGAATGGGTGAAGAGGGTCAAAAGATACAAATTTCCAGTTATAAATAAATTCCCATAGATAGGGATGTAATATACCGGCATGGTGACTATAGTCAATAATACTGTGTTGTTAAAAACAGAAACTATTTTAGAATAGTTTGTATCTACGGAACATTTGTGAAGCTAGGACAGAATTCCCCCAAACCCCACCCAGTCTCCCCTATCATTAACATCTTGCATTAGTGTGATACAATTAACGAACCAACACTGATACAACATTCACTACACCGATAAGCCACAGTCTACTAGATGCCCTTGGTTTTCCCCTAATGTCCTTTCTCTGTCCCATTTAGTCATCACGTCTCCTTACGCTCTTCTTGGCTGTGACGGTTTTTCAGATTTTCTCTGCTTTTGTTGAGCGTGACAGTTTTGAAGAGTCCTGGGCAGGTATTTTGTACGCTGTTCCTCCCCTGGAATTTTCTGGTATTTTTCTCACGCGTGGAGGCAGGGTCATGCGTGGGGAGGGAGCCCACAGAGGTGACGGGCCATCCTCACCTCAGTGCCTCCAGGGCAGTACTGTCCACTCCACTCTTGACGTCGACCTTGACCACCTGGCAGTCGCCCCCGCACGTCACGTCACCCTTCGCACCCCCTTCGCCCAGCGGTCCCAGCACCCCCGGTTCCTGCTGGTTTCTGGAAGGCCCCTTCCCAGGTTCCATGGCCCTCTCCTCCCCGGGAACCCTGAGCCTGGAAACCCTGGATGGCTCGGACCCTGACCCAGCCCCGCTGCTGGAAGGGGAGCCGTGTCCCCAGCCCTGTGAAATCAGTGAGGCCCTTTCTCCTTCTCCATAGACCCCTTGCCTTTGAGGGTCGGGTGGGAGAGACCACAGGCTGGGGTCTGGGGGACAGTGGGGCGGCAGGAGCATGGGGGTGGCTGAGGGGTGCACAGCTAGGGAGGACACAGAAGGAGGGAGGGACCGTGGTGGACCCTGGGCCCTTCCAGGCCCCCTGCCCTCCCATTTGTGGGGAGAAGCTGCCCACCTGACTGCGCCCACCGAGCCCCCTCTCGAGGTTGGCACTCCCCACTGGTCTTCCTACCCCTTGACCCTGGGGGTCAAGAGGGGTGAGTGTCATGGTGGGAGGTGGGTAGGGGCCGGGCTGGGTGGTCTGCTCAGTCCCCGTGCTGGGGGTCTGGGGCTCCAAGACGGAGGCTGATGGGACACTTTCTCCCTGTCTGGTGCGCGTCCTGTCTCCTGGTTTGGTGTCCCCACGGCCACTGCTGCAGTCCTGGACCCGGAAGCAGAGCACAGCACGGGCATCGTCCCGGTGGGCTCCAGCGAACAGTCATCCCCACCGTCACCCAGGCTCCGCAGAGGTGAGGGCTCATTCGGGTACTGGCTCCATCACTTGGGATGCTGACCCCGGGCCTGGGCAGAGTTTAGAGTTCCCGGCTTCTGGAATACTCCCACGTCACTCAGGAGCAGAAGGGCCCCACTCAAAGCCTCCCCCACCCCACTCCACCAGCTGAGATGTTTAACATGTCGCCATGAAAGGCAGAGGGGACAGGGCGGGGGGGGGGCTGATCCTCTGGTTCCTGTGACGTCAGAAGTCCTTCACCAAGGACTTGTGAGGCTCATCTCTTGAGGTGTCTAAATTAGGAGACAGGCAGAGGAAGGGGCTACTTATTTTCTTTTCCAGATCTTATTGCATATGAAGTCAAGGTTAACCAGCGAGACATAGAAGGTGAGCATCGCACACCTGCCCAGGTGAAGGGACGTCAGCCAGCTGAGGAAAGACTTGCCACCTCACTCATTGTCCGTCCATGGCAGAGGGCAGTGTATGGTGCCCAGCTCGTGTCCCCTCCACCTGCCCCAAGGACCCTGACACTTCATTTGAAGCATACACTTCATTGTATTTTAGCGTAATCACAGATATGTGTACCCATCGCTACAATCTAATTTTAGGGCATTTTCGTCATCCGCAAAAGAAACTGGTACCCATCAACAGTCCGTCCTCATTCCTCATCCCTCTGCCTCCCCTCTTTCAACCCTAGGCAACCACGAATCTACTTTCTTTCTCTTTGGGTTTGCCCATTCTGGATCCCCTGCATTTACATATGAATTTTAGGATCATCTTAGCAATTTCTAAAAAAAAGGAAAGAAAGAAAGGAAAAGACCAGCTGGGATTTTGAGCAGGATCTGGTTTCTCAAAACCAGATTTGGGGAGGCTCTCCATTTTAACACTGTTTAGTCTTCTGATCTATGAACATGGGATGCCCTCCCATCTGTTTGATCATTGATTGCTTTGAGGACTAGTTTGTGGTTTTCAGTGTACAGGACTTGTTCCTAAGTCTGTTGCTGTGCCTGCCGGCATCGTGACACGTTGCCCTGTGGGTTTTCGCCTCAGACATGTGTATCTGCTGCGGAAGTTTCCAGGTGCACACGCGGCACCCTTTGTTTGAGGGAGGGATGTGCACTCCGTGCAAGGTAAGCAGGGAGGCGTGCGGCGGCTCCGTGGAGGCCTTGGAACAGAGGAGGCAGCCTGGCTTTGCCCTCACCAAGGACAAGTTCCTGGAGTGCCTCTTCTTGTACGACGAGGACGGGTACCTGTCCTACTGCTCCATATGTTGTGCAGGAGAGACGCTGCTTATCTGCGAGAACCCCGACTGCACGCGGTGAGGCCAGGGGCCCCGGGGGTCCGGGCAAGGGGTGAAGGACCTCTGCCCACAAGCCTGGGAAACTCCCATCCTTCTCAGCTCCGCATCCCAGAGTCCAAAGGGGTTCACCTCCCAAAAGTATGACCTTCTCCAAAGCTTTCCATTTCCATCTCAGATGTTTCATTTGGTGTATAGCCGTGACCTAGGGGAAGGGTGTGTCAGAAGATCTGTGCTTGTGATTTTTCTTTCTGTTTTTATCGCCAAGACATAGCTGCTCCCTCCGTGGTTAAGTAGGGCAGCGACAGGAAACCCATGCGGCTGGGGTCAGGCGAGGCGTATTCATTCCCTGCTACATACCAGCCTAAGCGTTACCTGTGGTCCCCTCCCCTCAGTCGTTCCGGGCGTCCCGGTATTTACTGCTGCGTCGCCCCAAGTCTGCAGCCCTGCCCCGACCCCGCGGTGGGCGCTCCTGCAGAGATCTTGCCTGGTTTCTCAGGATCTGGAGTTTGGAGGAGGGAGCCAGCTGGCTTAGGGGACTCTGTGAAATCTGTCACTACCCACAGACCCCCTGCTGTCTTCTGCAGATGGCTGGGTTCCCGTCGCTCTGGGTCCCCAAGAGGGACCCGTCCCCCTTCCCCGGGCCGCAGCCCCGCCTCCCGCCCCTGCCAGCTCCGTCTTCTCACCTGAGCCCCCGTGTGGCCTCCACCCCTCTCTCCGGAGCAAGGAGCAGGCTCGCCTCTGCCTGCGGGACCACCGGGGTTTCACCTGGCGGCCAAGGCAGTGGCAGGCCTGTCTCTGTGGTTCTCTGTTTGACTCCAGGTGCTACTGTTTCGAGTGCATCGACAGCCTGGTGGGCCCCGGGACCTCGGCGAAAGTGCAGGCCATGAGTAACTGGGTCTGCTTCCTGTGCCTGCCCTTCCCCTGCAGTGGGCTGCTGCAGAGGAGGAAGAAGTGGCGGGGGTGGCTGAAGGCCTTCTGCGACCGGGAGGCGGTGAGGACACAGCGGGTGCGGGTGCTCGGTGGCCCTAACTTGGTTCCTTTCCTCTGGTGACGGGCTGCAAAATGCCCGTCCGCTCCCTCTTACACAATGATGTTAAGGGCTTTTAAGCAAATGCGCTTTTCTCATCCCCTCTTTGTCCGCTAGATGCTCTGTCTTCTACAAGTCACTTTATTTTTTTTAACTTTTTTCTTTTTTTTAAATTAATTTATTGATTTTTGGCTGCGTTGGATCTTCGTTGCGGTGCGTGGGCTTCTCATTGTGGTGGCTTCTCTTGTTGCGGAGCATGGGCTCTAGGCGCACGGGCTTCAGTAGTTGTGGCACATGGACTTCAGTAGTTGTGACTCGCGGGCTCTAGAGCGCAGGCTCAGTAGTTGTGGCGCACGGGCTTATTTGCTCTGCAGCACGTGGGATCTTCCCAGACCGGGGCTCGAACCCGTGCTCCCTGCATTGGCAGGCAGATTCCTAACCACTGTGCCAGCAGGGAAGTCCCTCTACAAATCACTTTTGCATGGAAGTTTTGTTTCTTCCAAGCCTGGGAATGAGGCATTTGTAGGACGTAGGAGAGGGGCCCAGCAGAGGTGTGCCTCTAAGTCCAGCAAGTGGGAGTAAACGCCCGGGCAGGCTCTCCTGGTCCAGCCCGGACAGCTGGCACAGACATGGGTCCTCTCCAGGATCAAGGTCGGGATCTGGGAGCTAGGCCGGAGTTTGGGCTCATCATGGTGGGTTGAGCTCTGTCCCCCAAAGACACATCCACGTCCTAACCCCTGTTGCCTGTGAACATGGCCTATTTTGGAAATGGGGTCTCTGCAGACGTAATTTAGTTAAGAATCTCAAGGTAAGGACATCCTGGATTAGGGTGACATGAAATGCAATGATTGGTGTCATCTAACAGGAAGGAAGGGGACAGAGACGCACAGAGGGAGGGTGGCCACGTGATGGGGAGGGCTGGGTGCTCACCGTGGCGGCCTGGGGTCTCGGGCTCTCTCTGCTGTGGCGCATGGCCAGGCTGGTTCTGGAGAGTCGCCACACACGGCATTGCTGGGCCACCACGGGGGCACATGGTAGCCCCACCACCCAGTGCTCCCTGAAGCCAGATGGGAGCAGGTGCATTTATGGTGCTTTTCGGAGCAAGGTGCCTGCACTCCCCGTAGAGCCTTCTCGCAGTCCGGTGAGTGGCAGAAACGCTCCCTCTCAGTGCAGAAGGGCCCCGTGCTGGCAGACTGCAGGACGAGCTTCTCATTGAAGGGAGAAGGGGTTGATGCTCACAGCTGGTATTACTGCCACTACAGCCAGAGCAGAGCGGGAAGGAGGCACTGCTCCTGCGGCTGCCGCGGGGGACCAGGACGTGTGTCCGCAAGTGTCCCTCAGGGCTGTGCCTGCGCGGGATCTGCCCCGCCCTTCTCACCTCCCCACGCCTCCTCCTCCTCCGGGCAGCCTGCCCTCCCTTACACTCGCCCGCCGCTTCACTGGCTGCCTGCGTTGGGTGCCCACCTGCTCCAGCCCTGGGCAGACCCTTCCCCCTGGGGCTCAGGGTCTCCTGGGAGCCCCCTCCCCCCCCTAAGGCAGTGCCCCTGCCTAGGCCTGGAATCCCATCCGCAGTTCGTGGGAGGCCAGGCACTCCCAAGTGCAACCTCCTGGGGGTCAGGTGGCGCTGGGGTGCTTGTTTCATGAATAGATCCATCGGGTCTCTGCCACCGGGTGCCCCGCGGGGTGGGCGGGTGTTACCCTAGGCCTTCCTGGCTCCTTCATGGCAGAACTCAGGGGCTGGCTCAGGCCTGGCCTGGGAGATGCCTGACACTGGTAGCCTTCAGGGGTGCTGTGTGGCTTGAGGCCCACGTTCAGAGCCCGCAAAGGGGATGGAGAGGGGTCGGGTGAATCCCACAGCCGTGGGTATTCAGAATCCCCCAGGTTTGAGACTCTTCCCAAGAAACACAAGGGAAGTGGTTTCTCTCGGGATAGAATTATCTTCCTTCACAGTCAGGATAATGCCCTCGCACCTGCCTTTCCTTTGCTAGAGATGGCCCAGGCTGGGGGATGGTGTGGAGGACAGAAGCCCTCGTCCTGGGCAATGGGTGGGGTCTCACGGAGGCCCGGGGGTCAGTGCAGTCAGGGTGGGGCCAGCCGCCTCGGCAGGTGTGTCCTCATTCATCAGGGGAAAAGCTTCTGCAGAGCCAGAAAGAATTTTTCTTGTCACTCATGGGCTGTACAACCAAGCAGTCATCAGAACATCCTTTTTTTAAAAAAAAATAAATAGGAGAGTCCCCTTGAGATGTACAAAACTGTGCCCATGTGGAAGAGAGAGCCCATCCGGGTGCTGTCCCTTTTTGGGGACATCAAGAAAGGTGGGTGCAGTGATGTCTGAGGACTGACAATGGAAGATGGGTGTGCCTGGAGCGAGACCCATGGGGGACCGGGGGAGTGGGCGACGGGCGGGGTCGAAATGTCCCCTATGATGCGCTTGCTACATGTTTGAGGCTGGGGACCTGAGGGTCGTTTTCAGGAGGGGAGGGTCGCAAGAGCACCTGGGGCTCCTTCCTTCAGCAGGGACGCCTCGGAAAGAAAATTCACGTAGCAAGACGGTGGGTGTGAGACGCTGTAGTGAGGGCCATGGGGCCCAGGCTCTCTGCCTAGGACAGCCCTGCCCACAGCCACCAAACCTCAGACACCTCCACATACCTGGCCACCTTATAGGGCTGCCCCACCCCCCGCAGGGCTCCCTGCACCCTCCCTCTCTACCCAAATCTCCCAGGCTGCGCAGGCTGGTCACGTGCTGCATCCCAGCCTTGCCTGGGTGTCCTGCCCCTCTGTACCCTGAGCAGACCCCACCTGCTGGTGCCTTTGGAAATCCTATGGATTCTCCTGGGCCCGGCAGATGTAAGAAGAATCCATGAAAATACTCCTTGTCTCTGGCCAAATGGAATGGGGGGGGGCGTCCACCCCACTTCTGGCACTACGCCCCGTGTCTTGTGTAGTGTGGTCACAGCGGCCTCATGCACACCCGTGTTAGGGACCTGGGGGCTGAGACGCACAGAGTGGGCACAGCTTTCCCCTGAAGGAATCCCGTGGCCACCCAGCCTTCAAGTCCCTGCCCGGACGATGCATCCTTAGTTCAATTTGTTAAGATTCTTTCTGGGCTAGTTGTCCATGCTGTGTCACACAGCCTGACCAGGTGACATTAGCGTGGACGGCCACCACCCAGTAGATTCCTAACCCAGAGAGTGACCCTGCAGCCAGGAGGGCCTGGCTTTGCGACAAACTGCTTGACTCTCTGAAATCAGTTCTCAGTGGAGTTTGCTGGCTCCCCCCGTCATGCGGTTGAAAAGATAAAGTCTGCTCGCTAACGGCAGCCCTTTAGTTCCACATGGGGTCAAAACCAGCGTCAGCCCTGTGTGTCCCCTTTGCTCCCCACCCAGAGCTGATGAGTTTGGGCTTTTTGGAACGTGGTTCTGAGCCGGGGAAACTGAAGCATTTGGATGATGTCACCAACGTAGTGAGGAGGGACGTAAGTACTGCTGTGCTCCTCCAGGCACCAAGGGGTGAGAGCAGACCGGGGGGAGGGGGTGCGTCGGGGAAGGGGGACTGGACGGGGTTGGGGAGGCGCAGCCCGGATGCTCTGTCCCCAGCAGGGCCCACCTGGGGGGGGTGTCGGCCCCCCACGGCGGGAGAGCTGAGAGAGTCATGTCCGTAGCCCCCCGCTGCCCACCGCCCAGAGGAGAACCGTTGGCCAAAGCTCCCGCCTGGTTTGTTGAAACCCAAGGGGCCTATCCCACCACCTGTGATGGTGCCGCCTAGGGCGGGGCTCCTAAGATAGAGTGCTGAGTCTTGAACACAACCACCACTGACTGCTTGAAAACATTCTCCGAGCGCTGTCATGAAACGTCTGGCTCCCTCGAAGGCTATTTCCTGCTGTCCTGGACGGCGGCCTTGGAGGAAGGGCCTAAAAATGACTCAGCAGCTGGGCCGCGAGCCGCGAGCCGCTGCGGATGGGAAAGGGCCGGGCCGCCACCTGTGTGGCCTCAGGGAAGGAAGACCTGGTCCGTCAGCCGCTCGCCCACACAGCCTCTCACAGGAGAATTAAAGCCCGTCATCCCCAGAGCCCGACAACCACGGGCACGGGGTCAGAGGGGCCGGAACACTGGCCACAGAAGGTGGCAGCAAGGAAGCAGCCAATGTGGGGGGACCCAGTTCACCCCCCGGGTGCCGGCAGGGCCTCTCAGCTCTGCTCCCCGTCTGGCCGGGGGGCCGTGTCCCAGGGGCCAGCCCTCCTCCCTGGCTAAGACAGGAGACGCCCCCCTCCTCCGTCCCCCTGGGGTCTGCCCTGCCCCGAAGCCCAGGACAGCTCTCTTCTTGCCCCTCCGGCCCCTTCGGACGTCCCACCAGGAAGCATTTCTGGAGCCTGCGCCCACCCGCACACTCGTCCCAGGCCCCCCAGGGCGGGGTCCTCCCTGCCAGGGCAGGACGGTCAAGGCGGGACTGGAGAGTGACACGAGCCCTCCCCAAGTAGCAGAGCTGCAAGAACAGATCAGACATGGAGGGGCTCTCGCTGGCGCAGACAAGGGTCTAGACACCCCCTCCCGTAATGAGCTTTTGCGTCTCAGGGGTGACAGTGGCTCACATGTGTCATCATCACTCGGTTCCCCAGCGACCAGTCCTGGCTTCACTCCTTTTTCACGAGGCCTGTAAAATGGGCTTTCCCACCGCGCAGCCCACCCTAGAGGTGGGGGTGTCCGGCTTCCACGTCTGCACAGCCACACCTGGCCGCGGGTTTCGGGGGATTTCAAGTGCACACTGGCGGGTTCTCGGGGACAGCAGGGTGTTCCCTCTAGGACCTTGCTTCCTTCACAGCCTTTCCTGGGGTCATTTCAGCAGCCACCTTCGTGTAAAGTGTTGGGATGCGGGTCCCGGGCCCCCAGCCCACGCTCACCTCCTCTAGCCCCCTTGCCCCTTCCCTGTCCACACTCCCTGCTGTACTTGCGCTGGTCAGCAGGCTTCACTGGAGCTGGAGCCACCAGGAGCGCGCCTGGGTCAAGGTCAGAGCTGACTGCGACAAGGCACGTGGGGTCAGGGGCACGTGAGGCCGGAGGCTAACATCGGGTGTCGGCTTCTGTTAAGTGACTTGGGGAGGGTCCAGGGAAGCCACGTCTGCTCTGGACGGGCTGCTGTCAGAAAGCCAGGGATCCAGTATTTGGGTCTTTCAATTGTTTTTCAAGAAGAGTGACACGGGCTAGAGTCTCTAACTGGGCCCCTCAGTCACCTGGGCCCCTGATGGGGGAAGGGAATCCTCAGCGTCTCAGCTCAGGTGGGATTGTAGGGGCCTGGACGGGGCTGGGGGGCAGGGGAGGTGCAGCAGGGGCGGCTCGCGCTCGCCAGGGAAGGCTACCTGCTACCCGGTGACCCATCAGGGCTTCCACCTGTATTTCCCAGCAACACACAGAATCCGCATGAATCCTTGGGGGCCCCGTGTCACTCTCCCTGGAGGATCTGTAAGGGCCATGCCCGGCACAAAAGAATCACCGCGCTCGGGTTCCCAGGGCTCTGCTGAGGGCCGGCCTCCCTGAGATGATAGAGAAAGCAGGGCTCCTTGCACCCCCTGAATCAAGGGGAGGGTCTGACCTGGTGGGTTTCACCGCCCCCCGACTCCTTCCATGAGGGTCAGCCTGAATCACAGGGTCAGAGAGGAAAGGTGCCCGGCCCCGGGGGAGCTCTCTGCCCTCCTGAGCCACGCGCTGTCCTGCAGGTGGAAGCATGGGGCCCCTTCGACCTCGCCTACGGCTCTACGCCCCCGCTGGGCCACGCCTGCAGCCAGCCCCCAGGTAAGAGGCCTGGCCATCTGCTCAGACTCCGGAGCCTCTTGTCCGCCACGCCCTCCTACGCACCCCAGCTCTCCTCAGGGAGGGCAGGAATTGCAAACCGTCTGCATTCTTAAACAATCAGCTTTATTGGGGGATCAGAGACATAGGTCAATTGTCCGTATTCAGTGAGTACAGCGTGGTGGGTTTTGAAGTGAGTACCCTGTGAGCCATCACCGCAACCAAGACAGCGAGTGGGTCCGTCACCCCAGGGCGGCCTGGCGCCCCTCCCACCCTGTCCGCAGGGCTGTGTGTCCCTGTGGGGCGTGGCCCAGCCTCCCGCACCTGTGCCCTGGAGGCTGCAGCTGCGGGAGCAGGACTGCCCTGGGGAGCAGGCGACCCGCCCCACCAGAGCCCTGCCCTTGCGTCCCGGGTCCCTCCAGGCAGAGCCCAGACCCCCCTGATCGCTCCCCACCCCAGCGTGGTACCTGTTCCAGTTCCACCGCATCCTGCGGTACGCGAGGCCCCGGCCAGGCAGCCCCCAGCCCTTCTTCTGGATGTTCATGGACAACCTGGTGCTGACCCAGGACGACCGCGTCGTGGCCACTCGCTTTCTGGAGGTGGGTGTGGGCCGCGGCCTCCCCGAGGGACACTTGGGGCCCCTGGGGGGCACCGCTTAGGTCCCGGTCCCGAGGTCTGGGTTTTCAGAGTTCACAGGGCCCACGAGGGCCGTCTCACCACTGAGGTCCCAACAGTGCCTTTGCACTGCCCTGGATTTAGGATCCCGCCACCTCGGGTCATGTCCTTCTCCTCCCCGCCACCCCACCTGGGCGCACACACACTCACACTCGCACACCGCAATGCACAGTGCACCAGTCAGTTACACACACACACACTCAAACCCATCCTGGGGCACCGACAGACTTGCTGTTTCTGTCCTCAGGCCCAAGTCCTGACCATTAGAGCAGCCACTTTTGGACTCAGTGACCGGTTTGTCCAGGGCTGACCTGGCCCGTCCCTCCCAGCAGACCCACACACAGGGCAGCCCCCCCCGCAGTGAAAGTCTCCTGGCTTCTCCACCCCTGCTGTCCCCACTGCACTTGTCTTTGGGTCCTTGGCCACCTCCAGGACGTCTTCACAAACCTACACATATGCCCGGCCCGCTGCCCTGCGTCGGGCTTTTTTCACTTAACCGTGACCTTGGAAATCGTTCTGTTGGAAAAGTACCTTTCTCACTCTTTGTTTTGACGTACGTGTTTTGTTTTGTGCAGTTTTATTTTGTATGGATGTGAAAAATGCCTTTAACCCGTTCCCGGGGACAGAGAGTTGGGCTGTTTCCAATCTCTTGCTCTTACAAACAATGCTATGAGGAGGGGGCGTGAGTGGGGACATCTGCGGGGTGGATTCCGGAAGTGAGACCGCGGGGTCCATGTGCCGTTTTCAGGGATGCTGCCACTGCCCCGGGAGGGTGTCCGCGCAGACCACCCCCGCCCCGGCGGCCGAGCTGCCGCTCCCCTCACCTGCCCACGGGGTGTCCCCAGCTCTCTGCGTTCCCTCGCCTTGGCTCCCAAATGTCCTGTCTTCTTCCCTCCTATGCAGTTGGGATTTTCCATTTTGTATCTTACTGGTTTTGTACCTTTCTTACTGGTTTGATTCAAGAAACTATTGATCTCGTCTCTACATTAATTTAGCTTCTGCTGCCTTCTTGGATTACTTTGTGGATGAAAGTGGTTTATAGTTGGTTCACTTAGACTTTCTGGGTATTTGAGCAGATTATCTGCAGGTCATGATAGTTTTTTCTTTCTAATTTTGTACCTCAGACACGTCTCTCTTGTCTCACGTTGAACCACAGTAGTGATGGGACATGCCTGCCTGGGTCCTGAGTTGAACGTACATGTGTCCAGTGTTTCTCTACTAAGCTGATGCTGGCTTTGAGGTTGAGGTTGATAAATTTCACTATGTTAAGGAAATTTCCAGAAGTTTCCCTTGATTTCTATTTTTTGAGCCATTCTATCAAGAATAATTGTTGGATTCTGTCAAATGTTCTTTTTTACGTCTATGGAGAGAATTAAGTTCCTTCTTTAGATCTATTAATAGGATATAATATACTAATAGGTTTCATAATAGTGATCCGTCTTTGCATTCCTGGAAAATACCCAATTAGTCGTGGGGTGTGGCTATATTGACAGATTGCTGAAATCTAGTGAAATGCATTTCCCGTAGGATTTGTTGCTTTGACAAGCACGAGAGAGGTGGGTGTGTGAGGTTGTCTTGTTTTGTGCTATTTTTATTGGGTTGGGATGTCAGTGTTAAGTTTGCTTCATAAAAATATTTTAAAATTCGACAGACTTTTCCTGTGCAATTGCTGGGATTGGTTCTTGTTGCCATTGTTTTAAAATGGGAGCAACTCTTCTGTGGGAACTCATCTGTTAAGATTTTCAATCTTTTCTGAGATCTATTTGGTAAGCTATGTTTTCCCGGAATGTCACCCATTTAATTAGAGTTTAAAAATCATTTTCATAGGGTTGAGCAAGGTGGCCTCACAATTCTCTGACTTTCTTCCGCATCCGTGGTTATTTCTCCTTTTTGGGAAGCCCGGAATTTTTAAATACTGACATGTCACCACATATCAGCAGTCCTGATGAGGCTTGTAAGGTGACCTGTTTACTGAAAAATCTATGAAGGGTAACCACGAGTCCAGACAAGAAACACAGTCTCCCAACCTGGGTGCCAGCCGTCAGCAGACTTGGAGGACAGCAAGGATACTGACTCTCGATCGTTCTGTGAGCACATTGGGTAGATCGGAATTGGTCCCAAATCAGAAGTAGGCAAAGAAGAGACCTTCCCACATGTCCTGTCACTGCTCCCATCTTGCTGTGGAACCACGTTCCTGCTGATGGCAGGCAGTAGCTAGACGTGCCCAATACAGGACCGTCTCTTTCTGCCCGGCGCCGGATGGTACATCCAGGTGTGAGCTCTCCTCCCGGCCAGGTGTCTGGACACGGGAGGAGACTGATGTGTCCAGGGATGGTCAGACTTGGGAACGGTCCACGTGGGCCTTTCTGCACGCCCCACCACTCCAAGTCCGGAGAGGTGAAGTTCAGACCACCTGGTTGGGTGTCGGGGACTGGATGACCTCCCTCCTGCCATGACTCCCCCACAGCCCCTCCTTCCCTGACCTTCCGCTGCTTTCTACGGAGACTTCGGCCCCAGGATCCGGCCACGCCCTTGGCTCCTGTGGGCCTCGTGAAGCATCAGCCCTTGAGGAAACACTGCTGTCTGCCCACAGAGCCTCTTATCTGCCTGACGTGACCTATCTCGTGGCTCAAAGAGCAAGGACTTCTTCGACCTTCACGGGAATCTGTCTCTGCCATGCAGCAGGCGGGGAGTCCCTGGGCCAGGTGACCTGTGGGAGTGAAAATCACCTACCAGTCACAAGGTCTAAAATAATATCTCGGCTTTTTTCCTTACAAGGTGATTTATGAGAAAAAAGATGTGACATGTAAGCAGTGTCGACTGGGAGACATAATCGGTCTAGGAGGCCCGGGACGCTGTTCTGGGCTCAGGTGTGGTGCCCACTGTGGGTGCCCCAGTTCATAGTTGACGTTTTTATCCCTCAGACTGACCCGGTGACCATCCAGGACGTCCATGGCAGTACCGTCCGGAACGCCGTGCACGTGTGGAGCAACATCCCCGCCGTGAAGAGGTATTTCCTGTGCGTTTGTGTCCCTGGAAACTTGGAGGGACACAGGCTGCTTCGGGTTCTCCAGGGAAACAAGTCTGAGAGTGCAAGAGAGCGGAGGGTTTTCTACACAGAGCCGTGCTCGGGGCAGCCTCTGTGCCCAGGTCAGGGGCCGCCCCACAAGTTCTGGACAAGCTCAAGGCCAGCGGTGCCCCCTTTCCACTTTGGGGACCTTCTCCCCACTTCTGCACTGGTGCCTCTGAGCGTCTCACCTCCGGACGAACCCCCAGACGGGAGCCATGCGGCACATGTGCCCCGGTCCCAGTTCCCACTCCCCAGGCTCCAGGCACGTGCCTCACCCTGCACAGCCCCACGCTCACAAGCACACACCCGCTGTCTCACAGGTTCACAATCGTCACACACAGAGCACACACTCACACAAGCCCACATCCTCACGGGCACCCCACTGTGTGCGTTTGGGCCACACTGAGCTTCTTTCAGCCCCTCAAACAGGCCTGCCTTGGGCTTTCACACACACACATACACGCACACACACATGCACACACACATTCATGCACACACAGACGGGCACACACACGCACACACGGCCTTCGGTGCTCCTGGAACATTCTCAGGACTGGCGATTCTCACGCACGTCCCCTCGCCAGCCCTGCACGCCCACAGCCCTGGTCCAGCCACCCCGCTGCTTCAGGCAGCCTTTCTGCTGCCAGGACCCTGCCCTCCTCCACTGTCCCCGCCACACACAGCCCCCCGAGCCCTGAGGAGAAGGCCGTCTCCTCCCCCAAGCCCCGTGCGTCTGGCCTTCGTCCTTGTGTTGGACCAACGTTGCCTGCACCTTCCAGGACAGTAAGTCATGGGTCCTCCCCCGGCAGTGCCTGGAAACTTCTTTTCACCACCTCCCAGTGCCAGCCTTCGCCCCACTCATGCTGTGGTACCCACCAGGCCCCCAGCCAGGACTGTAGCGGGGACGTGGGGAGCCAGGTGGAGCAGGTTCCGAAACATTATCTCTTCGGAAGACCTGAGGGTCACCCCACCTCCTCCACGGTGTCTCCCCACTTCTCTCCCCCAGAGGTGGGTGACGGCGTCTGGGCCCCAGGAGCGCAGCAGGTGCTTCCCTTCAGGCTCACACTGTCTCAGTCGTGAGGGAGACCCCCCTCACTGGAAGTAGGGACCATTTTGCTGGGATGATGGGCAGCTGCCTTCAGACAGCACCGGCCTCCCTTGGACAGTGGAGCTGCCCCAAGGAGGTGGGCAGGGAGGGCACCAAGAGGGGCGCTGTGTGTTTCTGGCACCTTGTCCATGGCCTTCACCCCCCCGCGAAAACTGAGCCGAGAAACGTTCCCCGAGTCCAGCGAGGTGCCAGGCGCCACGTCCGCGAGACTTGAGTCCCCAGGGTTGCATCACATGACGAGCGGGGTCCCTGCTGCGTGGCCCTCCGGCACAGGCAGCCCGGGGCCCACAGGCAGCCGTGCTCATCTCGGGTGCAGCAGAACCCTTGGAAGGGCCATGGAACACCGCTTGACCAGACTTGCCCACGAGTCCCGCCCTCCCTTCTCTGTGGGTCTGCTCCGTGGTGGCCTCTCCACCCTGAAAGTGAGACCTGCTGAGCTGCGCCAGTGGTCTGCCCTTGGGGACCCTCTGTGCACCCGTCTCGGGTGACAGGCCCCTCCCCGGGAGGGGTGTGGGAGCCATCGTCCCCTACTGCCCCCGACATGCTTGTCATCCCACCACGCGGTGAAAACCTCACAGAAGGCAGGTGGGGTCTTTCTCTCAGAGACCTCGGGTAATCTAGCGAGACGGGCACCCCCCAGCTTTCTCCCAGGAGCCCTTGGGTGGGTACTGAGCCCCCACTCTCCTTCACAGCAGGCATTCAGCTCTGGATCCCCAGGAGGAATTATCCCTGCTGGCTCAGGACAGGCAGAGAGCAAAGCCCCCCACCCAGGGCCCAGCCATGCTGGTGAAGAATTGTTTTCTCCCCCTGAGAGAATATTTCAAGTATTTTTCAACAGAACTCACTTCCTCTTTATAAATGAGTCATTATACCATGAAAAGAAAAGAGACTTTTCCTAGAACAAAGACAACTTTCCTTACATTGTTTCTTTTTTCCTTTTCAAATAATTATTTTATTTGCTTAACTTTGGATTTCCCGAGATTGCTACAGGCCCATCATCCCTTTGGGTCTGGAGATACAGGGCCCCGCTCCCACCATGACCTTTGGTGGGAGGGGGCGAAGCCTCGGGTCTAACGGTGGACGAGACCCTGACATTACCGTGCACGTCGGGCTGCTGGAAATGTTTCTTTGTGCCAGTTGGGAAGTTAAAATATATTTACTATGATCGTTGTGGGTCATTTTTTGGTGTTTTTGTGTATAAGCACTGCCTTTATTTTATTCTGTAGGACATGGGAAAGTATGTGAGAAAGATGAGCAGGACACATGGTTATAACCGCGCACTGCACCTGTGCCATTTGTACACGTAGCCGATGCCGTCACGGCTGCCACGTGCCTTGATGGTTAAAATCACCCACCCTGATTAGAGCCACAAAACATCCCAAACCTTTGCAAAGTGTACATATCCACTCGGTCAGCCAAGTAGGACAGGCTGAACAGAGGGCACGGAGGCCAAGGCCAGGTCCACTCGTGAAGCATGCAACCTTTGGTCCTCCTTAACCCAGACGGACTTGCTTGCAGAAGGCGGGGTCCCAGTTTGCCCCGGGCCCTGGTGAGGACAGGACCATTGGAGCATTGACAGAGCCAGCTTCAAATCATGTGTGATGAATCCCAAAGGGGCCTTTCCAGGTTAACCAGAAAACTCCCCAAAGGGACCCAGACTCAGACAGGCACATAGATTCTGCTTGTCCTGGGCGTTACACTGTGACCTGGGGAAGCTTGGGACCACTGCTGGTGCCGACAGTGGTTTGTGGAAGAAAGGTGGGGCTACAATTGGACTTTCTGAAGGGTGTTTTTTTTTGTTTTTGCGGTACGCGGGCCTCTCACTGCTGTGGCCTCTCCCGTTCTGGAGCACAGGCTCCGGACGCACAGGCTCAGCGGCCACGGCTCACGGGCCCAGCCGCTCCGCGGCACGTGGGATCTTCCCGGACCAGGGCATGAACCCTTGTCCCCTGCATCGGCAGGCGGACTCCCAACCACTGCGCCACCAGGGAAGCCCTGAAGGGTGTTTTAAAAGTATCTTGAAATAGAATAGAAGTTGTGATGGTTAATTTTATGTGTTGACTTGGCTGGGCCACGGTGCCCAGACATTTGTTCAGACATTATCCTGGAGGTTTCTGTGAAGGCCTTTTTGGATTACATCGATACTTACATCAGTGGGCTTTCGGTAAAGCAGGTTACCCTCCACAGTGCGGGTGGTGCTGTGGTCTGAACTCATCGGTTGAGCCTAACCTAAGCTAAGCTCCAAGGTGATCGTATTAGGAGGTTGGGCCTTTGAGAGGTGACTCCAAACTGGGATTAGTGCCCTTACAAAAGAGGCCCCAGCGAGCTCCCTCACCCCTGCCCACGTGTGGACACACGAGAAGCGTGTGACCGTGCAAGGGGCCCTCACCCGACCCTGCCAGTACCTAACCTGCCACTTCCAGCCTCCGGAACTTCGAGCAGGACGTTTCTGTTGTTTATAAGCTGCCTAGTGTGTGGAATTTCATTATAGTGGCCGCGTCGGACTGAGACAGTCCCAAGCCATCAAAGGCCTAATCTCCCCTGAGCGAGAAGGAATTCTCTCCAAGCGCGACTCTTCCCGGGCCTCCAGCTGGCCAGCTCACCCTGCAGGCCTCCATAATTACATGAGCCAATTCCATGAATAAACTGTCTCTCTTCCTATAGAAACATCTTCATCTTCATGAAGACCTTCTCTCCAGGCTAGCAGGGGGACAATACTGGGCTGTGATGTCACGGGTCTCCTGTCCAAGGGCTAAAGGTCTGTAATGAAAGCAAGGTCACGGCAGCCCCAGAAAACACGGAGGGCCAGTGGGGACAGGAGCATCTGAGCACAGATGAGACCCTCCAGGGAGGCCAAGCCCTGGGACCAAACCGACCACAGAGACGGGCACTCGTGTCGGGACAGGGCTGGGAACAGCTGCTTCCACCCAAGGCAGCCGGGGCCGAGGGGCCCGGTCTGCCGGCGTCAGCTCTATGCCAGCCTGCTCCCAGGCGGGGCCCAGAGCCCCTCAAAGCCGCTTTATAACACCTTGAGAGTCTGCCTCTAAGTATTTAATCCCACCCACAGAGGCCCCTTGTGACCCCCTGTGGTCATCTGAATAATGACCCCAGAAAGATGTTCCTGTCCTAAATCCCAGAACCTGTGAATGTCACCTTATAGGCAAAAGAGGGCTTGGCTGCTGTGATGAGATGGAAACGGGGAGACTGTGCTGGATCACGAGTGACCCCCAAGGCCCTCGCCAGGGGTGGCAGACGAGACCTGACCCCGTATAGAGAAGGCCATTGCCGTGGGGGCAGAGACGCAGCTGCAAGGCAGCGGGCGCCTGGGGCACCCGGGGCGGAAGAGTCGGGAAGGACCCTCACCTCCAGCCCCCCGGAGAAGCGCTGGTGCAGGCATCCCGCCTCCAGAACTTGAGACGGTGCATTTCTGTTGTTCTGAGCCCCGAGTTTGAGGTAATGGGGTCTTGCTTCTGTGTCTGCACCCAGAGCCTTGGACCTTCAGCACGGCAACAACTCCGGCTTGGTTCCCAGGCTGGCCTAGATAGCCTTCCGGGTGGGCTTCCCTCTCCGGCACCCCCAACACACACCCCCGCCCCGCCGCCTGAGAAACAGTCACGGGTGAGGGCAAGAGAGGAAAACCTAAGCTCAGCCGCAGGAAGTCTCCCGAGGGCCGTCCTCTGTGCTCATTCGTCTTGAAATCCTCTGTCCGTAAGCCACGTGCCAGTATCGGCACTCACAGGAACCACGAACCTACTTAGTTGCGTTACGAGGCAGACGTTGTAGCTACCGCCACTTCGCAAATGCGGAAACACAGCACAGAGGGGTTACCGGTCTGAGGGGCCTGGGGCTGGTCTTCTGCCCACTCCCGGGGTGTCCCTCCCCCGTCCCCGCCCCGTCCTGCTCGGACGTCCCCTTCCAGCCCCGCTGCACTCCCTACCGCTTGCCTGCCCGCCCAGCAGGCAGCGCGCTCCTTGGGCCCGGGGTGCCCACTCTTGGGTGGGCCTGGCAGCAGCACTTGGTCCTCCGGGGTCCGGGGAGGAGGGCTGCCCCGGAAGCCAAGCCTACCCCTTCCCCACAGCAGCCGGTACAGATAGAAACATCTTCATCTTCATGAAGACCTTCTCTCCAGGCTAGCAGGGGGACAATACTGGGCTGTGATGTCACGGGTCTCCTGTCCAAGGGCTAAAGGTCTGTAATGAAAGCAAGGTCACGGCAGCCCCAGAAAACACGGAGGGCCAGTGGGGACAGGAGCATCTGAGCACAGATGAGACCCTCCAGGGAGGCCAAGCCCCGTAGAGAGCCCTGGCCGATAGAAACATCTTCATCTTCATGAAGACCTTCTCTCCAGGCTAGCAGGGGGACAATACTGGGCTGTGATGTCACGGGTCTCCTGTCCAAGGGCTAAAGGTCTGTAATGAAAGCAAGGTCACGGCAGCCCCAGAAAACACGGAGGGCCAGTGGGGACAGGAGCATCTGAGCACAGATGAGACCCTCCAGGGAGGCCAAGCCCTGGGACCAAACCGACCACAGAGACGGGCACTCGTGTCGGGACAGGGCTGGGAACAGCTGCTTCCACCCAAGGCAGCCGGGGCCGAGGGGCCCGGTCTGCCGGCGTCAGCTCTATGCCAGCCTGCTCCCAGGCGGGGCCCAGAGCCCCTCAAAGCCGCTTTATAACACCTTGAGAGTCTGCCTCTAAGTATTTAATCCCACCCACAGAGGCCCCTTGTGACCCCCTGTGGTCATCTGAATAATGACCCCAGAAAGATGTTCCTGTCCTAAATCCCAGAACCTGTGAATGTCACCTTATAGGCAAAAGAGGGCTTGGCTGCTGTGATGAGATGGAAACGGGGAGACTGTGCTGGATCACGAGTGACCCCCAAGGCCCTCGCCAGGGGTGGCAGACGAGACCTGACCCCGTATAGAGAAGGCCATTGCCGTGGGGGCAGAGACGCAGCTGCAAGGCAGCGGGCGCCTGGGGCACCCGGGGCGGAAGAGTCGGGAAGGACCCTCACCTCCAGCCCCCCGGAGAAGCGCTGGTGCAGGCATCCCGCCTCCAGAACTTGAGACGGTGCATTTCTGTTGTTCTGAGCCCCGAGTTTGAGGTAATGGGGTCTTGCTTCTGTGTCTGCACCCAGAGCCTTGGACCTTCAGCACGGCAACAACTCCGGCTTGGTTCCCAGGCTGGCCTAGATAGCCTTCCGGGTGGGCTTCCCTCTCCGGCACCCCCAACACACACCCCCGCCCCGCCGCCTGAGAAACAGTCACGGGTGAGGGCAAGAGAGGAAAACCTAAGCTCAGCCGCAGGAAGTCTCCCGAGGGCCGTCCTCTGTGCTCATTCGTCTTGAAATCCTCTGTCCGTAAGCCACGTGCCAGTATCGGCACTCACAGGAACCACGAACCTACTTAGCTGCGTTACGAGGCAGACGTTGTAGCTACCGCCACTTCGCAAATGCGGAAACACAGCACAGAGGGGTTACCGGTCTGAGGGGCCTGGGGCTGGTCTTCTGCCCACTCCCGGGGTGTCCCTCCCCCGTCCCCGCCCCGTCCTGCTCGGACGTCCCCTTCCAGCCCCGCTGCACTCCCTACCGCTTGCCTGCCCGCCCAGCAGGCAGCGCGCTCCTTGGGCCCGGGGTGCCCACTCTTGGGTGGGCCTGGCAGCAGCACTTGGTCCTCCGGGGTCCGGGGAGGAGGGCTGCCCCGGAAGCCAAGCCTACCCCTTCCCCACAGCAGCCGGCCGCTCCGCGGCGTTCGCCCCTGGAAGCCCACCGCGCTCCCTGCCCCGCTGCCCTGGGGCTGTGCCCCCGCTGCACCGTAGGGCTGCGGCCCGGGACGCCGACTGGGCACCTTTCCTTCCCCGCTCCACGTGAGCCGACACTGCGAGGGAGGCTTTAACCGAGGGGGCCTCTCCGTCCCCCAGGACCCGAGGTTGCGTGTGGGGTCCACCCCTTCCACTCCCCATCACTTGGACCCAGCCGGTCCCTTGTCCCTTTCTCCTCACCCACGGGTGATGCTGGGTCGGCCCTCCCCAAACGCGGTCCTCCTCTGCCAGGTGCTGCCAACCCCGCGGGAGGGGATCTAAGGCCACCGATATCGTGCCCCCTCCGGCCCTGCTGGGCCTGATACAGTGACCACCCCACCACCAAGTGTCCCCGCTGCATCTGTTCTAGATGCGGCATTGGTTTTCTGGCTCTGGGGATGGGCAGCGTCCTGAGACCCCATCTCTGATCTGATTTATACCCACGCCCGGTTCTCCTGGCCAGATCTTACTTTTCCTCCTGGCCCCCATCTTTCAACCCCTTCCTGATGGCCCCCACCCAAGTTCAGGCTGTCTGTGCCCTCACTGGACACTTGAATGGGAGTCCTGGCCGGGACCCCTGTCCCTTCTCCTCCCCCTGCCCCCAAAGGGAGGATAGACCCTGCTTGGCCTCTGTAAATCCCCCGCCCCAACCTGCAGCCTGACCTGGGAGGGGTGAAGTCCCTGCGCTTTAGGACCGCAGGCCCACCTCCCTCCCTGGCCACCTGCAGCCCCCATCCCCCTCCTCGGCAGCATCCCCATCTCCCAGCCCAGCTCTTTTGCTTCCTTGTCTTTTTTTTTTTTTTTTTTTTGCGGTACACGGGCCTCTCAGTGTTGTGGCCTCTCCCACCATGGAGCACAGGCTCCGGACGCACAGGCTCAGCGGCCATGGCTCACGGGCTCAGCCGCTCCGCGGCGTGTGGGATCCTCCCGGACCGGAGCACGAAGCCGCGTCCCCTGCATCAGCAGGCGGGCTCCCAACCACTGCGCCACCAGGGAAGCCCTGCTTCCTTGTCTTGTTTGCTCTTGTCGCCACAGGAATGTTAACTTCCACCAGGCAGAGATTCTCTTATTTTAAGCTTTTAGCACTCACATAGGCCGCGTGTGGTAGGTGGGCACTAAATCTTTGTTATAAGAATGACAGCATGCAGGTGGCTGGGGCCAGGGAAGCCCCGTGGGCTCTGCCCTCACTTTACACCCTGCCTGTCGTGCGCCCCAAAGGCTGGCCTCAGCATCGCCACCAGCCTGGGCCGCAGGACACACCCCTCGCGCCTCCACCCAACAGGAGCCTCCAGACCTGAGGTGGGGTGCCTGGGGGCCCAGGCCCTTCCGGGGGCTGGACGGCCTCTTGCCTCGTGGCTCCACCCACTCGCCTGGCCGGCACCCACCTGGCCGGTGCGGGAGGAGGACGCAGCTGGGCCTGCAGAGAGGAGGCCTTGTGGACTGGGTGGGCTGGGCAAGAAGGAAACGGGGCGTTTGCCCCCAGCTCCGGGGCTCCGCACCGCCTTTCCCAGACCGGAAAAAAATAAATAAACTCTTTTTTGAGTGAGAAGTCCCACACGCTTGGAGGAGCAAAGACGAACTGGTTTCCACGCGGTGGGCTTTTCAGAGCCTTTAATAGGCAAATATGCTGCGGCAGGTGGCCCAGGACTGACAAAGGACGCGGCAGCAAGGCTGGCTCGGGGGAGACTAGGGCTGGACTGGAAGGTGGAGCCCGCCGGCCTGCCTTCCCTCCCTCCTTCCTGCCACTCATTCATTCGTCCCTGAACGGTCCTGGAGCTCTGACTTCACCAAGCGCTGGAGGTCCTGGCTGCGTCCCGAGAGCGGGAGGGAGGGCGGGAGCCTGACTCTCAGCCCGCCGCGCCCCGCCGACTCTCAGGTCGCTGGGGCGGGGGACAAGCGCAGGCGGAGCCGGGGCGCTTGGGGGCGCGGACGTTCTGCGCGACTCCGGGGCACCACTGAGCCTCCCACGGCCCCTCCAGCTGGGCAAGCCCTCCAGCAGCGCGCTCGGCCGCCCTCCTCCACCGGACCTTCCCTGCCGCTGACTTGCCGGGGGTACCTACTGCGCCCAGGCTCAAGGCCCGGTGGACCTGGAGCCCCATCCTGCAACCCGCGGGGCCCGACTTACGCCCTCTCCTGGGAAGGGCTGAAGTTTCGGGAGTCACTGTCCAAGCTTCCGTTCCCTCGCGCCTGCCCGTGGCCAAGGCCGTGGGAGGGACCGGGCCGGGGGTGGGACCAGGGGCGGGGCCGGATCGGGAGGGCGCTGAGCCGCCGACCAGCTCAGCGCCCAGAGCCTCCGAGGCGCGGCGGGAGCGCAGCGAGTGCTGGCCGCTCCGAGGGCTCCCGCGGCCCGAGGTCTCTAGTGCTCCGAGATCTCCCGCCGTCCGAGTTCCCCCGTGGCCCGGGGTCTCCGCCCCCACCATGCCCACCATGCGGCCGAGGAGGTGAGCGTGTGCGCGGACGCGCCCTCTGGGCGCGGGGAACCGAGCCTGGCGGCGCAGCGGGGGCCTCGGGCTCCGGGAGCGGGGCGGCACCGCGCGGGGCCGCGGGAGGCGTGGTTACCTGCCGGCGTTGTCCTCCCGGCGGCGCGGGACAATGGCAGTACGCGGGTGTGCCCGGGGCGGGGTCCCTGCCGAGGGAGGGAAAGAGGAAAAGCTGGGAGAGAAGACATAGCGACCCACTCTCACTTCCCCCCCCTCCCCTCCCCGCCCCCGGCGGTGGCCCAGAGGAAAGAAGGGTGTGACTTTGCTGTGCCAAGGTCGCTCTTATTAACCTCGAATGCCGTCTGGTGCCCACCAACTGGTGACGTGCCCCCCGCACGCCTGGGTTTTCCCCCTCCTGCATCAGCAAAGGCAAACTGGGGAAGGTGCCGGCCAGCTGGTCACTCCTGGTCTCTTGCCAGCTGAGGGGGAGGCAACAGCTTTCTGCCAAAAATGCCCCCTTCAGGGCAGTCTTAGCATCGGCAGCATGTGTTTCCCTTGATGAGCTGGTGAGGTACCCCATCGCCAGGTGTCCCACACGCACAGCCCAGAAACCCACCCACCCCAGGGTCCCACCACCCAGTCTCCCCAGTTGGAAATACAGGGAAAGACTATTCCCTCAAGAACGGAAAATAAAAATGCTGCCATGTCACAGCCACCAGCAACCCACACCCCTGAGCAGGGGGCCTCGTCTGTGCTTTCTCCTATCTGACCCAACGAGGACTGGGCTGGGGCACGGGCAGAGTGGTGACAGGTGAGGCAGGGGCCACCGCTGAGGCATGCAGGGTACAGAGGCTCCCAGGCTGAACGTGCCAGGAGCCTGGGAGTCATGAGAGGGATCTGCCGGCCCCCAGGGCTGAGCTGTCCACCAGCTCCGGTGGAGCCACCAGATCCGGTTTCAGATTGATCACGTTCCTTTAGAAGGTTGTCCTGGGGCTCACCCGACCCTGGCGGGGAGAGGGGCATCTTACATCTTCTCTGTCTCTCAAACTTCAAATACCCCGAAAGTGGTTCTCTATCCGATTTTATACAATTTCTTAGACTCCATCCGTGCAAAGCCAGGCCACCAGGGGGCTGATGGTTCCTCTCGATACCCTTTATCACACCCTCATAACTGCTTTGAGGGGCGTTTTATTAACGTGGGAGCTGGTCCCTTGCAGGGGCTGCCCGCCCCTTGGGGCTTGCCTGCTGGGCAGGGAGGAGTCGGTGCTGTGTCCGCTCCTTGAATCCCTGGCTGCCCCCGGTGGCCTGGGCTGATGGCCTGGCTGCGGGTGTATTCCCACTGGGATGGTGGGTGTGACCGGCTCCTGACCCCACTGGGGAGGGGCGGGACTCACCCTTTTCTGGTTGTTTTTTCCCAGCCCTGGACTACTGCTGCTGCTACTCTGTGGCCTGCGAGCTGGTAAGTGCAGACAGTGCTCTTGCTGGAGCCTTCCAAGCCCTTCAGTTCTGAGCAGTGAGGACCGCGGGGTACAGGTGTCAGTGGGGTCCTCCCCGCAGCCCTGCTTGCTTTTCCAGGGGCCCTTGTGAGAAAGCGGGGCCCCCAAGCCCAGGGTGATGTGTGGCATTGAGAGCCGCGAAGGGGTGGGGGGGGGCTCGGCCAGGCCCCGTGGTTCTCCTTTGTGTTGTGTTTGGGATGGGCAGAGTGTAGTTCCCCCTAAGTGTTTCAGAACCCCCGCTTTCCAGAGGAGCTGGGAGCTGGGCTTCCTGTTTCCCGTGACCCCTTTGCTCCGCAAAGCCACCAGCTTCCAGAAGAGTGCAGAACGGGGATATGGCACCACAGCGGAGACTGAGACCTTGCCTGGCCTTCCAGCCCACAGGGCGGCGGGTCAGGGCACACGGCCACTTCCCCTGCTGGCATCTGAGCGGTTGTAACAGACCACAAAACCTCGCCGGGCCTTCTCTGATGGAGTTGCAAACGCTACTATAATGTTGTTGAGAAGCTGATGTTTTCTTTTCAAACGTCTGAGTTTTTTTAAAAACATCTTTTTACTCTGAATTCATTGTAAACTCCCAAGAAGTAGTAAAAACAGGGAGGAGTCCTGGCTGGCTCCCGGCATGGTGACTGGAAACCGACCCTGGTGATACATCAGAGCAGCTTACCGCCAGTGTCCGAAGTTTTAAACTATTGTTGCTTTCCTATGTGCGTCTTATTACTAATACATTCCTTTCCTACTGAAATGAGTCAGAATTGGGGTTTGAGTCTTGCAACCCAGAAGCTCCCCCGTCCCTCCAAAGGGTGAGTTCAAAGTTACGAGTCAAGCGCGGAAGATGAATTCTGTTCTTTTTGGATGCTTGCAGAGATTCAAGAAGAAGAGATCAGAGCGATGGTGGGCAGTGATGTCTTGCTCAGCTGCATTTACCCTGAAGGAAACACCTTCGATTTAAATGACCTTTATGTTTACTGGCAAATCAATGTGCCGGGCAAACGGAACACCAGCTCTGTGGTGACTTACTACCTCTCGGGAAACAGCTCTGCCGGCCACGGTAACAACCACTACAAAGACCGGGCCCGGCTGTCCCTGGACGGCATGAAGCAGGGCGACTTCTCTCTGTACCTGCGCAATGTCACTCCCCAGGACGAGCAGAAGTTCAACTGCCTGGTGTTTCGGAAATCCTTAGAATTAGAAAAGATTTTGGAAGTCACGGTCACGCTAAACGTGGCAGGTAAGACGGCGGAGCTGCCGAGTTGATCCCAGCCCAGCCTTACGGCCCGGAAGAAGTGTCAGTCAGACCTGTTCTCTGCGGCTCGTTCACCCGTGTCTTCCCTTAAAGGAAATCCAGATCCCTCTGGCGGGCTTCTGTTTAAACCAGGTGTGCGGCTTAGGTGGTGGAAATACCGTTCGGCTCCTAAGAAAGTTTTCCAGTAGCCGAGGTGCCTCCCTCCTCACAGGAGCTCCTAAGCTTGCTGTCCTTGCCTCGAAACTCTCCAATTCAACCCAAACTAGATGTTTTCATGAAATTAGGAGGGAGTGGTCTAAGGCACTAAATGAGATCAGAGTTTAGGAAGAAAATTAAAGCCCCTCCACCAAGTTGCTCGGGGCACCGTTCAGTGGAGAGACGGGTGAATTGTCAGCTGACTGTGTCACTAGACTCAAAGGAGGCCAACCTCCTTGGGGTGGGACGTGGGTGCCGGTCACTGCCCGCCCGGCTCATAGCGCCCCTGTTGGTGGGTTGGGGGGCGTGACTCTGGCAGAACAGGGCCCGTGCTGCTGCCCAGACCACAGCCTTGGTCCCGGCCCTGCTCCGGCGTCCGGGGCACGACGGCTGCCTCCCCGCTACCCTGGCCCTTGGCACTGTGTCCCCCACCCTTCTCTGACCTTCGGAACCTGGCACCCCTCAGCCCGTTTCCCTCCCCCGCAGCAAACTACAGCATGCCAGTGGTCAGCGGCCCATCCCAGGATGAGGAGTTGGTCTTCACGTGCACGTCCACGGATGGCTACCCACGGCCCAACGTGTACTGGATCAACAAGACGGACAACAGCCTGCTGGACGACGCCCTGCAGAACAGCACCGTGTCCCTAAACGCGAGGGGCCTGTACAACGTGGTCAGCGTCCTGCGGATCGGGCGGACCTCCACCATCGACGTGGGCTGCTGCATCGAGAATGTGCTTCTTCACCAGAACCTGACCAGCGGCCAGACAGGTAAGGTCCCGGGATCTGCACACTGACCCCAGTCCAAGGCTGGGGGCCAGGGGTGACTTGGGGGATCCTCTCAGGTGGAAGACAAAGCCCCTATGAGGTGACTCGGCAGCGGCTTCAGAGGTGGTGACAGGGAGAGGAGGTGACAGACATCACCGTGCGACGGAGGGCAGGGGCCGGCCAGGTGCTCGGGG
>NW_020174642.1:11742540-11750897 GCF_003031525.2 Neophocaena asiaeorientalis asiaeorientalis | reverse complement strand
TCAGTTCTGGTGACCCATTTCACAGATGAGGGACTGAGGCTCCGAAAGGTCATGTAACACTTCAGAAGCTGCGGGCTGAGGCGGCGGCAGCATCAGGATTGAAGCCCCTCCTGCACAGCCACCACCCCAGCTCTTCGGACGTGTGCCCCCTGGGAAACCAGAACCCCTCCTCCACCAGGGCGCCCGGCTGGGCCCTGTGGAAGGGTGCAGGCGGGTGCCTCCTTCGTAGAAGCCACAGGCTCTCTCAGCCTGTGTGTCCCTGTCAGCAGCGTTGAGACGCCAGGGAAGGAGGGGCAGGAGAGCTGGGGGATGGGGGTGTCGGGGGCCTGCCTGCCGCCGAGAAGCCGCCCAGCTGCCGGGAGCCCCCGTGCCCGGGCACTCGCCTTCCTGGAATGCAGGCGCAGCCCTGGGACTCAGCGGTCACGGTCTTCTGGCCGCACCAGAGGCCTCCGCTGGCCTCTGCGTCCCAGCAGGGCAGCCGGGTGCAGGGGAAGGGGAATGGGAGGGTCTCCTGGGGCCGTAGTCTCGGCCCAGCTGCTCTGGGGGACAACTGGGAAGTCTGTCAACCCCCATCACCCCGCCCTGTGCCCAGACCCTCTGAATCAGCACCTCTGGGCTGTCCAGGCAACAGGACATGTTGAAAAGCTTCCAGATGGTTCTAAGGTGCGTGGGAGGCCTAGCCACTGTCTGGCTCATGGCTCCTTCGGGTTTCGGCAAACACGGGACACTTGTAACAAGCTGCCCGGGGAGGGGCACAATGGTTGGACACTGGGACAGGAGGATTGGCCCCCTCGTGCACTGCCAGTGGGACGGGAAATGGTGCAGCCGCCGTGAAGAGCAATCTGCTAGTTCCTTAAAACTTAGCCTGTGGGGCTTCCCTGGTGGCGCAGTGGTTGAGAGTCTGCCTGCCGATCAGGGGAAGCGGGTTCGTGCCCCGGTCCGGGAGGATCCCACATGTTGCGGAGCGGCTGGGCCCGTGAGCCATGGCCGCTGAGCCTGCATGTCCGTAGCCTAAAAAAAACTTAGCCTGTGACCCAGCAATTCCACCCCTAGGTGTGCGCCCCAGAGCGCTGGAAACGAGCATCAAACAAATACTTGTACGTAAATGTTCACAGCAGCTCATTCACAATAGCCAAAAGGTGGGAGCAACCCAAGTGTCCACGGATGGACGAAGGGATGCGTCCATCCACACAGTGGAGCATTACTCAGCCACGAAAAGGAATGAGGCACTGACCATGCTGCAGTGTGGATGAACCGTGCCGGTGGTGCTCAGTGAGAGAAGCCAGACACAGAAGGCCACACAGTGTATGATTCCATTTGTACGAAATGGCCCGTATAGGTAAATCCGAACAGACAGAAAGTAGGTTAGAGTTCGCCAGGGGCTGGGAGGGAGGATGGGAAGTGACCACTGATGGGAAGGGGGTTTCCCTTTGTGGTGGCGGAAAGTTCTGGAATTAGATCACGGTTTTGGCTGCGTGACCTTGTGAATGTACTAAATGCCGCTGAATTGTTCCTTTTGAAATGGTTAATTTTATGTTGTGTGAATTTCACCATCATTTTTTTTAAAGCCAGCAATTAAGCTAGAAAGAATTAATTAAATCAAGTTTAGTTTAAAAAGCCAGGAAGGGCTTCCCTGGTGGCGCAGTGGTTGAGAGTCCGCCTGCCAATGCAGGGGACGCGGGTTCGTGCCCTGGTCCGGGAAGATCCCACGTGCCGCGGAGCGGCTGGGCCCGTGAGGCATGGCCGCTGAGCCTGCGCGTCCGGAGCCTGTGCTCCGCAGCGGGAGGGGCCACAACAGTGAGAAGCCCGCGTACCGCAAAAAAAAAAAAAAAAGCCAGGAAGACTGTGCTTCCCACCATGCCCCATTCCCAGGTGTGGACCTTTAGGAAGGGCTGGGATTACAGGTCACACGGGTAGGGTGAGGAGGAATGACAGCCCAGGAAGAGATGAAGGTTCACCTGGAGGGGGAAACGCTTCTCTCCGTCAGCTTTGTAGCTTAAAAATCACAAAACACCTCTGGGAAAGTTTGGTGGATCAATACTTCCCTTAGCGCTCTCTCCTTCAGGATGAAGAAACCCCCTTTTCCTCCTGACCCTGTAAGTCCTGGGTTACTTTTCTTTCCTGCAGAAATGTCCACGGGAAGCAAGGACAGCATCACAGAGGACCCAGTGGACGACACCCAAGAGGCGGCGAACCAGCCGGTTCTCAGCATCCTTGCTGTGCTAGTCGTGGCCGTGGCCGTGGCCGTGGCCACGGGCTGGCTGTGCAGGCGGAGATGTCCCTACAGAAGCTACGCAGGTATCGGAGAAGCCCGCGCGGCAGACAGCGCGCACTTACTTTGTCGGGGTGAGGGCTGGCCTTTCCCAGGAGGTTTCCAAGCCCTGCGTGGTGCCGCTCTCACGGGAAGCATGCCTTAATCGTGCTCACGCGCGAGGATAGCAGCCCCAGTGCCCCTGGTGTGACCTCCGCCTCCGAGATCCTGACACAGCTGCGCCCCAGAAGGGAAGTCCGGTCTCTGGGTCTAGGGGGGATGGCGGACTCCGAGTGTGGACGTGGTGTGTCTGTGGGAGCCGAGTTGCCTTCAGTCCCTCAAGGCCGTCTGTCCAGTTCTGGCCAAGCTCGAAGACAGATCCAGAAAGTCTGGGTTTTGACTGTGTAAAACGAAGAAGCAGAACTCACGGTGGGGAGCAGAAGAGCCTAGAATGTGGACCCTGGGACCACCCAGGTGTCACAAGAGGGCCTGAGGGCTGGGGCCTCGGGGGAACCCCTCGGGTGGGGCCAGCACAGTCTCCCCAGGTCGGCCTGGTGGTGGAGGTCAGCGGGCGTCCCCAAAGGTCTTATTAACCAGGTCAGGCTCCTCCTGGACTCCTGGGAGGGTGTGGAAAGGGAGCGCGGCTGGATTGTGGAGCCCACGCACGGTGGGAGCTCTGCCCGACGGGAGGGGTTTCTACATGCCGCCTGGAGCTTCCACTCGGTTGCCAATGCCATCTGCCCAGAAATACTGCCCACGGCCCCACTGCCGACCCAGCCAGGCCGCTGAAGGCCCTTGAGCGTCTTGAAGCGTTTCCCACCCTGACCTCTTACAAAGTCTCGTCCTGGAAATGAGGGCGGCCTGAGGAGCCCTCACCCGAGCAGGAAGCTGGAGGAGCATGGAGTGGGGCGCTGCTGAGTGCGGGGCCCCTGGGGTCTTCAGAGAGGCCCCCTCACGGCCCGCCCTGAGTGTTTCTGGTTTGTCCCAACAGGCGCCCAGGCTGCGAGGCCGGAGCTGGAGCTCACGGGTCAGTTTGCCAGGAGGGAAGGAGACCCATGGAGGAAGCGTGGGTCCACGGGCTCGGGCGAGCTGGGTGCTCCACTCTCTCTGTGCCCGCCTTTCAGCACGGGTGCTACTCGATGACCAGGAAATAGGTGTTTCCAGTTTCAGAGACGGTGAAATCCCGAGCGAAGGCCTGTCCCCCTGGCCTTCCTTGGCGTGTAAGCCCGTCCTCTCGCTGACACTGCGCTATGGGATTTTCCAAATGTACAGCTACACGTACATGTCAGCAGAGAGCCTGGGACCACAGCCCCGCTGCCCCTCCCCAGCTGCCCGGCTCATCCTCCTGTCCTCCCTCCGTCTCAGCCCCACCCCTCGGGGGCGGGGGCTCTCCAGCGAGTCCAGACCCTTTGTGCGGGCACCTCACTGTCCCAGAGCAAAGGTCAGAGTGATTCCCGCCCCAGTTTGGGAAAGTAGCCACACGCCGGGCCTTCAGTTTCGGTTTCCTACTGGCAGGTGCCTCGGGCTGCCAGGCCTTTGTGGTCAGGCCAGCGGGCTCCACGCCTGAGGCCAACGACCATACCTCTGAGCCCCGTTTCTCCACCTGTGAGAAGGGTCGTCAGGGGAGGGTGGGCCCGAGGTGAGCACGACCCACACGGCAGCGCCCGCCCACCTGTTCACCCAGGTGATTCCGGGGCACACGGCTGCCTGGTCCTGCAGCAGATTCCCTCCCGAGGCCACTTTCAGACGATGCGGGACACAGCTTGCTAAAGAATCCGGGCCAGCTGACCCGAGAGTCCGATGCGGCACCCGTCTGCAGGTGTTTTCACCCCTGCTTTCACCGTCCTGGTTCCTGAGAAGATGAATGCGCCAGCTCTGTGCTCACGCCCCTCTCCTCTTTCCTTCCAAGAGCACGTGTGATGAGACCTCCCCAGGACGTGCCACCAGCGGGGACGTCGGGTGGCCGCTCGAGAATTGACCCGGGCAGCTGGGCAGAGGACACCATCTGCGCCCGTACTGGGGGCTGCACGGACACTGGGCCACCTGGCCTTGTGGGGACACGCGGGCGCCCCCGGAAGGGCCACGCTGACCCCAGGGAGCGCGTGGCGGGCACTGACCCGATCCTGGCAGCCCTTTCAGAAGGTCGGCAACTCCTCAGGGATACACGTGCCCCCAAGTAGGTGGGCTGCCCACCTTCGCTGCCAATCACAGAGCAAGAAAAGGGTTGTGACGGCTCCTTCCCACCACCAGCCTCCGAGAGCCTGCAGCACTTCTCAGCATCCTGGACCGGACGGGCTTCTGAGGCCACTCTCTTCCGGGATGACCTGTGCTAGGCCGTGTTCGCTCGGGGTGCAGGGGCCACGTGCTGGCTCTGCTGGTCAGTCTCCTGCCCCACCTCCGCCCCGAGGACCCGGCGTCTGTGCAGACGTGTCCTGAAGCACTGAGCGCGCGACACCAGAAAAACCCCGGGAACTCATGGCGCTCCAGAACGCTCCCTGGGAGGAAAACCCGACCTCATTTGTTTTGGTCAAAAGCTAGGTTTCCCTCCTCAAAAACACAATGAAAAAACAGAAACAGTGGAATTTTGGGAGAAGGTCTGTGCTGGGCAGTGCAGCTGGGTGTGGTGGCCCGGGGTTCCGCTGCAGGGGACAGGCAGTCAGGGCTGGGACACACGTCTCCAGAAGACACCAGCATGGACAGGTGACCGTCACAGTCCTTCAAACTGGGGCCGTGAGTGGACGGTGGGCGGCCTTCCGGCCGCATGGCCGCCTTTCTTCAAACGCAGAAGCAATTCCCTCGAATCTTGCTGGGCAGCCCCTGCCGGCCCCGCACTGTCACCCAGGGCCCCTCGCGGGCCTCCCCTGGGGACCTGCACAGTTGTGACGGAGACTTCACCTCACGTGCCAGGTTCCTCGGAGCCCGCTGGGCCCCCTGGGTGACCGGAGTGGGGCAGTGGCCAAGTCCACGGAGGCGGCAGCCCGTTTCCATGTTGATTCCTGCATTGCATCTAGCAGTTCACTGTTTCCAGAAGGCTCTGCAAAGGTGGCTGCCAGGTAACCCTGGTGGGCACGCCCCCAGGAAACGGGCCTGTTGCCCCTGCCCCTGTGGTCGTTCAGCACCGACGGGCACGTGAGGCCTGCGCTCCCCAGATCCAGACTTACAGCAAACTCAACGAGGCCGGCTCAGCGCAGAACCTCAGCCAACAGTGTTCCAAGAGACTGTGCGTGTGTGTGTCTGTTTTTGTACCAAAGAGCCCTCACATGGCTTTTAAATAGGTGTGGTGAGGGGTCCACACAGACTTTAGCATGAAAGCATTAGAAGACAAGTGTGGTTCCTCAAAGAATGACAGAAGGTGACTCATGGCACCACGAGCAAGAAGCCTGAGGGGCCCTTGAGTGCAGCAGGTGGGGTGCTGTCCCCAGTGACTGTGATGTGACACCAGGACAGGTGCACCTAGGGCCCTCTCCGCCGTCCTGCCCGGGGTCCAGCCTGCAGACCCTGAGAGGCCCCTGGAGCTGGTCGGGGCGGCGTTCTCCGCCCGGCAGGACGGGGCAGCCGCAGGGGGCCTGAGTGTGCTTCCAGCTTTCCTATCAGAAGGGATTTCCTTCTTGGGGAAGCGGCTAGGCCGGCCTCCCGCTCAGGCCCCGGGACGCGGCCGCCCGGGGCTCTCCCTGCATGTGCTTGCGAGCTCTGCCTGGGCCCTGGGCTCCAGGCTCCGGACCCTGAGTCATCATCTCCCCGCTGGGCCCCAACGGACCCTCGCCGCTCCCTCCGGCCTCCGGGGCCACGGTCCGCTCTGCCCACTCGCACGGGCCACCCTTGGCCTGGCCACCCTGGGCCGCGGCTTGCACCTCACGCTGTGTCGTGGACAGTGTGTGAGCGCCACATTTTGACGTTTCTGGAAGCCTGGTTTTGGAGAATACAGGCCGTCGGCGTGGCTGTGTCTGGCAGCTTTGGTCTGTGCGCGCGGGCACGGTGCACTCAGCCCGTCCTGAATGCCGTCGGGGACCCTGCCCCTGCCCCGTCCGTCCTCACCTGGGTGGCCCCGTCCCCCAGGCATTTTGGTTGTCACTCTTGGGGGTTCCTACTGGCTTCTAACGGGTGGTGAGCGGGACACTGCTCGACGTCCCACCATGGATGGGGACCCAGAGGTCAGTGACCCGAGGGTGAGGATCCCGTGTCACCTTCCTGGGGAAGGCAGGGCAGCGAGCCGCTGTCCCGGTCCCCTCGCACGGGGCACAGGAGAGGCGACTCATGGTTCAGGGTCAGGCCCAGGGAACGTTCCAGGTCAGGGGCTGGCCGGGGGCAAGAGTCCGAGGTGCTGGCACTGCCGTGGGGGCAGAGGCCACCTGGCCGTCCCATCAGCCGGAGTCCTGGTCTCTGGGGCCCCGTGGCCCCTGCCCCCAGCGCCCTGCTCACAGTAGCTGCGCGGTGAACACCCACCAGGGAGGCGGAGCCAGGCCGGCAGATGGAGGCTCCTCTCCAGGGCAGGGGGCAGAGGGAAGTAGCAGCTGCGTGACGAGAGCGCCTCACCCTCCCGCCAGGTGAGAAGGCCGGAGCCAGCTTCTGCCTGCAGCTCGGCCCCACCCCATGACCGCAGCCCTCACCCTGGGGAGGGCAGCCGAGGCTTTGGAGAACCTCAGGAGAAGGCCACCCTGCACTGCCACTGCCCGGCGCGGCCCCAGTGCTGTGACGCTGGCCGCTGGTCAGCGGCGGGGCCCGCCGGCGGCTCCGGGCAGTGCCGGTGCCGGACAGGCACATCCTGTGTGCATCTCCCTCCAGGCCTGACTTTTCAGAAACAGGACGCTTCCACCGAGAAGGCAGCTTACGTGATCCGGGGTGATTCTGTCCTTGGTGACGGACGCCCCGCCCCGCAGCCCAAAGACCATCTGGGGCTGAAGGGGGCAGTCTTGCCCCCCTAGGGTGGCCTTCCTGGCCCAAAGCCATCCTGCGTGCCCCAACGTGTCCGTTCTCCAGCCCTGATGCAGCCCCGCCCCCTGGATCCCCAGCTTCCCGGTACCCCTTCCAGACTCTGGAGTCCCAAGGGGAGAGCCTCTGTAGTTACTAGTAAACATGGCACGGTTTCCTTGAATCCGTGTTGGTCCTGCCGTCATCAGGGAGAAGCAAGAGGCTGGGGTCTTCAGTGTCAGGAATTCAGGGGCTTGTCCCAGTGACCAGAGGTGCGGCCCACCCTGAGCTCTGGTGAGGGGCTTCTGGGACACCCCTGTCGGGAGGGTACAGGGCACATTTCCTGGGGTGTGGGGGTATGGGCCCCGCATGACCGACATTGACAAGCTGCAAGGCCCAGGAGCTGCACAGGCCCCTGGTCAGCCAGCCTGTGTCAGGGCCAGACGCAGGGCCACACCAGGATCCAAGGCTCCGAAGACCCCGATCTGGGTGTTGGGGGAGCCTTGGTCACCAAGGGGTGTGCAGGCCTCCACCAGAGTGGGGTTTCCTGGGCCGGGACCGGGAAGGGGGGAGGGGTAGTCCCCCACAAAGGCACGGGCTGTGCTCTGAGAGGCAGCTGGAGTGGGGACTCGGGAAGCTGCTGGCCTGGAGGAAGGAGAGTTTCTCACAGCTGTGCACCTGTGATTCACAATGTCCCAAATGCACTGCCCCATGGGCTCTCAGCAGATCCAGGGCCGGTCCGCCTCACCTGAACCCAGAAAAGGACACTGTGATTTGGCTAAAATGCAGCCTGGGAGGGCTGCTGGGCCCAGAGCCAGGGACCCCGACAGGCAGGGCCTTTGTGCGGGGTCTGCCTGCCATGGGGGGGTGGCGGCGGGACTCACCCAGGCTGTGAGGCTGTGTGCTCCTGGGAGGGGCTGGGTGGTTTAAACAACAGAACCCCACTCCTCCGTCTGGAGGGCCAGAGTCCAAGATGAAGTTGTCGGCTGGGCTGCTTCCCTGACCTTTCCGTGTCTCGTCCAGCTTCTGGTGGCTGTAGGTGGCCCCTGGTGCAGCCCACAGCCCTCAGTCTCTGGCGCTCGGCTTCCCTTACAAGGACACCGGTCACTGCATTGAGGGCCACCCGACCCAGGGTGACCCCATCTTCACTAGTGACATCGGCAGAGACCCTGTTTCCAAGTGAGGTTCCAGGAGCTGA
>NW_020174642.1:11740182-11742496 GCF_003031525.2 Neophocaena asiaeorientalis asiaeorientalis | reverse complement strand
GGGGCCAGGACGTGAGTTTGGGGGACCCTGTGCAACTCACTACAGCTCCCAAGAGGAGGAGAGAAGGATGGAGAGATGGGGAGGGTTAGGAAACGGCAGAGATGGTGGGGGGGGGGGGCGAGAGGGAGGGTGGGGACCTGGGCACCAGCCTGCAGCCGGACTGAGGTCCAGACCCAAAGGCGTGGCCCAGCGGCCGCCGCTCCTTTGTCCCGTGTGACAGCCGCGCATGGTTACGGCCCTCTTCATGCCTCCACTGCAAGGGGTGCCCACCACGAGCTGGGCCCGGTGGGCTAACCCCAGCCCTCGCCCCCGAGCGGGTCGGGTCCTGCCCCTGCCCCTGCAGGAGCGTCCTCGTGGGGCATCACATCGGGGACCACGATTCCCTTTGCACGGGCACTGGCCCTGGCACCCCAGGTCGTCCTCACCATGATCCCCACTCCTGGCCAGTCTCCTGCAGTTGGCACGGAGCCCACAAGGGTGGCTAAGGAGGCTGGCACAGCCTAGGGAGGGGCAGGCCTGCACCTTGCTCTGGGCCTTCCCTGGGACCTGTGCCCCCGGCCCGCTGGGTCGGAGCCCTTCAGGTGGGTGGGCAGCCCCCCAGGACGTGCACTTGGACGTGGCCCCGCTGCAAAGGATGCTGGGAAACGGAGTCTTTGATCTCAGGAGGCTGCAGGGACCAGGCTGAGGCTGGAGGAAGCTGAGGGTGAGAACAGGCAGGGCGGGGGGTCCTTCGAAAGACAAGTGGCTGACCTTGAAGGAGTGACGGGGGAGATGCAGCCGTGGCCACAGCGGCTGACGAGGGACCGTGAGCGTGACGGGGCTCAGGCTCAGGAGGACCTCGGTCCAGCAAATCCTCGTTAACCCCAAATGCCAGGCACTGTGTCCTCAGTGGCTCCCGCCCCTCCCACCTCGGCCAGGGCCAGGGTCGCTGCAGACCCCCTGCCCTACAAGGCCTGGTGCCTGTGGAGGCCAGCCTCTACCCCAACCCAGACAGAAATGTCACCATCGGGATTCCACCCCAGACTCCAAAATCAAGAAGCTTCGGAGCCACTCTTTAGTTTTTTAGGGGAAAAAGTTACTTAAAAAACAAAAACCAAACCACTTCCTAAAAAACAGGGGTGGGGTATGAATTGCCTGGACTCCAACCAAGTTTTCACTTAATTGTGAGTGAAGCACTACACGGGAGGAGAGGGCAGCACGGCCAGCATCCCAGGGAGCAGACCCCGCCGTGCAGAGCACACTCGGGTCTGGTGTGTCCGGACCTGGAAGACGCAGCAATTCCTGCCCTGAGAGTGGTGCTGTCTGCGGGAGGTACCCCCGGCCTCAGCAACAGCTTGAGGGCCGCTCCTGTGGGGACTGGGTCAGGCAGCGTGACGCACAAGATGGGGGGCGGCTGTAGCCAGAGCATAGGAAGGCACGGGTCCCTGACGTCTCAGCCCGCCCGGGAGCCTCGCACCTGAGTTGCCGGGGACTTTCCACCTCTGCCCCCAACCGCTGGACATGTCGGGTCTGTGTGCACAGAAGCGTGTAGCCCCTGAGACATCTTCCGTTTATACCCACGTCTGCGATCGTAACCTTGGAACCTTCTACTTTTGTTAACTGATTGGGGTCTCTGATCATCTTCCAATCAAACCTCCAAATCTGAAAAAGAAACTCACTTCCTGGGTGTCTAAGCAGACCCCTTCGGGAAGGAAAAGCGTTCACGTCACTGTGTGGATTTAGTGTGTCCTTTCTGGGGGGCCAGATGGGAATGGGTAGGTGAAGGGGGAAGGGGGAAGAGCTGGCCAGGGTCAGGGGATGTTAATGGGAGAACCTGCACTTTGTGCTTTGGAGGGCCTCGAAATCTCCCCAACTTGGGAGGGGTTATTTATAAACCATTACTTAATGATGGGATAAACCCGGGAATCCCTCACCCTCTATAATAAAATAAAGCGTCAAGCAGAAAGTAGTGGTAACAGGGCTTCCCTGGTGGCGCAGTGGTTGAGCGTCCGCCTGCCAATGCAGGGGACGCGGGTTCGTGCCCTGGTCTGGGAGGATCCCACGTGCCGTGGAGCAAATAAGCCCGTGTGTGCCACAACTACTGAGCCTGTGCTCTAGAGCCCGCGAGCCACAACTACTGAGCCTGCGTGTCACAACTACTGAGGCCCGCCTGCCTAGAGCCTGTGCTCCGCAATAAGAGAGGCCACCATGATGAGAAGCCCACGCACCGCAACCAAGAGTGACCTCCGCTGGCCGCAACTAGAGAAAGACCACGCACAGCAGCGAAGACCCAGCACAGCCAAAAATAAATAAATACATATATTAAAAAAAAAAA
>NW_020174642.1:11706026-11740043 GCF_003031525.2 Neophocaena asiaeorientalis asiaeorientalis | reverse complement strand
TAAAAAAAAAAAAAATAAAGTAGTGGTAACGTATTGTGACAAAGGGCACTGAAAAAGCTGTAAATTACAAGGTTCCAGGTCTGGGAAAGGCTACTGGCTGTAGATGAGAGGCCCACAGTTCAGGGTGGGGCATCCCACAGCCAGAGGGAAACCTCACACTCAGAGGGAGACCCCCGCATCAGGAGAGCCACAGCCAGAGGGGGACCTGCCATGTACTGAAGGAATGACCCTGCATTCCTTTTCACTGGGAAGAGTCACGACACAGAATCAGACTTAATGACTTTGACTTTAGCAAGACGTTCCTGGAAGGACTTTGTGGAGGGGACTGCTGGCTGGCGTCCTGGCCCTGGCGGTGGATTTGGTGCCATCCTTCTCGGGGGCAGTGGCCCCGTCCATGGGGCGAGTGGGTGCCATGTGGGCATCTGCTCCAGGTGGTGTCTGGGCTTCGGGGTTGACGGATGGGGGGTCACGGGAGCGGGTCCGCACCTGGCTGTAACCATTGTGCACACCTGCCTGGGCCCGAGGCGTCCCTGACAATCGCCGGCCCGCAGGCTGGGAGAATCGCAATAGAGCTCAGCCCAGGTAGAGGCAAAGCAACAGACTCGGTTGAAATTACTTCCCAAACTTCCTGTCTGCCTTTAGCACCTAAAAAAGGAAGTGACACTTCGTAGTCAAGAAGCCAAGTCAGAAAGGACCCTCTTACGTGTGCAGTGCTCCCAAAGCTAGCTGGCACTCCTTCCATAACCGGGAGAACGGCGGGCAGTCCCTGGTTCCCAGAAGGTGTGAGGGTGGCTCTGCGGCCACAGCTAGGGGCCTGGGTCTGGGATGGACCAGCAGGGCCCCTCCACTGGGGGCAGGGCTGCACTCTGACCGCCCGCCCACCCAGGGCTCTGTGAGGACCAATGAGAAAGGGCTTGTGATGCTCAGGAAAGCGACAGGATGCTGTTACGATGTTAGTTAAGTCTGCATTTACGGTTATACGGTCCTCCTCCTCCAGGGAGACGGGGTGGGGGGCTGCAGTCTATGGGGGGGCAGCACGTCAGATACTGGGGGGATGGGGAGAGCGGGAGCCTGTCTGCCCCAGTGTCCAGCTGTCCTCAGGCTGGGCTGTGACAGCTCCACCCTGGGGGAGGGACCACCAGGCCCGGGCACCGGGGCAGACCGTCTGGTCAGAGCTGGGGCAGCCTTTCTGCCAGGTGGGCGCAACTCCACACACGCAGCTCAGCGCTGCCCGAATCCCGTGCCCAGATCTGCCAGGTCCAGCTCTAAGCCGTCCGGCTCCCCCTTGGCCTTGCTCCAGGGGCTTCCCAGGGAGGCTGCAAGGTGTCGATGAGAAGGTGGGCCGTGAGGTTGGGGGAAGGGCGGCTCGTCCCTCCCAGACCTCCGTTGGAGTCCTTCAGAGGAAGTGGGTCTGGCCCAAGGACAGTCCGTCAGGATGTGCAGCCTGGACGCTCCAGGGTGCATCCCTCAGGCCGCAGGGTCCCTGGAGCCCTGGGCATGTCAGCAGGTGCAGATCACCGATTACCTGCAGGTGTGCATCCCTAGGCAAGTAGGTCAGGGAGCAAAATGCAGGCATGAAGCAGACACGGAGATTAAGGTGTAGATGGGAAACCACGGTGGATGGAAAGGCGTGATTAGATACATACACAAACTAGTTTTAAGTTGTATCAGATTCCAAAACGCCTGCAACTTTTTTCTGAAACAATTCCAGGCTACTCGGACTCCACTAGACTCTCGGGCTGACCTGGTTTCACTCCGTAAAGAAGAGATCAGGCTCCTTTGTTCAGACAAGAACACCTAGGGGGGGACCTCGGACCACAGGACCACGCCTGGCTCTTCCCTCCCCTTTGGGTTCGGCCAGTGGGAGTGGGGGCAGGAGAGCAGAAGGAAGGGCATCTCCCGCAGCTCCCCCGCAAGGGGTCAGGCTGTGCCCTGGTCCAGGCCTCCATCAGGGTGGCGGCCACTCTGCAGGTGCTCGCCCAGAGGGCAGAGCCCGTCACGCTGTCACCTGTGTGCATGACCCCCAGCCTGTGTCTTCCTAAAGCCACGCCGTGACTAGCGAGCATTTGCATGGCACGGGAGTCACAGCTTCCTAATAACTGTCAGGCAAGTGGGACACGTGTGACTGCTGCTTCCCGGGGGGAGGCCGAGCGCGACCCACCGCCCGTCACAGTGCTGGAGGCGGACTCTTCCGATGCCACAGTCTAGCCTCTTCCTGCTGTGCCCAGACGCCCCTGCTGCGCCATCTGGGCTGCTGGGTGTCCCCCAGAGGGTCAGATTTCGGGTACACACCCCAGGTCCCGTTAAGGCTGCCTGGGAGCTTTCAGCAAAGCTGCAAACCAGGCCAATTACGGCGGAAGGCCTGGGCTGGGCCGCAGGCTAAGAATCGCTGCTGCTGCTGCCCCAGGAAACCTGGCTCCCGGGATTGGGCAACGCAGCTAACCATGGCTCCCGCCTCCTAATTTTACAGAAAGAAGACAAGGCCCAGGGGGCTTGCGAGCAAGCCAGTGACTGAGCTGGCCCGAGAACAGGGCCACCCCCGGCCAAGACAAGCAAGATACCCGGGGCGCAAAAGGTCCGAGGTGGGCTCACCCACGGACCCGAGGCTGCGCACTGGAACCTGCGTGCGCCTTCCTTCTGCAGCTGGGCTCTCCGGGCACCACAGACCGCAGGCGGTGGGAAACAGCCTTAAACATTCAGTTAGTTTGCAGCCGGTTGTGACAGGGCTGGTAGCTTGCAAATAACTGCAGGGAGAAGCCAGGCCCACACATGCGGGCTGGGGTAGCGCAGGCTCCCGGGTCTCTGATGCCCGCTCTTAGCACAGGACCCTCCCCCAAATTATTCATCTGGGTCCTTGCATTTCCTGTCCTATCGTCCTACCCGGTGAAGTGCTGTTCCGTCTCCCAAAATCCCCAGTACAAACTGGCCGAGGGCACTTTCCCTAAATAGCACCCCTCCGCACAGGGCCCGTCATTTATTTGCCAAATCCAGGAGCATATTGTCGGCGTCCTTTCTTTTTCAAAGACTGCTGAGCGCCTGCAGACCTCCGCTCACAGCCTCTCCCCTGGGAAGTCCCCAGAGATGGCATTCTTTGCTCAAGAAACGGTCCTCAGCTCCTGGACATCACTTCTGGGGCTTGATTTGCAGCAGCTCCTCTCGATTAAGGGAATTTCCATCCGTTGGTTAAAAACACTTTTTTCACGGCCTCTATTTTTAACACTGAGGTTTCTCAGCCTAGGCCCCCTGTTCGTCTGGTGAGGTTCACGCTCCCAGAGATTTCTCTTCTCGTGCAGCTGGTCCCCTGCAGCACTCTGGGTGCCGGGCAGGCGCCAGTTCTGTTCATTTACTCATCTATCCAGGGTGACTCATTCAGCACCACCCCAACCCCCGGGAGGGGACGTGCTCACGGAGAGCCGTGGGGGGGGCAGGAACCGTTCCAGGCATCAGGTCATAGGTGAGCCGCACAGAAGTCAGGTAAACACGACGACACGGAGGGATCAGAGCCCTAGAGGGAATAAAAGAGGAGACAGGGGTGAGGGGCTGTTCTTAGAGTTCTACAGGGGTTTCTTTTGTTTAAAATTGTATTTATTTATTTATTTTTATTTTTGGCTGCGTTGGGTCTTCATTGCTGCGCACGGGCTTTCTCTAGTTGTGGCTGGTGGGAGGAGGGAGCTCTGAGGATTTCCCAGGCTGGTCAGGAGCTTGGGGAACATTCTTCCAGAACCTGCTTCCAGGCGATGACTCATCACGTGTTCTGACACAGCTGACACCCCTGTGCTTCAGCCGGAGAAAGGCCTGGAAATGACCCGTCAGTGCCCTTGGCTTTCAGAGGTCCCGGTGGCCACGTCAGGTGTCCACGTGCAAGTGTTGGGGTCCTCTTCTGTGGTTCTGACCCCCAGGGACCATCTCTGAGGCTTTGACACCCCTGGGACTCTGCTCTGTGGTCCTAAGCCCCCCAGTGCCCTTCTCTGTGGTCCTGAACACCCCCCAGGGCCCTGCTCTGTGGTCCTGACCCCCCAGGGCCCATCTCTGTGGTCCTGAACACCCCCCAGGGCCCTGCTCTGTGGTCCTGACCCCCCAGGGCCCATCTCTGTGGTCCTGAACACCCCCCAGGGCCCTGCTCTGTGGTCCTGACCCCCCAGGGCCCATCTCTGTGGTCCTAAACCCCCCAGGGCCCTGCTCTGTGGTGATGGAACAAGCCAGACATTTATCTTCTGACCTGGAGGCACGTGAGAAAGCAAGATTTAGAATAAGGAGCCCAGAATAACCCCGTAAGAACAGCCCTGCCTGCTTGCACCTGTGCAAGCAGACGGACATGGGAGGGACATGCGGGACAACACCTGCATGGCGACATCGTCCAGGTCAACCTCCGGAGGCTGGGCCCTTCATCCCCTCCTCCCTGGTCAGCTTCACACACCTTCCAGCCACGCAGCTGTGTTAGGGGCCCCCGTCCCAGACCTGCAGTGCTCTGTGCCCCCTGCTCCCTTCACGCCCCCTCCAGGGGCTCAGGCCGTCCCTGGCTGCAAAGAGGCCCTGATCTCACCCACCACGGGCTTCCCCCCAGAGCGTCCCTCCCCTGTCCGGCCTCTGCTCCCCTCCTGTGCCCAGCAGCTCCAAGGCCCCATGTCCCTGTGGAGCCTTCCCCGCAGCTCCAGTGGGGACTGACGTGACAGGAGCCCAGCTCCTCAACAGGAGGCAGAAAGGCCATGTGGGCCCCGTGGGCCCCCAGACCTGGCACCCCACGGGGCTCTGATGCACCGGGCTGGCACCTTCGTCCTCTGTGGTCCACTCGGAGGCCGTGCACCCCAGGAAGGAGGGCGGGACGCCCCCCAGAGGGCCCGGGAGCAACATCTCCAAGGGAGGGAGAAGGAGGCGGACGCAGGGCGGGCCCATGGTTCAGGGCTGGAAAGAGAGAAAAGTGGGCTTGCGGGTGTGCTGCAGGGGCCGGTCTCGGACAGGGTGCAACCACCGCACAGACTGGGCAGCAGACGCGAGACAACCCAGTATGAGGAAGTCAGCGCATCTCTAGTCCGGAGCAGGGCCCCCACTCAGCGCCCTGGACGTTTGGGGTCACGTCACTCTGTCCCGGGCCCTGAGGCTGCTGAGCAGTGCCCTGGCACCACCCACCGCCCAGCAGTGACAACCCAAAATGTCTCCAGACGTTGCAGGTCAAAGTCATGCCAGGTGAGGACTGTGGCGTCCACCGAGCCACATCCCCAGACGACAGCCGTGTCTGAGCCAGCTGCCCCCGGGGTCCGAGTGAGCGGTCCAGCCGCTGGTGGGGGCGATGCTGGCTGCACGCTGCACACAGCAGACGCACCCGCCTCCCCGACCCCAAGCCAGCGTTGGGGACAGACATGCTGGTGAATGAACCAGTGAAAGAAGAATGGAAGAGAGAGCAGAGGAGATGCTATGTCACCCAGCCCTGGCCTCCCTGCCCCGGAGGTGAGGTCACCGTCCCACTTTGGAAAACCCCTCCAGAAAAGTTGAGGGCAAGAGCAGGTGTGCGTTTATGCTCGGGAGGGACCAGAGACAAGGGTGACGCATCAACGCTTGGGCGGCCACCTGCAGCGGGCTGAGAGGACCCCTCTCTGCACAGACGGAGGGCTCAGAGCCCAGCTGGTCCCCTTGCGCCCAGGGTGCCTTGCTGGGCTGCTGAGTCTCTGGGCCAGCAGCTGGGGAGTGAGTGGGGTGGGCGCGGGACAGAGCCAGCCTCGGGAGAGGGCAGAAGACACCACAGTGTCCCCGTCGCCCACAGAGCCATCCTTAGCCCAGCCTCCACCGACGCCCGCTAGGGTTACTATTACTGCCTTCGTCGTCATCTGTGCCTCTCTTGATTTCAACAGCCTGGGCTGGGGAGCTGGCATTCGGGTGGGGGGACGTGGAGGGAGGGGAGGGGAGGCGGCAGGGCTGTGGGACGGTGTGCAGGTGGAAGTGGCTGAAGACGGCAGCTGCCTGCTCGGCCTGGGCTGAGCCGGGGCAGCGGCCTGCGGTTCGCAGCCCGGGGCCCCAGCTGCGACGTCCCTGCACTGCCACCGAGGCGGCCCCGGGGACACAGAGCCTCGGGTTCTGGCGGGGACGCAGACCTGCCCTCGGCCCTCAGCGTGGCGAGGAGCCTCAACGCCAACCTCACCCGCCAGGCCGCCTCATTAGGAAGCCAGCCGGTCCCGCCAAGCTGGCACCCGACGCCCGTCCCAGCCGTTTCCTGAGGCTCCCGTGTGTGTCTCCCCCTCAAGGCCCCGCAGCCAGGGCCTCACCAGGCCCGAGCAGACCTGCTTGGGGATCATTTTCTTCTGGTGCCAAAGCTGATGTGCCCTGTGGGGTTAAAGCCACTTTGACTTAGTTTTTTATTTTCCTCAATCACGCGTAAATGACGGGGCAGGTGCTCAGATCCGCAGATCGTTTCACATCCAGAAGCTTCTGTTTTGCCGTCCCTGTATCATTCGTGTACAAGGTAACCTTCAAAAAGAGGCAAAATCGTGACTCTCAAGCGGGTTTAAAATGAACGCACGTTAAAGGTTTTAATTAACTCAATTTAGCCAAGGAACTGGTAAGATGGTCCAGCCAGTTCAGAGGAGAGTGAAAAAGCATCACTTTGCAGGGAGAAAAGGAATGGACGGAGCCGGCTGGTCCACGGATGGGGTGGAGGGAAGTCAACCGGCTCCGAACTCATCTACATGCCGATTGGTCTCCGGGGCACAGACTGACAGCTTCGAACAGCAGAGATTTGCTCTCTCACAGCTCCCGAGGCCAGAGTCCTACCAAGGTGTCACGGGTTGATTCCTTCTGGAGGCTCTGGGGCGATCCTTCCTTACCTCTTAGAGCATCTGATGGCTACCAGTAATCCCTGGTGTTCCCGGTCCTGTAAATACAGCGCTGCAGTCACGCCTCCATCTTCCCATGGCTTCTCCCTCTGTGTTTACGTGCCTCAAATCTCCTTTTCCTTTCTCTTGCGAAGACCACAGTCATGGCATTTAGGGTCCACCCTAAACCAGGATGACCTGATGCCAAGATCCTTACCTGATTACATCTGCAAAGACTATTCCCAAATCAGGTCACATGCGTGGGTACCAGGGTTTAGGGTGTGAATATATCTCTTTGGGGGCACCATGCAACCCACTGTCTATAAATAAGACTTACCTGTATTGCTATCAGTTATCTAATGTTTACAGAGGTAATAAGAGACTAGACTCAGAAACCCCAGAAGGAGTCGTTGCCCCTCGTCTCTGAATCTCCGTTGCTTTTCCAAATTTCCTTACGCTTGGCCCTCAGAAATCGTTTCCAGGCTCCCAGAATGACAGACATGATTTTTATGCCCTTTGGTCATCAGGGGCTGCAGGCACAGGACCTGGGGGACCTGGTAGGCTGTGTTGTGAACAGGGGGTCTGAGGGTCCGAGGGACCCACCTTGAAAACCCAAACCACCACCACGCAACCCCGACCTTCTGCCCTCTCCTCCTCCCCTTGCTGCAGTTCCTTCAGCTGGCCGAGGGCACACCTGCCTCAGGGCCTTTGCACTTGCTGCTTCCTCTCCTAAGGGGTCAGCAGGCACACCCCGCTCACTTCAGTTGTTTCCGCTCAGAGAGACCCACTCTCCCCCTGCACCGCACTCATGGCCGCTCTGCTCTGCACTTGCCTCAGGCCCGAGCTCCGGGACTCTGGCCTCTCCACTCCGTGTCCCCAGCGCCTAGGACAGTCCCTGTCCCGTAGCCGTCACCATCAACACCTGTCAAAGGATGAGGGGCCACCCTCGCTCTGGGCCTGGGAGAGGGGAAGTGGCTCCCTCCTCGCCTCCCCCTCCCCCCTCCGGGGTCATCTGAGTTGTAGACCCGCCCGGCCTCAGGCCCCGTCGGGGCCAGCCCACTCACCCTGGTGAGCAGACGCGTCTCTGAGGCTGCTCCCCGCTGGCCTGGGGACCAGGAAGCAGACAGGACGAAGTCCCAGCCCTCCCGGGGCCTGGGTGGAGAGGTTGGGAGGGAGAGGGGATGGACAGCCCAGCAGGGACACACAGGACGCAGCCCCTGGCTGGCGGGGGCAGCAGGTGTATTTCCAGCCCAAGGGGTGAGGCCAGCACAGGTAGAGGAGGAGGTGAGAGAGGACCCGCCCACACTTAGAAGTGGAGAGGACGGTCAGCCAGGCTCAGTGTAGGGCAGCGCCAGCCGAGAGGGCCACCCTTCTTCACCCTGCTCAGCGTGTATTTATGGGCAGCCTGCCTGGCTCCCCGGGGAGAGGGGCCTGCTTGGGCGTTCCTCAGCTGTGGACACATCCCCAAAGCATCTGCTCTTTCTTCTTCCTTGACATCCTAGAGTTTTGAAAATCCTCAGTGGTTTTGACCTCCTGTGCTGTGGGGAGAAGCTTTGACCAAAGTGTTAAAGGGGACCCAGGCACAGCCCCAAGGGACAGGAGACGCTCGGTGGATGCCGGCATGACACCCCCGCCCCCAACAGGGATCTTCACTCCCAGACCCCTGCTTTGCCAGGCTCCCAAGGTGGGCTGGGCAGGGGTGGCAGGGGGCGACAGTCCTGGCCTGGGTGGCTGTCTCAGGAGCAATCTCAGGAGCAAAATGAATCCCTGACACAGCACGAGGTCAGTACATCCCCCTGGGTCCTTATCGTCTCGTTCTTGGAGACAGCAGACAACCAAGGGTCATCTGGTGACATAAAAGAGAGACCAAGACACAGAGGAAAATAAAGATGCTGAGGGAAACAGGTGAGTCAAGGAAGGAGGAGAACTTACCACAATTGAGCACCCTGTAGCTAATGTCCTCAGAGAAGGCGTTGCCTCCATAAACCAGGGCTGAGTACAAGGAAACGCTTCTAAGAATGAAAATAAAAGCACTACTGAAAATTCAAGGGGTTGGAGAGAAAGATGAAGTCTCTCTGAAAGCAGAAAAGAAGACAGGAAATAAGAAAGAAAGGACAGGAGACAGTGAGGATCCATAGAAGAGGTCAGATGCATAATGACCCAGAATTCTGGCAAAACGGAGACCAGAGCAAACGGGGCTGAGGAGGCTGCCAGAGATATAACAGAAGAGAGTTTCTCCAGCTGAAGGGACGTGAGCTGTCAGGCTGCAAGGGTCCACTTGAGTGTCCAAAAAAATGAATGATAATAACAAGAAAGCCCCCATCAGATGCACCATCGTGAATTTCAGAATACCAAGGGGGAAAAGGAGATCCTGAAAGACTTCTGAGAAACAGAGTACACGTCACCCACAGAGAGCGAGGATGGACTGCCTGCAGCTCGAGAGGCTGGAAGGCAGCAGGGCAGCTCCTCTGGATGCTGGCAGGAGTTATTTTTGCTGAGAATTCATTCACTGACCAAACTATCCATCAAGCGTGAGAGTGGATAAGGCTGTTTTTAGGCATGTAAACACCCAGAAAACGTACTGCCCACACACCCTTTCGTAGGACACTCCTTGAGGACACACTTCAGCAAAATGAGGAGATAAACCAAGAAAGGAAAAGACATGGGTCCCTAAAACAGTCTCTCCAACTCACAGGGACAGTGTCGGGAAATCCAAGCAAATCCTTTCAGCAGGTCTGGAGAGCAGCCCGTCCAGGGTGGTGCAGTAGGATGGGGGCTCTGGAAGGAAATCCCGGGGGGGTGTGACAGGACACGTGAGGTTATGGGTTGAGTTGCGTCCCCCAGAAAGATATGTGTAAGTCCTAATCCCTGATACCTGGGACTGTGACTTTATTTGGAAGTTAGGGTCTTTGCAGATATAATCAAATTAAGGTGAGGGGATACAGGGTCAGAGTGGGCCCTAATCCAGTACGCCTGGGGTCCTTACAAGAAGAGGAGAGACAGACACAGAGAGAATGCCATGTGACCACTAAGTCAGAGATTGAGGTGATATGGCTTCAAGCCAGGGAACTCCAAGGATTGTCAGCAACTGTCAGAAGCTGCAAGAGACAAGGAAGGATCCTCCCCCCCGAGGCTTCGCAGAGAGAACACGGCCCTGCCGACCCCTTGACTTTGGACTTCTGGCCTCCTTAACTGTGAAAGAATAAACTTCTGTTGTGTTAAGGCAACCAGTGTGTATACTTTGTTTCAGCAGCAACAGGAAACTAACACGCCTGACATGATGGGGAGTTGAAAGAAAATGAGGATGTGATTAAAACAGTGTAAAAGGAAAAAAACAAAGGCACGTAGAAAGGCCAGGAAAAACATACAGCAGTATCAGAAAAGATGTGTAATCATAGTGTACCACTGGCCTTTGCTATAAGCACTGTTTCCAATCAAAATAACATAAACATCATTTACTGATTAAAAATCATGACATTGAGAGGATAAGGAGGAGAAATTAGGGGCAGAAGGGCTAAAACATGATCGCTTACAGCAAGAAGCCAACAAATCAGTCTAAAAATTGTAAGCCAAGAAGTAGCAGTATGGACCTGGGTTTCCCTCTCTGCTGTGACAACCCCTTCCCCACCGCCCTCCCCTCCGCATCCTACTGACCGGCAGAATGGGCTATGCCATGGCTGACCCTCTGGGGTCCCTATAGTCAAAGAGTCATACCATGAGAGAAAATGACGTTGACTATCTCAGGCCACAAATAAGGCTTTCACACTACTTCTCCAGTGCATTGATCAGGAGCATGGGACAAAGTTTCATTTCTATTTGGCCGGGAAGCGAACCAGTTCCATACAAGCTTGTACATGGATTCTTCTTGACAGAGATGTTTTAGGGAAAAGAAAAAAGATGGTTGGATGATTGCCGTTAGACTAAGTTTTAAATAAATATATACGTAAAAGCATCCCACAAAGCTCAGGGTCCTTCGGTTCCCGGGCAGACCAATGATTCGGGTGGAGTAAACCTAACTTCCCAGAGACGGGTCTCCAGCCCATCGAAATCACTCGGGAACGTGCTCAAGCACTGTGTCAGGAGTGCCAGTCTCTCCCTAGAAGGGGTCCAGAGGGCATCACACAAAATAACACCCGCCGCAGACCTGGTCTGGGAACATCTTCTTTCTATGTGGGATTTTAATATTTGTTTTAGAAACTCACATAGATTAATTTTATTTTCTTGGAAGAAGCAGCAGGAATGGTAACAATTAAACCCAGTCTTACCGCAAAGAACAGCACTCCAAAGGAATTTCACATTCCAAAAAAAGAAAAAAAACTCAACAAAGTAAAACTTTTGTTTACTTTGTTCCATCTCATAAACAGCCTCAGCCCTTGGTGCTGATCAAATCACTCCCAGCTGTGAGTGGGATGCTGGCCCGTCCTGAGGAGCCCCTCAATGATGGGGGTCCTGCGAAGTTTAGAGAGAATGACAATGTGACAGATCCAGGTGCCTCTTCAAGGTGTCGACCCCAGTGGTTCAGAGGCAGAGTGCAAAGCAGACTGCATCGTGCTGGTTTCATTTTAGGCGCTCCCCAAACCCCAGTGGCGTGGGGGCAGATGGGAGGGAAAGTGGGGCTGGTCCCCCTTCCAACTCTCCCACCCCCACTGGGCCTCAGTTTGTTCCTGGAGAGACCAGGCTTCCACAGCAGAAAGCAGCTGGAGCCTGTTTTCCTTGGACACTTGGAAGCCAGCGTCGGAGTCTGGATAGATGTGTTGTGCTGTGGCCGCCAGCAAGAACGCATTGCTGAAACTTCCCTAATAATGCAACTAAGATGAAAGTCATCTGACTCTTTGAAGTGGCAAAATAAACATCAGTATCAAGCTTCTGGACCGAGGCCACTGCATTTGTTAAGATGTACTTGCCCCTGTTTATTATTATTAAACAATTATGTCTCATTTTTAATTTGGCTTTTCTTAAATGCAGCCTTGTCACGCCAGTTTCTGTAAACACTACACAAATGTCTTCAATCATGCTGCTTAAGGATGTTCTATGGGTATTTTGATAACAAGAGTGTATCAGTTTCCTCATGAATTACCACCACTGAGTGGCTTAAGACAACACGATTTACTATCTTGCAGATACAGAGGTCAGGAGTCAACCTCAGTGGGCTGGATCGACGTGTGGAGGCTGCATTCCTTCGGGGGAGGGGGGGAGGGCACAGGGTAGGGTCATTTCCTGCCTTTTCCAGCTCCCGGAGGCATCTGCCTATCCTCGGCTTGTGGCTTCCTTCTCCATCTTGAAAGATGCAGCGTCGCGCTTTCTGCCCTCTCTGGTCTGTTTCCAACATCACTTCTCTCTCTGACCTTTCCGCCTCCTCATAAGGGTAATCTCCCATCTCAAGAACCTTAATTTAATCCCATCTGCGAAGCCCCTTTTACCCCACTAGGTGACATAGTCACAGGTTCTGGAGGTTAAGATGTGAACCCCTCTGGGGGACCACGATTCAGGGCACCTCAACTAGATTTTGTGCAAGTTTGCAGCAAAGCTTTCCAGTTAAATAGGAAAGTATTTGACAGTGAGAAAAATACAAAGAACAGCAGAGATGACCTTCAGAGAAGAGTTAGACGTGGTCATCTCAGTGGACCAGCCCCAGAGGGGGAGGGGTGGGAACAGAGAGTGTCTTGTACATTCCAGATTTGTTTGTTTGTTTTACTGAGTGCAGTTATTATAAAATAATATTTCTTCAATTACACGCAAAAAAAATGAATGCTGGGGCCTCCCTGGTGGTGCAGTGGTTGAGAATCCGCCTGCTGATGCAGGGGACATGCGTTCGTGCCCCGGTCCGGGAAGATCCCACATGCCGTGGAGCGGCTGGGCCCGTGCGCCATGGCCGCTGAGCCTGCACGTGTTGCCCTTTTCCCAGGACGCTGGCAGTCGGGGGAGATGCGCCTACATGTGGTGCACTGAGATACACGTGACCGTGCAGTGGAGGAGCTGGTACCCAGGGCCAGGTGAGCCCCGGGGGACGAGGCGCCAGGACAGAGGGGGCTCTCTAGGCCGGTGGCCTTCAAACTGGGAGCACAGAAGTGCCTCACTCTTTCCCAGGGACACAAGGAGGGGACCAGGTGCCGGAGCTTCAACATCCCTGTGTTCCCTTCTGGAGTCAGCTCACAGGGGGCCCTTCCCTGGCATCCCTGGTGGCCTGCACACGTCCCCAGGGGTTCTGGAGCGACCCCGAGTGAGGGAGCAGGAGGGGAGGTGATGCTCTGGGCCCCCCAACTGTGGTCAGAGAGCCAGCCCCTGGGGGACCCTAACACTGACTCTTCAAGCTCAGGGGTGCCCAGCACCCCTCCGAGGGTGTGACACGGGGGGAGGAAAAGCACCCAGACACCGACGGTTCAGGCAAGGCTCTGCCCTGTGAGCGGGTGGGACAGCTTCCTGCACGGCCGCGTCTCCACACCGCCCTGGGCAGAAGTGGCGTTTCCTTGTCCGGAAGAGGCAAGCTGCTTCCCAGCCGGGTCCCCACCCACAGGATGTGCCACCTGCCCCCTTGTCTGCTGAAAACATGGGAAAGCTGACCTCTGGGCCGATGGGGTCAGTCATGCTACCTGATTCGCACCGGATTCTTGTTTGATAACTGACGAGCACGGAGTCCAGTTCACCCCCAGCACACACACGTGCACGCACACGCACGCTCGTTCACGGGCTCACACGCGAGCTCTCACACACACACACCCCTCACCAGCAGCACCATGCCTGGGGCAGCCCCCCGCTTCACAAAGAGCCCACCTTTAGCCACGCGTGATATTGTGTTGCTGAAACACGGTGACAGGACAAAGCACGTTGACTCTCCGTGTTCACGATTCATTGAGGAAGTTTATTCAGAGTGACCCTCATCTTGGCCCATACAACACACGCCGGCACGCGGTTAAGAGAATGACCTCAGAGTTACTGTCTCAGTGTTGGTTTCTACAATATGTCAGACGCTACCACTTAAACTTAGGAGGAGAAATTTTAGTTGTCAGAGGCTGAATTTACCCATGGACCGTGGCCAGACAACATAAAAGATGAAACTCTGACCCACAGCCTGCAGCCACCTGCCGGGGGGCCAAACCGCCATCTCCAGGACCAGCTGGGACGGGCCTGTGGGTCACAGCGGCTCAAGGCCAGACCGCGGTCGTCTGCGAGTCCAGGAAGCCAGACGACGACCAGTAGAAATCAGCTGAGAACGGATAAGACTCGGCCTGTGACCGCCAGCTGCCCTAATCTCTCTCCTGCTTCCAGCTCAGGACCAGCGGGAGGGAGACGGCTGTGCTCCGCAACAGCCACGCAGCTCCTGGACGTGCCCTGCCCCCCACGCCCTCGGCCTCCCTGGGCTCCGCGACTCCCCCTTCCCAGCAGCAGGCCGCCCTGCACTGCCTGCCCGCGAGGCCCTGCCCGGCACACTGAATAAAGAGCCTTCGATTTGGTCGGTCTTTGTCTGTTTCCTCAGTTGTTAACTTAAAAATGTACCGGGGGCCACAGAATTTCTCAAGACTCCTTTAGGGGCCTGTGAAGGACACTGGTCTGGGAAGGGGGGGAGGGGCAGTGCCGGCTGGGGAGGGGTCTGGGGGCCTCCTGAGACCACGTCAGTGGGGGCATGGGGGGGGCAGCCCCGTGGACAGCCGGGTCAGCCTCAGCACCCAAATGTCATCCCATAGGCCATCGGGGGCCGAGGGGCTCACAGAAGGTGAGAGGTGGGTGCGTGCTAGCTGCAGGCGGGGCCCAAGTGGACCTGCAGACACAGGAGGCGGCCACCCGCTGGGGCAGGGTGGGGGGTTGCACCTCACTCTGCCCCACCCCCCCCAGGCTCATCCTACGGCCAAGGCAGGTCTCCCGTCCCCGGGGAAGCGGGTGCCTGTGGTTTAACTCAAGGCAAGTTTGCATCTTACCTGGTCAGAGTCCAGTCCAGGACGTCTGCTCCACGCAGCCCCCGGGGGTCCCAGGCTCCTCCCCTCTCATGGCTCCGCCCTCCTCCCACCCAGACCAGCCTAGGAGCAGTTGGGGGCTCAGGCCGGGGAGGGCTTTAGGGCCAGGCCTGGGGGTGACATGTCACTTCGGCCTGACCGTGAGGGAGGCTGGGGCATGGATCAGTCCCGTTCCCAGAAGGAGGAGGAGCGGCCTCGTACCCATGAAGGCCATCAGGGTCACGGCGTCACAGAGGACATTTCTCCGTCTCCAGCCCTGGCCAGGATCAGATGATATGTCATCCCCAGAACCACCTCTCGTGTGTTTTCACCGGTCACTTGAGTTTGGATTCTGGGTCCTCCCTGCTCACCACCCCCTGCCATGCCACTAAGTACTGTGTCCTCCTCATTTATTTCATGGCCTCTGTCATGTGACATATTGGTATCCTCTCTCAAAATAAATTTGGCATCTTAAATTCTACTGTTAGCTATTCTTTCCTTTGGGTTGTTGTAGTAGTCAGCGTTTGCTGCAGTAACAAACAGCCCCAGCAGCCCAGAGGCTTACATTACGTTATGTGAGGACTGAGTCCACTGTAGCAGAGGGCTTGGCTGGCTCCAAGTGTCTGCTTGCTCCAGGATCTCCTGGGACCTCTGTTGTCACCGTGGGAGAGAGAGCAAGAGGAGAAGAACCGAACACGTGGACTCTTTTGGCTCAGACACGCCTACATCCACTGGCCAAAGCAAATCGTGTGGTCAAGCTCAACGCCTGTGGGGTCAGGGAGACACCGACCACTGTGGGCGAGCATGCACTGGCCACACTCCCCCGTCCATCTTGCTTCAAGCCACATCCATGTATCCCACAGCAGGGGGTGGATTAGGGTGTTGGTCACTCCTCCCTGCCTGCTCCCCAGCAGAAAAGCATAAATGGGATGCATGGAAACGGGTCAGGGAGCAGGACGGAACAGGAAGGGGCAGGGGAGGGGAGGGGAGGCCCCGAGCCAGGACAGCCAACAGCTTCTGTCATCACCGACCTGGTCAGTCTCTCCTGGAGGGACCCTGAGAAGAGCTGCCTCCCAAGGTGGTCAGGTCCTCAGATCCAGATGTGCCTGGGGTGGGATGTTCTCCTGCAGGCCCAAGGGGCCCCCTAAGACATCAATCCCGGGTGCTGGGGGCCTGGGGGAGGGAGGGAGGCCAAGAATCAGTCCGGGGCTGCTCGCAGGTCCATCTGGGGCGGCGCCCTTCCTCTTGGGTTTCCTGGGACTCCGCGGGGACAGAAAAGGAAGACTCTCTGCTGCTTCGGGAACTCTCAGCAGGCCTTTCTGGACACCAAGCCTGGCGACTCCTGGGCCCTGGCTTGTGATGTCCGAGCTTGTGCATCTGGGGAGACCCGTGGGAGCCACATCCACGCCTGCAGCTGCTGGACGGTTCCGAGACGGAAGCTGGGTGGGCGGAGGGTGGTGTGCCAGGCAGCCTGATCCAGGTAGCGGGAACAGAACCTGGGTTTTCTGAGGCTGTGAGAAAGCACCTGTCGCCTTCCTGGGTGTGGCCCTACATCTGGTCGCCACCACGTGCCGTGGGATTGACCTGAACAGGGGCGGAGGAGGACCACACCTGGAAGGACCCGGCTGCAGATGTACACCTGGGCCTGCCCCGTGGCCCAAGAAGTGAGTCCACACGCCGCCCCCCACCCCCGTGTGGAGCAGGCCACCTGTCCAGCTGTGTTGCCAAGCCCCTGGGACACAGAGGAGGGACACAAGCCCCTCCCATGGGGGAGGAGGGGGACCCCTTGCCCCAGGGAAGTCCAGTCCCCAGGCCTGACCCCCAAGAGGGCACCCATCTTGGTTGGAACCCTTGAGCTGTGGAACCAGAGCTGGGACACCTGCGTACGCGGGAGCCCAGAGAGGGTACCCTGGTCTCTTGGCCATGAGGCTGGTGTGAGACGGGCCTGGTAAGGGTGAGGGTGAGGATGCAGAGGCCCTGCCACTTCCCTCTCTGTTTCTATGTTCTTCCTCTAAAAAATGAGCTTACGACAGGTGCCCTGGGGGCTCAGTGTGCCGTCACCGTGGTGCCATGCACACAGGGTCAAAGCACAGCCAGCCGGGGTCGGTGCCCCACTGCAGCCACCCACCCAGATGACCCGGGGTGCCCCTCCCAGGCCCACTCACAGCAGCCTGGTGCCCGGGGCCCCTGCTCTGCATCCATTCGTGTGACAGCATAGCAATGGATGAGGGAAATGCCTTTTCAGCCCTGTGTCCAGGGAGGGAGGGGCTTCTCCCTCTACACAGGCTCCCTCCCTGGCCCCTCCCCGGTCCCCAGACCACAGAAGGTGCCGCCTCCCCAGAGACCCCAGATAGCGCCCGGGCCCAGAGCACACAGGCCCAGAGATGCGAACCGTGCATCGTGCAGCCGTTCCGGGTGTCAGACGAGACCAAGAATGACCTGCCGTCAAGGGCAAGTTCAGTGACCAGACTGCACAGCCCAGCAGGGACCAGCCCAGGCCTATGGCCAAGCGAGGAGGGGCAGGCCGGCAGGCCCAGGGGACTGGCTGGTGTGTCTCGTGGTGAAGGGGACCCAAGTCCTTGCAGAGGAAGAGGAACGAGAGACGTCGTTCAGAAGCCACTGTTGGGCTCTCTGTCTCATCAAACTCGGCCATCGTACCCGGCCAGTGAGCTGCGCGCAGCTCTCAGCCTTTCTCAGCATCCCATTTCCCTTGCCTGTCTGCTGCCGGCTTGGGAGGAGGCCGGGCAGGAGGGGCCCTCGGGGCGGCCTCTGGATAGTGGGGACCGGGGGTACCACAGTGTGAACAGCCAGAACCCACGCCTCATCCAGCCTTCCCACTGCCAGTAGGCAAGCAAGGAACTGGTGCAGTGGCAGGACGTTGTCAGGTTTCCACCCGTATGTGGATTTGTACTGCTTTTAGCTGAGACTCATCTAGTGGTTTAGGATGTCTAGGACTGTCTCTGTGTTTACTTGCAAATTCAAGTCAAGATTAAACAAATGGTCTTAGTCAAACATTGACTCTGTCCCAGGCCCACACCGTGCCGGAAGCACAGCTGGAGGCAAGCAAAGCTAGAACGCAGGAAAGTCTCCAGTGAAAAAGCACAGTTACCTCTTCCTGAAGAAGCCCACCAGCGTATTCACAAGCAAAAGAATGAAGCTGGGCCCTCACCTCACGCGTGGAACATACAAAACTTTTCTCAAACCAGACCAAAGACCTAAGCGTAGGATTAAAACTGTAAAACTCTCAAATGAAAACAGAGGAAAGGCTTCACGACATTGGATTGGGCAATGGTTTCTGGGATCTGACACCAGAAGTACAAACCAACAAAAGAAAAAAACTAGAGAAATTAGATCACATCAAAATTAAAAACGACTGTGCGTCAAAGGACATGATCAACAGGGTGAAAAGGCAAACCACAGAACGAGGGACATATTTACAAATCACGTATCTGATAAGGGGCTAAGATACAAACTAGACAAAGAACTTCTAAAACAACAACAACAGAAAACAACGAACGGTGATTTAAAAATGGGCAAAGGACTTGAAGAGGAATTTCTCCAAAGAAGATATAAAAATTGACACTAAGCACGTGAAAAGATGCTCAGTATCACAGATCACTGGGGAAATGCAAATCAAAACCACACAAGGACTATCACTTCGTATCCAACAGCATGGCTATTATTAAAGCAACAACAAACAAAACAAAACAAAAACAAAGTGTAGGCAAAGATGTAAAGAAAGGGGAACCCTCGTGCACTACCGGTGAGAATGGCAAATGGCGCAGCCGCTGTGGGAAATGGCGTAGTGATTTCTCAGAACATTAAACACAGAATTACCGCATCATCCAGCAACTCCACTCCAGGTGCGTACTCCAAAGGAATGAAAGCAGGGACTTGAATAGATACTGGCACACCCATGTTCATAGCAGCGCATGCACAAAAGCAAAAGATGGAGTGTAAACAACCCACACAGCCGTCAGTGATGACGGGTAAACGAAATGTGGTCCTTCCACACAGTGGAATATTACTCAGCCTTAAAAAGGAAGGACACTGTGACACCTGCTACAACATGGGTGGACCTTGAGGACATCATGCTCGGTGACATAAGCCAGACACAGAAGGACCAATCGTGTATGATCCACTTACCTGAGGTCCCTGGAGGAGCCAGACTCACGGAGCCAGAACAGTGGTTGCCAGGGGCTGGGAATTGCTCAACAGGTGTAGAGTTTCAGTTTTGCAACAGGAAGAAGTCCCGGAGATGGACAGCAATGATGACTACACAACAGAGTGAATGTACCGAATGCCACGGTAAATTTCATGTTGTATACATTCTACCACAATTAAAAAAAATAAAGAGGCTAAACGTAACTACATATATATTTTATAATAGAATGTTAAGCTTTACAGAGCAAGTTCTTTATAGACATATCACAGTTAGCATTAAGCTATAATGTAGTGAAACAACAAAAAAATTTAATAGAAATAATACCCTGTATCAATGTTCTTGTATTAGTTCTCCTTAAAATTAAGTTTAGGAATGACCTATTATTTCTATTAGAGGTGTGACTTTAAGCTGAGAGATGTTAAATAATTTAAGTGTGTAAAACAGTATTAGAATGTGCATGTGGACTTGGTTTGTTATAAGCTTAATTTATGACATAAATAAGAGTAATTTAAGTGTTTGAGAGGTTTGGTGTGTTTGTGGTGTAAATGCTTCTTGTCAGGTATTTGAAATGCTTCAAAAGAAAAAAGAATATATTAAATTATAATAGAACTGAAGACATTAAAGGGAATTGAACCTTAATAAAAAGACACGAGCTGCGCATTAGGGAGAGGCCGGAAATTACCCAAGCGTGCTGGCCCTGAACTTGATTAACCGGTTTTCAAATAAGGTGATATCTGGTGGAGACTATTGCAAAGTAGTGGGATAGGAATGGCATATGCTGATTAAGACGGCAATGCTAGAGACAACGCCCTTCTCACCTGTCCCTAAAAATGTCTGTTATCGTCCTGCCCTGAAAACACACCCCATTGTTTTCTTCCAAAGTGAGAGTGTCCTATCAGTAAGCACAGCCACGCGACAATCTGACATAATCCAAAGGGGGACTTCGGGCGCAAGCTGGACCCATGGCCCCTGCCCGGCCCCTGCCCAGAGCTGTGGTAGAGAGGTGGGCAGGGAAGCGGGGCTGGGCAGAAGAGGGAGTCAAGCCCATTCCCATGAAAATACGGAGGAAATGGTTGCTCTCCTGGCAAAACAGAAATGACCAAGATCAATCCCAGAAGAAACGGGACATTTATAAAGTCCAACCTCCACAGAAGGCATTAGAAAGGCGACCAAAGATCCATCTTTGGAAAAATTCCAGTCCTGAATTTCAAATTCAACTGAATTTTATTTACTTTTTAAATAGATATTTCAAACTTGTGTGAACTTTTCTAGGCCACAGAAAAAAGAGGGAAAGCCTCCTTTAATTTGTGAAAACGTAACTTTCACAAAGATAGATGTGGAAACGATGCTATTTCACGTCTACCGATGCAAGCACTCTAGATCGAGTAGTTGCCGAGAGACCCCACCAGTGTACTGAACATTGTGCCAAAGTATCCAGTCATCACACACCATCACCAAGAAGCGTTTCTGTTAGCAACGCAAGGATGGTTCAAGAGCAGGAGAACCGTCATCATTAAGACGAAAAGTTAGACGGAAGAAGATGCAGAGAACCCAGGCTAAGCGTCAGAGAACAAAAGCCCCCCGGGAGGCCTGAGGGAATACAGAGAGTGTCTGTGGCCTGAGCCAGGGGTGGGTGAGTGACAGGAGCACAGGACCTCCACCAAGGGCCTTACCAGGGGGCTCAGTGAAGGCAGGGCGAGGTGAAAAAGCAGTCCTGTGTCCAGATAGGCTGGGAAACTTCTGGGAGATGGAGAACATCGTGTCGTTGGAGGGACCAAAGGATAGGAGAAGGGTTCGCTCTTGGTTGTGACAGTTTGGCTGCAGGTCACGGAACACAGCTCAGTCTTGCAGATGCAGGCAGGGGATACATGAGAAGGGTGGCTGGGGTGTCCCGGCCCTGGCCGGAAGCAGTAGATGGCAGGCATGCCCAACACGTGGACTCTGGTCTCAGCCCTTCTCTCTGCTCCTCTCTGGGGCAGGACACCCCCTCCCATCGCCCTCTCCTGCTCTAGTCTGCAGGGTGAGAACTTGGGCCACCCCCAATCTGAGAACGTTTCACCCTCAGTCCAGGCATCGTGGGCGGGCAGCTGTAGCCACAGCTCCACGCTCCTGAGGAAGGGGTCTGATGGGCCTCTGGGCCCTGTGCCCACCCTGGTCAGAGGTCAGGGCCAGGCTGTCCATGGCCAGGAGTTTAGGCAGAGGACGGGCAGGTCAGAGACCACCTCTCTCCCCCATACCCGCATCCCCTCCTGGCCCCTCCGAGGAGGCCAGCAAACGGCACGCCAGGCTAGCTGGGCTGAGAGCCCATCAGCCAAGGTTACGCTGGGGCCTCGGAGGAGATGGAGTGGTTTGCGTCTTTATTTGGTGCTCATGATAATAGTAAAAATAAGCAAAATAGCTTTTACCCTTCCTGCCCGCCTGCTGGAGGGCACGATGACTGCCTCTAAGTTACACATGGGGGAATCAAGGCAGCGAATGGTTAGAGCTCGCCCACGGCCGGACAACTAGCCACCCAGGTGACCAGGCTCCCCTTTGGGCTCCTGACCTCTCACCTGCCTGCTTAAGTGTGACGGGTAAGGACAGCACAGTGCATTTGGGGAGAAGCACCCCCGTCCCTGGGCCCAGGCTCATTGACACACCTTCACCTGTGCAACTGTGCGAGCCGGGCTCTCCTGGGCCCATGGGGCATGGAGGAGGGGGTGGGGGTGCTGGGTCCCGGAGCTGGGTGTGCAAGGGCTTGTGTCTACAGGCTGCCCTCCCCCTCCTAAGTCTCCAGGTCCCAAAGTTCTGGGACAAGTGGCTGTACACGGGAGCAAACTTGGGCCAGTAGTTTAGGGACACTTGGGGGACCACTGACAGCAACAAGGGCCCTGCTCCTGTCCCACCCAGGCTCACCTGCTTGGGTGGAAAGCTCCCCAAAGTGCAGACAGACCACACGGCCCGTGGAGCCAGGGAACCCCGAGCACACCCTTGACTGAAGCCCAGGCGTGGTGGGCCTGTGGGTGGAGGCCTCACCCAGGGCCTCCTGGACGCTGGTACCAGCTGATTGTTTCAAAGGAAGATGACAGTAACTGAGGGAGAGGCGTCTGGGACCCCAGAGCCCCCGGCGTGGAGGCTGAGCTATGAGGGCAGCCAGGGCCCAGGCAGGGGACCTCAGCACCTTGGGTACAGGTGGCTGAGCAGGAAGCTCACGGCAGGGCCCAGCAGCAAAGTGCTTCCCCGACCCACCAGTGACAGCGCCTGTCGGAGCCGGGTCTGTGCCTGTTGGGCTGGAAGTCTGGGCACAAGCTCCCTGATGGAGCAGGCCTCAGGCGGTACAGAGGAGTTTCTGGCCCAAGTGGAGGGCAGAGGGTGGACCCAGCCTGCAGTGGACCCGGCCCACACTGGGCTTCAGTCCACAGGACACAGAACCATGGAATTTCCCGGTGCCCCTCCTCCACCCCGTCCCCGGAGCAGCTGCAAACACTGGCCACAGAGTGACAGCAGGAACCAGGAACGTAGCCACCAAATGTAAGCGAAGGAGAGTCAGGAAGACCTGCCCCCGCTGTGTCGGGGGAAACACCAGCCTCCGTAAGTTCTGGTTGTCCAGGGAGCAGAGTATAAAGAAAAGTAAAACCAGCACGGTACCATTCATTATTCTGTTTCCTAAACCCAGGAAAACACAGCACCTACTCATGAAAAAAAATTCTGAAGGAAGAATAATACATCCAGGCTGTTATTTTCAGTCAATAAAATTTAAGAAATCCTTTAATGTAGGAAATAAGGGCTGAGATGCAGATGAAATCGACTGGAATTGAGCGCAAGTTGGTGGACAGACAGATGTCCATTGAGAGGAGAGCAGATGAACTAGGGAAATAGTGTGGAATAAAGACACAGTCGTGAGTTGGAAGGACATTTGAAGACAAAAGCTAGACACTCGCCAGGTACAGAATTGCTTTTCCAGAGGAGGAAACATGAACAGAAAGAGCAGAGACAGTAAAATCAAAGATACAGTAGAAGAAACTTTCTTGAAATGAAGACCAATCTCAGTCCATTTAACAAACAGTCTCACTGGGTACCAGGGAAAATGAATGACAGTCTGGTGCAGATCTCAAGTATACAACATCAGGCAAGCACACACAGAGAAACAGCGTGGCCCAAGCGAGTTCTGCACAGGCAGCAGGAGACAACGGAGGACGGCCACGGCGCCACAGCTGCAAGCCCCAACTTCTGTACCCAGCCAGGTCACTGTGGGGTGACCTTCTGCACGTGTGCAGGCAACAGCAAAAACGGTTCTCAGGCACCAGGGGCTCAGAAATTGTGCTAAGAACATTCCCTTCCTGAAAAAACCAACTCAAAAAATTACCCAGGCAAACGAGAGGTGACTCAAAATAAAGACCCACAAACAGGTTAGGGCAAAAAGCAGGAAATGGTGAATGGGGGAATCGAGGCGATTGAAGCTCGAGTGAAGTTCAAATAGAATTTGTGAATAAAATCCAAAAATTACAAAAGAACTATTGCTAAAGCTAAAACCTTCACCTTTCAAGGAGCGACGGCTCTTGGAGGTCTCACTTCCTAGCAGACGGGCATAATCTGGTAGGTAGAACCTGGGAGTGGTGGGGATGCTGTCATGGTCACAGCTAGCACCAGAGTCTCAGGGTCCCCTGCCCACCCCAGTGTCCTTTGACACAGGTCATATGAGAAGGAACACCGGTCCCCATCCCACTCCCGTGACCTGCACCCTTAGCTCAGCCGCCTCCCTCCTGCCGGGTCCCTCCATACTTTCTTGCGGATTTGCAGCTTCTTGTAACATTCAGTCTACCCATTCCTCTTGTGTATGAGACAGGGTTCTGCAGAGAAACAGAACCAATAGGGGATATGTCCATGTCTAGGTCCCTATCCATACCTATAACTATATTGCTCTATAGCTATGCGGAGAGAGGAAGAGAGGGATTTATTTTAAGGAGTCAGCTCATGTGCTTGTGGAGGCTGGCAAGTCCAAAATCTGCAGGGTGGTCAGAGCCCCAGGAAGAGTTGGTGCTGCAGCTCGAGTCTGAAGGCCATCTGGAGGCAGAGCTCCTTCCTCCTCAGGGGACCTCAGTGTGTTTTCTCTTACGACCTTCAACTGATTAGATGAGGCCCACCCACATTTTGGAGCGCAATCTTCTCCACTCAAAGCACTGACTTAATGTTAATCTCATCTAAAAAAAAATCTTCACGGCAAGATCCAGATGTGTTTGGCCAACTATCTGAGTACCGTGGCCCAGCCAAACTGACACATAAAATTAACCGTCATGCCTTATCAATCCTTGAAAAATTACGTTGTTGAAGAAATTATAAGGAGAGGCAAATATCCTCTTTTCTGAAGAGTGAATCACCTAATCTTACCTCACATAACGTGAGTTATTTCTACCATTTGTGTGTGTGTTTATTATTACATTTCAAAAAAACAACGCTTCATTCTGAATTACACAGTTGGAGCAGGGGTAAGGGGACCCCCAAAGGCATTAATCTCACCCTAAATACTGGCAGATTTTCTTTCTACTTAATTAATGCTGAAGAATTTGACAGCACACCACAGACATCGTGCCATTCCTCCCTGAAGTACTTCCGTTTGCATCTCTAAAATGATACAAATATTTCTCCCGTAAACAAAGAATATCACCACCTTAACAAAATCAGGACAAATTCTTTCATAATTGTCTAATCCCCAGTTCGTGTCCTGATTTCCCAGACTGCCCAAGAATATCTTCCACAGCTGGTCTCTCTCGAAGAGGACTTGATCCCGACCGCACACGGATCGTGACAGCCCCAGGCATGGTGTTCCCAGACCACATGCCATTTCCATGACACTGATGTGCGGAGCGAGCGCCGGTGTCCGGGAAAAGCCCCCTGCCTGGGCTTGCCTGGTCGCTGGTTGTCCTGTCCCTTGTCATTCCTGCAGCTGGAAGTTCGCTCTGAAGGCCTGTTAGACTCAAGTTAGTTTTGGCAAGAGGGCCCCGTAGCTGATATCTGTGGACGTGTACCACAGTAAGAGACACGAAATCCAGTCGTCACCTTGTGGGGTGAAGGCCGACTTCAGGCTCGAGCTTCAGCCGGTGATGCCAGCTCACCGCACGTGACAGTGACAGCCCCTGGCCCGCCAGCCACCTGTCCAAAGACCACTCGCAGCCACTGGTGAAGAGTCCACGGGGCAGCAGCACGCCGGCAGGGCAGGTGTGCGCGAAGCTGGGGGCCGTGCCGCCACCCTCCCTGTCGCCGGCTCCGTCGTTGTGGCCTTGCAGCTCCGGAGTGGCTGGCCTGACTCCTGCATGGCTCTGTGGCCGCTGGGCCTCAGTCCTCGCGTGGGTGAGCAGCGCGATGGCCGGACGGGGTGGGACCCTGGCCAGGGGCCACTTTAGCTGATGAACTCCACTGAGGCCCCCAGCACCTCACGGGTCCCCCACTCCCACACCCCAAGGTGGTGTGGGCCCAATAGAAGCTTCCTTCATTGAATCATGTTTCGGAAACGACCGAGCAGGGACGGCGGACTTGCCACCAACACACGGTTTCTCCAAGCGTGGCTCACGCCCCTTGCTTTCCCCAAACGGCTCCCTCCACACGACTGCACCCGTCCCTCCCTGGGTCACAGAGCAGCAGCTCCAAACTCGGCCCCCGAGGCCAGCACAGCACGTCCGCAAGCACCAGCCTAGGGGAGAGGTGGACAGAAAGCCACCCGTGTCCCTGGAGGGGGGCCAGCGAGGACCGCCAGGCTCTGCTGCTCAGGGACCACACTGCCTCTCCTGGGAGAAAAGCCTTGATTTTTAGCATCTGCCCCTTTCCACGGTGTAAACACTCCAGTGGGAAGGGGTGGGGTGAGGGCCAGGTCCGGCCAGCGTGTGGGGGGCCGGGGCCCCAGAAGACCTGGCAGGTTGAAAGCAGAGACCAGATCCAATGAGACGTCAGCACACGGCCCCTGAAGGCAGCCTCCCATGTTCACAAATGTGATTGTTGGCTGTGCTCTGCAACAGACACCCCCAAACCCAGCGGCTGCCACAATGGGGGGTGGAACGTGGCAGGGCTCCACGTAGCCAGACTGCCCCTGCTCCGTGGGCATCAGTGGGTGACTCCGAGCAGGGCGAGGGCTGGAATCCCCTGCAGGCTAAGCTCAAACCCGTGGAGATGGGGCACAAGCTGCAGGGTTCGCCCAGGAGGCACCAAGGTAAGACCAGGGCTGCTCAGACTGGGGCGGGGGGTTACATTTCTCCTGCGCCAGGAAGTGGGGCGGGCACCACAGCTGGCACAGAGTCCACGGGGCCATCAGGGACCCGAGGTCCTTAGTCTTTCTGTCCACGTCGCATGGGCCACGCCGACCGCACCATGTAACTGGGACGTGCGGTTGTGCAGACGGACAGGCTGCTGCCCACAGCTAAGCTGCTGGCATCCTGCAGACGCGGGCTTGAGGCCGCGGAAAGGCCCAGTGCGCCCCGCCTGGGGCCTGAGTTTGGCCACCGGACATCCCTGTGCCCGGGGGGTCTGGGGCATGTGCTCCAGAAGCAGGCCTTCTGGGCAGCGCTTGGTGGGTGGCCCAGGCCCGGGCCCCTCCGGCCTCCCCGCTGGCCCCAGAGCCCTGTGAGGCCGAGTGGGCCTCCACTACCTGCAGCTGAGAGCCCTGATGGGTGTCAACTGCTCCTCAATTAAATAGCGGGGGAAATGAACCCTGAGGGGTACAGCAGATACGGTTAAAAGGGGCAAAAAGTCAGAAAGACGCTCACGCAACCAGGCTCTACCGCGGAGGCGTGGTGGCACAGAGGCTCCGAGCCAGGAGCAGCGCCACAGCGGGAGCTGGGGGCCTTCTGCTCTCCTGGGACCACCCCACCCACGGGCCTCGGCCTGCAGGCCTGCACCGACCCACCCTGCGTGCAGCCCGGGCTCCTGGAAGCCACTCTCCCTAAAGGCCAGGGGGCAGATCTCGGGGATCGTGGGGTCCATGTGGGCTGATTACCAGCTAATTCCTGCTCTGCCCCGCCCAGCGGTGTCGTCGGGGCCGGAACGTGCCACCAGCAATATTCTGCAGCCGCACACACCCGTACGCGTGCACACACGTGCACACACTCACAGGTACAAGCAGACACACACAGACACTCACAGACACACGCACACAGACACAGCCTCCTGAGCATGGCAGCTGGTGGGCGGAGCCATATTCCGACCAGGACCGCATTAAGCTCAGCCGGGGAGGGCAGGGGGCGCTCGTGGGCCCCGGGTCAGGGGTGGGGTCGGATAGTGCCCGTGGGGAGGGGCTGACACAGGTGTGAGCTCTGGACGCACTGCTCAGGGATGTGGACGGCAGCCTGGGCACCGTGGGAGGGTAACCCCGCACCCCCGAGCTGCACCTGCGTCTCACGGGCTCCCGTGACTCAGGCGCAGTCCCTCCTGAGAAGGCCTGGAAGGACTCAGGCTGGAGGGACAGCAAGCCGACCCCGGTGCTCCGTCAGCAAGGGGACTGGGGGTTCTCGGGCCCATGCTGCCCCGGTGGTCATGGACACTTGGCAAAGAGATCCGAGCCTGTGATTACGTTACAACCCCGCGGACCTTCATTAGGGAGAGGATCGGGGGCCTCGGGACACAAGCCCTTTGAGAGCAGAGAGCTCTCCCCGCGGGAGTCGACAGGCTGCTGCTGGCTGGGGGACGGAGGGCCACCAGGAAAGGACCTAGGACGACGTCCAGGTCAGAGAGCAGCTCCTGCCCAGCAGCCAGCAAGCTAACGGGGTTCTCAGTCCTGCGACCGCAAGGACCGGAGTTCTGCCAGTGACGGCAGTGAGCGTGGAAGGGGCCCCGAGCTCCAGCCGAGGTCGCAGCCCGGCCAGCACAGGCCTCGCCGGCGACCTCGTGCAGGACCCAGCCATGCCGGGCTGGACTTGCCACCTACAGAGTGAGCTGATAAGTGCCTGTGGCTTCTCCCATTTACTCATTCATTTTTATTGTGGTAAAATACACACCACATGAATTTACCATTTTAACTATTTATTCAGTGGCACCAAGTAATCCACAGAACTGTGCAACCATCACTTCTGTTCCAGAGCTGTCGTCTCCCCAGACGTGCTGCGTGGACGGACCCCAAATTCAGGTGTTTGAGGAAGCACTTGGAGAAAGTGTGGGTCTTGGCCAGGAGTCACAGGAGCCATGGGAAACCCCGACCAGGCCACTGGGGCAGCTCGTTTCCTCCGGGCAAGCCCCGCTGTGTTTACTTTCTCTGAGCCTGCCTCCTGGGAAACTCCACACGCAGCACATGGAGACTAGCTTCCAGAACATTCCCACCCCCACCCCCACGAGCACTGGCTCAGCGAGGAAGTATGCGAGCCTCCTCCAGCCCTGGAGGCCCCCGAGCAGGCGCTACCTGCTTGCTGGGAAAGAGGAAGGCGTCTGCCCGCTCTCGACCTTGGGCGCCAGGGCCAGCGGGCCTCCTTCCCCAGGCCTTCCTGGCACCCTGGCTGGCTCCTGCAGCCCCAGGCTTTCTCCAGGGGAGTGGCAGGAGGGGGCTGATTTGCACTTGGCCTGTCTTGGCAGTGGCGGGGGGCGCTGCCGAGGGCCCCCCAGGCAGCCCCTCTGGGCAAGCACTGCTGGTTCAGGGCAAGAAACCTGTGGGAAGGCTGCTGTTCTCCAAGCTTCCCCAGCACCTGTTATACCTCGGTTACCTCTGGTCTGCTGGGCCCATGACAGCCTCCAATAAAGATGCCTCCCTCCTGGAGCAGTTTCTGAGTAGTTGTGAATCCACACACACACACGCACGCACGCACGGACACAAGGGCACGTGCACCTGCACGTAAATGCACGCGGGCCTCAGAAGTCCAGGGCCGGGAGACCGCGGCCGCCACACCGCGGGGGTACTGCCTCCCTCCCCAGGACCAGACGGGCAGGGGATGGGAGGGGGCGTTTCGGCTCCTCTGTCGACCACACAGAGCCACTTGTCCTGGAGCCTCCTTCCTGCCCATCGAAGTAACTGGAAGTGTGATCAACTCCCCCTTCCAGTCCCCCAGCCTCAGCTTTCTTATCTAAAAGTTTTCCTTTTTGCAGGAAGCCCGCATGAAGGCGGGACGGGCCTGGCTGAGTGTGGGCTCCTGGCTCTGCATGGGGTGCAGGGGCACCAGCTCTGGGAGGGTCTAGAGAGGATCCTGCGGGCGGACGGACACCCGGCCATTCCGCCAGGGCTCGGGAGACCGCCTGCTGCCGCACACCTGCGGAGGGGCCCGCGTTCCCGGCGTCCAACGCACTGGACGTGAGCGCTGGCCACGGGAACCCGGCCTGTGTTCAGAGACGCGTCGGCTCCTGTGAGGTCACACCACAAAGGCGGACGTGTGCGGCTTCGAGACACACCTTTCCACGGCTGTCGGGATACATGTATTCTTTCTGATGCACTTTGTGGGGAATTTGGAAAGTCTACAAGAGCACGGAGAAGAACCCCAAATCACCCACTTTGTGGCCAGCCAGCGCCAGCTGTTACTGCTGCTGCCCGGACTCCAGAGACGTTTCAATTAACCCAGGGTTGGTCACATTAAACAACGTAACAGAGATGCTCACTGTGCCAGTGAGGACGGGAAGCCTGTTCAATACGACAGGGAATCAGCGCTCATTTCCGCCCCCCACCCTACGGCCGCAGCGCAAGCCGGGGACAGAGCAGGCAGGGCTGGAGGTCCCTGACTGACGAGCAGGGCAGGCCGAGGGTCCCGGGGGGCGGCGACAGGTGAGGGGTAGTGGCTGGCGGTTCCATGGCTCTGTCGGCGGCTGTGTCCCTGGCGGAAGGTGGGGACAGGCTGGGGGTGGCAGCTAGCAGTTCAGCTGACTGGTCTATGTGGAGGTTCCCCACCTCCCCCGTCCTCACTCCAGGGTTCTGCTGCCCCAGGAGCAGTTTCCCAGACCCCAGGATGGACCTTCAGGGCCCTCTGGTGGACAGCTCACCAGTCCCCTAGGGGCACGTCCCCTCCCTGACTGGCCCCTGGGGCAAGGACGAGGAAGCCTTCAGGATGGAGAGTGCGGGGAAGGGGCTCGGCCCCCAGTCGGACCCCTCGGCCTCCCCAGCCTGCAGCCAGCAGCCCTCTCCGCCAGACTGTGACCCCAGGGCCGCGCTTGCCCTCACGCCACCCTAACGCGCCAGGCCCCACCAGCAGCCCCAGGAGCCCCGGCATCCAGCTCTGTCCCCCAGCCTTTCTGGCTCACAAACCCCTTTACCATGTTGCCGTTTTCAATAAAGACATGAGTTTAGGCTAAAAAAAAAGAAGTTAATTTCCTATCTGTACCTCACGACAGCTTTATTTAATAAAATTTAAACTAAATATAAAAAAGGCCAATGTCAGCCTCCACTCAACGAGTGACATACATCGCTTATATCACTTCTGTAAGAACTTGTATTTTTGTAAGGGATAACATTTTTCTTTAAATTTATTTATTTAGTTAGTTATTTTTGGCTGCGTTGGGTCTTTGTTGCTGCCCCCGGGCTTTCTTTTTCTAGTTGCGGCTAGCAGGGGCTACTCTTCCTTGCAGTGCACAGGCCTCTCATTGCGGTGGCTTCTCTTATTGGGGAACACGGGCTCTAGGCACGCGGGCTTCATTAGTTGTGGCACGTGGGCTCAGTAGTTGTGGCTCACGGACTCTAGAGCGCAGGCTCAGTAGTTGTGGCACATGGGCTTAGTTGCTCTGCGGCATGTGGGATCTTCCCGGACCAGGGCTCGAACCCGTGTCCCCTGCATTGGTAGGCGGATTCTTAACCACTGCGCCACCAGGGAAGCCCAGGGATAACATTTTCAATGCACTGCAAAGCGCTTGGTCTGGGAGCGAACCTGCACTAAAACGCGGGTGACATCTAACTTCCTGTCACAGCTGCAGGGCCAGCACACCGTCCTTGGTCACGAATGTCACACTGAGAAGTCACCTGTCCGGGTTTCATTGTGTCTGAGTTCCGTCTCCAAGTGCTGAGGGCGATGCTGCGGGTGGCCCGGGCGCCCTGCTCGGCAGAAAGCGGGCCGGCGGTCTTTGGGCCCAGAGAGCAGCCCGTGGACCACGCCGGGCACGGACCCTTGGCACCAGCTCTGGCTCACGGGGCAGCCAGATGTGGGGTGGGAACTCCCACCTGCAGAACCACTGCAGGTGGACTGTGTCCTGTCGCCTGCAAATGAAAGACCCGTCCTGAGTCCACGGACTCTGCGGAGGAAGGAGGTCAATGCTGTACCCGACGTTTCTCAATGATGCGTAATACGTATAAATCAGTAAAGGTGCGCGACGAACCACGTGAAAAGAGATGGGCCCGAGGCGCTGCGGGGTCCAGGGCTGGGCAGGGGGACCCCGGCGAGTACCCGACCTCCAGCAGGCTTGTCTGAGCCACCCTCGGGGCACATGGGGGTCTCCCAGATCACCCCGGGTTTAAAGGAATGTCGTCTGTCCAAATTCTAATGCAAGTCGGTTCCTTTAGAGAAATCAGGCAGATGCTGCCCTAACGACAACAGGCCCTGGTCCTGGCCCCGAGGAACGCTGCCTGCGAGGAGGCTGCTGGTCCCCAAGAAGTCATGCCTGCTGCCCACTGGGCCCACCCCTCCCTCGCCTGAGGCTCGAGGCCGGTATGGCACTATGCCTGGCTGCCCACGGCCAGGGATGCGATACCCACTCTCCCACGGCCGGAGCACCCAACCTACCTGCGAACCTACCTACCCTCCCCCTCCCCAGGTGCCAGGATGCCACGTGTACGCTGGGCGCTCTGCTGCTGGCTGGGCGGGGAGCCGCAGACAAGTGCTGGGGGCCCTGGGCCGGAGTGGATGGAGCCCCGGGGGCCTGCTGCGCACCGGAACCCGTCCCCACCACAGCGACCAGAGGCTGCAGATTCTACTGGAGGACACTGAGGCCCAGCCGGTGGGGGAGGCCCGGCGGGGACCCGCCCGCTCCCACGGCCAGGAGGGCTGAAGCCCAGGCTGCTGGTCTGGCTCTGAGCGCGTGCCCCTGTGACGACCGCCGCCAGCCTCACTGACCAGCAGTTCAGGGCCCGCCTCTGCAGGGGCGTGGCACTCAGCACACGCGCCCTGGCCGCCGGGAGCAGAGGTGGGCGGCGCGCGGGCACGCACTCGGCGCAGCGTCCACCTGCCCGGCGCCGGGCCGGCCAGGGGCTCAGCGAGAGCAGCTCGATTCCTCTGCCGGCTGTGCCAGGGGCTCCCACGTGGAGGAACAAAAAGTCAGGGCAAGTCCCCAGGCCGCTTCCCAGGAAAGTCCCGACAAAGTCCCGCTCCCTCCGACATTTTCAAGGGCTTATTTCAGCCCAAGTGGGAACGGGGATTTCTTCCTCATGCATCTGAGGAGTCTGGCGGGCAGCGCCGTGCCCGTCACGTGTCCTCCCCTCGCCCTGCTGCCTGTCACCAGATCCTGCTGCAGCCACGGAGCCCGGAGCTTCCAGAGGGGGGCCGAGGAGGCTGCACCCACAGAGGAGGAGAGGGGCCATCCCCCAGGCCAGCACCCAGCGCGCCCCAGGACTGGGGGACAGGACAACCCAGGCCAGCGCCCAGCGCACCCCCAGGACTGGGGGCGCTAAATGCTCGAGCACAATATGTTTCCCCTGAGCAGCTTGCCTCACACCCCAGAGACGGGCGCTCTGGGGGCCCTGACCCAGGCGGGTACCCCAGGACGCCGGCTGACCTGGTGACCCCACTTTCACACGGGGTTTCCCCGGGAGTGTCTCTGTGGTAAAGGAGCCTGACCAGGGAAGTCCCAGACCACAGTCAACGAGGGAAAGTGGGCTCCAGGCCAGGTTGGGCAAGCCAGGCCAGCAGAGCCCTGCAGGGCTCCTGAGTGCAGGGCCACAGCTCCTCCGAGGGCAGAGGGCGAGGGACCGCACGGCCGCCAGCCCTTGTGACACCAGAGGGCCCAGGAGGCGGCCTCCACCGGGCCTCACCCCTGCGCCTGGCGCTGGCCTCCCAGCCTCCGCGCTGCCCTCAGTCCAGACGTGGGCGTGGCCCACGGACCTGAGGGCCCGAGAGCTGGTCGCCCTCTGGGGGGTGACCCCAATGCTGGGGAGTGCGGGGCGGCCGAGAGCAGAGGTGCGGAGCATGTCCCCAACCTCGGGTGGCCAAGGCGGGGCTCAAAGGCACGGGGGCTGGGCGGCTGCGGAAGGAGGGCTCCAAGCTCAGCGGGTGGCGTGCTGGAGGGGGACCTGGGGCACCTGGAGGGGGATGACGAGGAGGGGCCCGTGGGCGCGCCCGGCAGAGTGACAAGCGGCAGGTGCTCTCACCCCGGGAGGCCCTGCCCCACCCGGTGCAGCCCTGGAGGCCGGAGGTCAGGGCACGGACGGCGGCTGTGCTGTGATCACAAGCCAGGCTGCGAGGCGGGGTGCAGGGCTGCGATAAAGGGGCACAGTGGGGGCCACGCCCCAACTCCGAGGCACGGCCGGTGTCCTGGGCCCGGGCTGCCCGCCAGCTCTGGAGAGCACGGGGCAGCCGGCATGGCTGGAGCTCCAGAGTCCCCACGCACTCGCCCGTGGGGTTCCTGTGGACCGGGCGGTGCGTGGAGGCCGCAGTCCTGATGAAAGGGATGACGGAACGCCCCCTCACCGAGGGAGAAAGCCCAGGCCTCACCACTGCCCCTAGGGGCCGTGGTCAGCGTATGCCCCCGCGCTGCCCGCTGGCCGGCGCCCATCCTAGCTCTGTCCTCACCCCTCCCGCTCCGTCCCTGCCCTTGGGACCAGGGTCCCCTCAGAGTGTGGGGCTCACGTGGAACGCGCTCGGCTTCTCCCTACGTGACCCCACTAACCAGCGTCTGCTCAGCGATGGACCTCGCTCCACCACCGCAGTCTCAACAGCCGCTCCTCCTGGGCCCCGGCACAGTTGGGGTCCCGTCCGAGCCCTGCTCTGGGGCCTCCACCTGCGGGGGGCCGGCCGCTTCCCCATGGCAGCCAGCCCTCTCCTGCCGCTCCTCCCCCAGGGAAATCTCCAAACCCGCGTCCAACCTGTGGACGGGCTGTGGGGCTCCCTCCACCCTGATGTCACCTGGGGTGAGAACCCAGCCCCCATAACCCCAGAACCAGCGCCCCTCGAGCCCCGACTTCCGCTGCTGGTCTTCTCAGCCCTGCTGACCACCGCTGGTCCCGTCTCCACGCCCCGCTTGGCCTCCCCAGGCCCCCCCCCAACGG
>NW_020174642.1:11675130-11705932 GCF_003031525.2 Neophocaena asiaeorientalis asiaeorientalis | reverse complement strand
CCTTAGTTCCGTCTGCACCCCGGCGGGCGCACCCTTGGCACAGGGCTGGCGTCCTCCTGCAGGCAGTGGCGGTAGATACCTGCCACGTTTGGACGTGAGCAGACCCTGACCCGTCCCACGGAGTCCACTCCCTGGTGGCCCGACCAATCCTCACGTGCCAGAGCTCACGGCTGGAGGCCCCCGTGCCCCTCGCCTGCAGCAGCGACCTGATTCCCCCAAACCCCCAAGCGCCTCAGGAAGCAGCTTCTTTATTTTCCCCGTTTCACAGGTGAGGAAGTCGAGGCCCAGAGAGGTGGGCGGCTTGCCCCAGGCCACACAGCGCGGAAAATGGAGCTCGTTCAGAGAGAGGGGCCCCTGCCCGGCCCCCACCTCAGTACTGTGGGGCCTGACCAGCCGACCAGCGGGAAGCGCCCCCCCGAGGGAAGCGTGCAGCTTGGCAGGAGAAAGGCCAGCACCGGCCAGCTCCTCACGACATCCTAGGACACTTCAGATGTCAAAACATTTTCAAGAGCCGAAAGACGTCTGTGTGCAAAGCATTGCTTTTGGTATTTTGAGGAAACATGGCTGAACGTCAAACATTCTTCAGACTGCTGACACCCCAGTCTGGGGAAGAGCCCCTGCAGGCAGCTCTGAGCGTGTGCTTCCGGCCGCTGCTCGTCAGTGGGGCCCGCGCTGACAAGGAACCACGAGGAAATCCAGCCCTGCCTCCACGCTGGAGACTGAGGCTATCGTGGAACCCAGGCCTGTGAGCTGAAGCCAGTGAGTAATATCGTGAAGTTCTTAGAAACCGAGAGTTTCAGTGCAAGAAAAAGGTAACACGGCCACCGGGCAGCCCACGCAGTCGAGAGTCCTCCTGATGTCACGCTTATGTGACAAGGCCGCCATGCACGTGCTCACCCGTGCGTGTGTTTACTCTGTGCTCTATATTCTAGGCTAGTTCGATGGAATGGTCTAGAAACAGTGACACCAGAGGCATCTGATCTTGCCTGGGCCTCGATTTCAAAATCCTTTCCCTCCTGAAAGGAAGCAGGCAGGTGTGGACCCGAGCCTGAGGGGGGAGCAAAGGTGTGGCGGGGAGGAAGGTGCTCGCCCCCTGGGGCCGTGGGGGGCGAGCCCAGCGGCCACACTGTGTGCTCTGAGCATCAAACGGAATAATGGCGGGGATTCACCGTGACACTTCGAATGAACAAAAATCCATAAATCCAGGGAGATATTTTAAAAACTCTACGGCTAAATCTCAACCAAAAAAGCAAGAGAGACTGGAGGAAGGGAAACAAAAGAGGCTCTTCTTTAGAGGAACGTCAGCCAATAAACGCAGAGGCGCTGAAGTGACAGCATCGCTACCTGCGGACCCAGTGTGACCACCCACCCACCCCTCCTCGGGCGGAGGCAGCGGCGGAAGCCACCAGGTGAAGGGTTCCTAGGGACCAGGTATCTCTCGGGGCTGAAGCAGGGCCCCAGGTGACTTAGGAGTCAGCAGGGGCAGAGCGCTTGCCCCAGGGGAGGGGTCACAGGCGCTCCTTCCCGGCTGCCCTCCTGCACTCACTGCAAAGACCTGGCCGAGGCGTCTGACCTGGAGATCGGCAGCCTCCAGACCAGGGGTTCTCACCCGCGGCGCTGCTGACCTTTGTGGGGCTGCCCCACACGTTGCAGGGCGTTGAACAGCACCCCCTCTGGAGCGATGGCCACAAACGTCTCCTGAGTGTTGGCAAATATCTCCTGGGGGCAAAGTGAAGATTAAGAACGGCCGCTCTAGAGCCAACCTCCAGGTTTCGGGAACCAGGCAGGAGAGAGCAGGCAAGCTGGAAGCTACAGGGGAGCAGTGAGACAGATCCAGAGCGTGGACACTGTCCACAGCCAAGGGAGTGTCATCAGGAAGACAGCGTAGCCCGAGGCTGGCTGTGACCCCCGTGTGCAGGCTGGCGGGCATCTGTGGGGATGGAGGGCAGCTGCTACCACGGGTGTCCTGAGGGCGTCGAGGTCGCTATGCTATCGTTCTCCTTATCCCAGGAGTCTGCTGAGGGATCTGGTGTCCAAACATGTATGTTGATATCGAAAGAGGTAAAGTGAACTTGGTAACTGTTTTCTTGGGATAAAGGATGTGGGCATTCAGTCTCCCGGTCTTCAAACTTTCTAGACACTTGGCAGTTTTCACAACACATCCCCGTTAGGAAGGTTATGACATAAAAACAAAGACAGAAACAGAAACACAAGTGTTGGTGAGGATGTGGAAAAATTCGAATTGTTGGTGAGACTGTAAAATGGTACAGCCGCCGTAGAAAACAGGACGGTGGTCCCTCAAAGAATTAAAGACAGAATTTCCATATCCCACCTCTGGGCACAGACCCAAAAGAATTGAAAGCAGGGTCTCAAACAGGTATTTGTACAACTGTGTTCATAGCAGCATTACCCACGATAGCCAAGGGGTAGAAACAACCCAGTGTCCATCAAGGGATAGATGGACAGAGAAAAAGTGGTCCATCCACACAATGGAATATTACTGCAGCCTGAAAAAGGAAGGACATTCTGATACCTGCCACGACATGGATGAACCTCGAGGACATTATGCTAATGGCACAAGCCAGACACAGAAAGACAAATGCTCTCTGATCCACTTACATGAGGTCCCGGGAGGAGCCAGATTCGAAGGGACAGACAGGACGGTGGGGGCCAGGGGCTGGGGGAGGGAATGGGAGGGAGTGTTTCATGGGGACGGAGTTCCAGTTTGGGAAGATGGAAAGTTCTGTGGATGGACAGTGGTGATGGCTCCCCAACAGTGTGAATGGACTGAATGCCACCGAGCTGGATACTGTAAAATGGTGAAGACGGTAAGTTTCACATTATTATATTTTCCCACAATTTTAAAAAAGGAAATATTGGTTCCAAAAAACGTTTTCACAACAAAGCACTGAAGAAAACTTCCAGCTGACTCCTCTCTGACTCCAGGGCCCTTTCTGGAGAGAAGTCCCAGGCACGTCAGCCCTGCTCACGTGGCTGCAGCCTGTGAACGGGGAAAGGGGAACGGAGCTGGGGCCACCGCAGGGCTGGGGGACTTCCCCTCTGTCCTCCTGTGTCTGAAAGCTGCCCACTCAGGGGTCCTGCAGTTTGGGCCCCAGCGCCCAGCAGCCTCCCAGCACGTCCCCAGTATTCCGAGACCATGGCCCGATGCCCAGATCTGAGGGCGGCAGGCCCTGTGTCCGGAACACGCACAGCCAGCCGCCCACGGCTCAGAGCCCTGGGGTTTCTCTCCACTTCCCTCCAGGGGCAACTGCCTCATCCACCCCGAGTCCTGCAGCCCGTGCTCTCCATCCCTCGCTCATCCAAAGATGGAGGGGCCCGTGGGGCCGGGCAGGTGGCCGTCACGGGGCCAGGGCCTGGCTTGCGGCTGCAGTCACCCCCGGGCACCTGGGGGCGGTGCAGGGGTCTGCAGGGCGGGCGCTCCGCTCAGCATCACGGCCCCCTAGCCTCCAGCCAGGCCTCCCACAGGGCTGCTCTCCTGAAAGGGCGGGGGCCCTTCTGAGGACGAGGAGAAGGGGTTCCGTGAAGCAGCCCGCCGAGGGTTCCCCACCACTCCACCCGCCTACCCCTGTAGCCTCACCACCGCGGGCCTCATCCCCTCTCTGGAGGGACGTCCTCTCCCCTCTGGAGGTGACCGACAGCTCGCCACTCCCGGGGTGGAGGTGGACTGAGCACAGTCAGGCTGTGGCTGAGCTGGTGCTGGCTGGCGATGAGGGGTCGGGGCTCAGAGGGGCACCCAGACGCATGGGGACCCAGGGCTGAGGGGTGTGGGGGAGAGAGGTGTTGGAAGAGGCTGACACAGCACTGGACCCAGGAACTGGGGGTCCCCTCCCCAGGCTCGTGGGGACGCCACTCTGAGCCAGGTGGACCCTACTGTGGGGAGGGCAGGGGTCCCGACAGGGGGCGGCCCCAAGCCTGGTGCTTCCTAGTGAGTCACTGCACAGCTTTGAGGACAGGCTGTCCTCGGTCACAAGGATGGCCTTGGTGTGATCCCCAGGGTCCGAAACCCTTCAGAACGGGAGGCATTTCCTGTGCCCCTGCCTCAGGTCACTGCGGGCAAGTGGAGAGATGGAAGCAGCGGCCACCCTATGCTGGCACCGGGCGCCTGAGGCCACTGGCTCTGAACCCTGGGGTCGGGGGACAGCAGGGGTTTGGTGCAGCCTCTCGGCACAGAGCATCCCATCCCTCCCATCCCTCCGTGGTGGTGACTTCGGCCGATGCAGACATTCGGAATCCACATTTGAAGTTCCCTGGTGGATGCACCGAGGGTCAGGGTCAGGGTCAGGTCAGGGAGGGAGTGGCCCTCAGGTCACTCCTCTCAGGAGCCAGGCTCCCTGCGGGGTCTGGTCCTGGAGGGTTGAGGGCACCTGGTCAGGCAGCAATGAAGGCCTTTGTTTCGCAACAGATGACAGCCTGCGGTCCAAGTTCAACAGCTGCGGCGGACAGGAAGTCTTGTGCTGACGTCACTGAGAGGAACCTTCTGGTAGGGGAGTGGATCACTCCCTGGGCGACTGCACACACGAGGCTGAGGCCCCGGGCTGGACGAGAGTCCATCCGCCCGTCCCCGCACTCGGCAACGATCCCACTGCAAACCCCGACTGATGGCGACAGGCCCCCACGTGGCGGCCCCGCCCCTGCCTCAGGCCTTGCCTGTCCTAGGACCTGGTGGACCCTGTGGACTCCGGGAGACGGAGCCGACCGGGGAGCTGCCCGCGGGCACCCAGCTCCCTCCCTGACCTGCGCCTCTGGCTTCAGGGTCAGGCCCCGACCTTCCTGTGACCTGGCTGTGTTCTGCTGAGTCACGTCCCTTTGGCTGGTTCTAGAATGTGTCAGGACCCCCCCGCCCCCCCTTGAATGCAGGCAGCTCCTGCGGGGACACACACCTCCAGGTGCAGGTGGGCACCCGCCATCCTCAGCGTCACGACTGGGGCTGCCGCGCACGGGGTTCCCAGCCTGGCTGTACACAGGGGGCCCCGGGGAGCTTTGAACACCCTGCTGCCCAGCCCAGGCCCCGGCCAATCCAAGCAGGGCCGTGAGGGCGGGTCCCCCAGGGCACTCTGGGAAGCTCCCAGTTGTGTCAGAGGTTCTGTAACAAATGGTTTCCTTCCTGGCCACTCGTGGCCCAGAGCCCACCAGCACGGAGACACCGGAACCAGTGGGAAACCCAGTCTCGGCCACCCAGTCACTGAGTCAGTCTGCTTTTCAGGAAGATTCCAGGGACTCTGTGCTCACAGCATCTGGGATCCGCTGCTTAGTGAAGAAGTGGCCACGTCTCATCTGAGTGGGCCTGGGGGTTTGGGTCTCCATTCAGTGTCCTATCGGTTCCCTAGAGGTGCTGTAACCAATCACCACACCCTTGGTGGCTTCAGGCAACAGAAATTCATCCCCTCACATTCAGGAGGCCGGAAGTCCAAAACCAAGGTGTCTGCAGGGTTGGTTCCCTCTGGAGACTCAGGGAGAAGCTGCTCCAGCCCCTCCTCCGGCTCCCAGTGGCCCCAGGCGTCCTTGGCTTGTGGCCACATCACTCCCGTCCAGCCTCTGTCGTTAACAACCTCCTCCTCTCTCCATGCACTTCTTATAGGGACACCTGTCACTGGGTTCAGGGCTGACCCCAGTATTCAGGACCATCTCATCACAAGGTCCTTAATTTAATCACCTTTGCAAAGACCCTACTTCCAAAATGGGGTCCAGGTGGATGTATCTTTTGGAGGGGGGCCACAATTCAACCCTCTACAGGATCTGGGATGAACGTACTCCTTCCACAGAAGAGCAGCCGCATCTGGACTGTGCCCAGCTGTGGGGCAGACATGTCTGCTGGCCCAGCACCTTCGGAGGACTGAGGGTCGGAGAGCACCCCCCAGCGAGCCCACAGCTGAGGGGTGGGGGGGCCAGCCGTTCGGGATGCCAACACTTTTAGTTCAGTTCCCAGGACAGAGTTCCCTGGGGCAGGTCTCCATGAACACGACTGGAGCAAGATATGGGCAAAGAAGAGGGTCGGCGGGGCCCACGACCCTGCGAGGCGCATCCCTGGGAAGCACGCGTAGGGCCTGAGACGTTCTCCAATAAAGACGCCTGTTCAGCTCCGTTTAACCTGCGTTTTCCTGCACAGGAAGGGCCACCTGCCAGGATGCGTGCTGGACACCACACCCACGCCCCCAAAGGGGGTGCGCTGTGGACCTGGCCGTCCCGGGCTGGCCCAGCATCCCGGGGCTTCCCCTCACTGCGTGCCCTCCAGCCAGGCTATCCCTCGTCCTCACCCCAACCCTGGGGCTCCAGGAAGTCCTCGGATGTGACATGGGAACCAAACCAACTCACAGTGCCAGCTGCTGGGCTCGGGACAGACGCCTGGAAGAGGACTTGGGGTCGGGGGCCAGTTGTGATTTATGACCCAGAGGGAGAAAGCCTTCCGACGCTTGTTAACATGGGAAGGAAGCCACTCAGGACCACGGCTCAGCCCGAGTACCGTGGAGACAGAGGGGGTTCGCTGCTCAGAGACCCCCGAGTGGACAGGACACCTTGGGGGATGGCGGGGGAGGGGAGATGCGCCACCTACAGAGGGCGGGGTTCTCCACAGATGCCAAACAGACCCTGCAGGATTCCTGCTACGACTGGACTGGGCAGGGACGGACTCGGAAGCGCAAGGTGGGTGGGGGGGGTCCCAGTGGGGGGCACAGAGGAGCCTGGCTGGTTTGTCCAGCTCCAGGCTGTTGGTCACAGTGTGAAGAGGAAGGAACACATCTGTCCCTGGACAGAGGCTGAGGCTGGATGGGGGTGGGCACGAGGCAAGGGCACCCAGGAGAGGAGAGCGGGTGGGGCTGGGAGACACAGCAAAGGGGGATGGGTGGTGGGGATGCACCACGATTGGCCGAAGCTTCCAGGAGAAAGGCTCACGGGAGGTGGGGACCCTGAGGGCCGGGGCCTGGGGCGGCCACCTGGGGCCCCCAGGTCACGGAGCCCCGAGCCTGCTCTGGCCTGCCTGAAGCTGGGGGTGATGGTGGGCCACGACAAACGCGGTGACGGGGCTGGAGGCCCGGGAGGCGGGACCTGGCCCGGGTCCCGAGCGCCCCCGCCTGCCCTCTGCTCCTGCCTGCAAGTGTCGCCTTCACTTACTGGCCCACCACCCACCCACACGTGCAGACAACGTCGAGTTGGCGTGTTCATAACCTGGCTCCTCTTAGACCAGTACAAAGAAAGGGGCCCCACCTGAGAGGCAGCGACCCCTGTGCGCCACCCACCCAGGCCGTGGGACTGGAGAGGAAACGTGCCACGGGGACTCCCGGTGCAAGCCACTGGCCATGGCCACGACACAGCGGCCTGGCGCGGGGGTTCCCAGGAGAAGGGCACCTCTGTAGAAGCCCGACGGAAGGCCTGGGGGGCTTCCTGCCCAGTCTGAGGATGCCCAGCCCCCCAGGATCCCAGGACCCTGGCAGGCCCGGTCCTGGCCCATCACGTTGGAAACGTCCTCCGACGAGCAGCCCTCACGTGGGAACCTCTCCACCCTGCAGCTTGCCTGTGAAACGTTCATACCCACGATCCCGCAATCCCGGTTCCGAGAAAATACCCTGAGGAAAAAGCCTTAGAGGCCAAACGTCCTTCCCAACATTATTTTAATCAGGAAAATTCTAAACCACCCCAATGTCAGTTATAATAATGGGGCGGGGGAGGGAGTTTTATGTCAACGCCCCTTGAAAAAGCACCACGGGGCCGTCCAAAAGTCCCCACGTCCCGGCAGGAATGTCAGAAAGGCCACGAGAGCACAGGGCTTGTCAACCAGGCTGCGTCGTGCACTCAAGTCTACGCGCACGAAAGACCCTGAACACGGCGAGGCTGCTTCGGGCACCCCCGACGGTAACAACATGGCTGAACCAGACGGTGTGGGCAGCTCAGCTGTCGGGAGAGCCCCTGGACGGCCCTCCCTCGGCTTCCCATGCTGGTGTCGTGACTGGGCTCTTCCCTATCGCGACCAGGTTAATTAAGGGCCTGTCCACAGTGAGGACCGCCTCCGTGTCCATCTGGGCAAAGGGCGGCACAGCCACCACCTCCGGACAGGCACCCACCTCGGCAAGGGGCAGTGCCCCCCACCGCCCGCCCTCACAGCTCGAAGACCCCCTTCACCCGGCTCAGCCTCCCGGGAGGCCCAAGGGGGACAACAGCTGCCCACTGTGACCGTGAGGCATCGGGCAAGCCCCTCATCGGGACCGTGCTGTGAGCCCTGGCGTCCTGAGAATTGGCCAGCAAGGGGTCGCCGAGTCCAGGCTGGAGGCTCCACGGGGTCCTCGTGTTTGCTTTGGTTTCCTGTTGTCTGGCTTGGCTGTGACCGCTGGGGAAGAGGGCGAACGCCCCCTCCGACGTGCCCAGAAACCCTGTTTAATCTGGGTGCCCCAAGGCGTAGCTGACACATAAAATGAACAACAGACGGGCATCAGCCTGCTGGAGGGGCTGGGGAGCTGGGCCGGGGAGGCCTTGCCTTCTGTCCTCCTTCAGGAGCCTGGATGAGCACCCCCCCGCCCCCCAGGCACAGCACGGGACCTGAGATGCTGCAGCCGTGACCCTAAGCTCTAAGGTGACTCACTTGATAAGGGACTGACCTGGGGACTTCCCTGGCGGTCTAGCGGCTAGGATTCCACGCTCCCAACGCAGGGAGCCTGGGTTTGAGCCCTGGTCAGGGAATTAGATGCCGCAGGCTGCAACCAAGGATCCTACACGTGGCAGCGAAGATCCCACGAGCTGCAACTAAGAGCAGGCACAGCTAAATAAAAAAATAAAAAATAAAAAGGGGCTGACCGTCCGGAGCCATCTAGCACCTCCATAACGGCTGGTGCCTGGATGGAAATCCCCCTTCAAAATCCCCAACGGGCTCCCGAGACCAACTTCCTCCTCCAGACCAAGCCGGGCCATGACGCTGGCTGTCAGCCGCCACAGCTCCAGACTGAGTGCTGGCCCCGCCCTGCAGGAGGGGCCAGCGGGTGAGAGGACCAGGTAGGTCCCACCCAGGGACAGCACGGACCCAGGGCTGCTGGAGGGGTGGCGCTCTCCCAGACACCCTCCCGGCTCCTCCATCCTTTCGTGCCCCCAGACACCCACCCACCTGGGCTCCCGTCTGGGCGGAGGCATCTGGGAACCCGTGTCCCTGATGGACGGGGCTGGGGTAAGGAAGCCCTGCCCACCTTGTCAGCTGGGGCTCGAGGCCCCTCCAGGGCCCGGGGGGCCAGTTATGACCTCAGACCTGCCATGATGGCCTCCCCATCTGTCTGCCCACCTGTGCGCCCCTCCTCCAGAAATCCCTCGGCCGCCATGTCTCAGGTGGCTTCTGGAGGTGGCCTAGGGCAGCCAGTGGGAGCCCCGGCTGAGAAGAGGAAACCCCTGTGGGCACCGCGGGGTCATGTCCCAGCCCTGGGGTGGGGGGGCGGCCACGAGAGAGTGGGCTCTGGGGACAAAACGGGCATCAGGCAGAATGCGCTCCGGAGGCCGAGGCCCCACCGGTCGGGCAGAGCTGGGACCCGACACCCAGGCAGCCTCTTTCTTAATTTCTTCTCTGAGAACCTGCTCAGGAGGGTGTTCCAGGATCCAAAACCCACGTCCACCCGGAGTGGACGAGTCCTCCAGGCGGGCGGGCAGGCAGGCAGGCGGCTGCCGGGTGGCGTCTGGGGGCCCGGAACTGACTCTGAGGGCCGCACGGCACTGGGACTGTCCTTGTCACCACTGAACCGTACGCTTCTAAACAGCTAAAGTGGTAACAATTATAAACAACAACAATCCCTGTAAAGGGATTCTCCCCACGAAAGCCCGGGGGCCGGGGAGCTGGAGCCTTTGTGCCCTGCATCCTGGGCTGTGCCAGGGCCGGCTTCAGGCAGGAGCCCCACGAGCCTGTCAGGAGGGTCCCAAATGGCAGCCTCATTCAGAGACCCATCCAGAACGAGCTCTGCTGTTAGAGGGGCACTGCCTGACCCGAGGTGCTCAACGGCCGCACCTTCAGCCCTGGATTGACTTCTTAAAAAAGACGGTCTGGCGGCTTCCCTGGTGGCACAGTGGTTAAGAATCCGCCTGCCAATGCAGGGGACCAGGGTTCAATCCCTGGTCTGGGAAGATCCCACATGCCGCAGAGCAACTAAGCCCATGTGTGACGACTACTAAGACCGCGCTCTAGAGCCCGCGCTCCACAACTAATGAACCCACGTACCGTAACTGCTGAAGCCCGCGCACCTAGAGACCGTGATCCGCAACAAGAGAAGCCACCGCAATGAGAAGCCCGTGCACCGCAATGAAGAGTAGCCCCCGCTCACCGCAACTAGAGAAAGCCCGCGCGCAGCAACAAAGACCCAACGCAGCCAAAAATAAATAAATAAACAAGCAAATAAAGACGGTCTTATGGGCTGACGTGTGTACCCTAAATCCACCTGTTGGAGCCTGGCCCCCAGCACCTCAGAATGTGACCGCTTTTGGAGATTACGCCTTTAAAGAGGTGACTAAGTTACAATGACGTCACTGGGGTGGGTGCAATTCCACCTGACTGGTGTCCTTATGCAAAGGGAAGGTCGGGACACAGACGTACAGAGGGATGACCGCATGGGGACACAGGGAGGGAACGGCCACAGCATGCCCAGGAGGGAGGCCACAGAGGGGCCCTGTTGACGACCTGATCTCAGACCTCCAGCCTCAACTGTGAGCGTGAACTTCTGTTGTGTAAGCCGCCCCATCCGTGATGTCTGTTACGACGGCCAGAGATGAGCGGCTTCCAAACTTCCCCTTTGATTCCTCTAAGGTACTGGTGTCGTCCCCAAGCCAGGGATGGGCCCCTTGGGCTGAGAGCCCAGTGTCCCTGTAGGACCCCAGGTCACACGCACAGAGCCCACAGTGGACGCGGAGCCTTCCGGCGAGAAGTCTCACAGAACTTCCTGTTCGGGGCCGGATCCGAGCACCAAGAGACACTTGGTGTATTTTAGTACTTCTGCTATCTGACCTCAGCCCAAACCAGGAAGTGCAGGGAAGCATGAAAATGAGACAGAAAATATTAAAGAGAACGTTTTTTAAAAGAAGCCACAGGTTATGATATTTGAATTCCATAAATTCTTCCCAAGTCCCCCACTGTGTCCCTGGGCCTCAGCCCCCAGCGGGAACACCCTTCTGGAGCCAGAAGTAAGGCTGCACATTGCGGGAGGGGCAGGCAGCAGAGACACGAGATCCAAGCGGCTGGAGTGCAGACCAGAAAGGCCAGGGCGGACCGCTGTCCCCGTGTGGGAAACGATGGGCAGGGATCAGTGCCGGAGCTCCAAACCGGGTACCTCGAGGCCCCATGGCCCACAGTCTGGAGGCAGGAGGCTGGGCCCGCGCCTTCAAGGGCCCCTGGGGGCTGGGCCAGGGCCCATCACGGAGGAGTACATCACCGATTCTCACCTTTAAAAGCAGCCTCCACCCCTTGGGGGGTCAGGACGCTTGTGGTTTCAGCACAGCCAGCCCCCCGAGTCCCCCTCCCCTCCAGGCAGAGAGGTGGGGACCAGCCTAGCCAGGGTCCCCAGGAGCCGCGAAAGCCCTTCTGAGCAGGGGAGAGGCGGGGGTGGGGCTCTGGACTGCTGCTGTCACAGCAACAGGGAAAGCTGGGTCCTGAGGTCAGAAGTGACACCCCTCCCCGACCCTGCTCCCCACACAGGGTTCGGCTGCACTTGGCCACCAGGACCAGGCGCTCGAATGACTGAATGGTGATCGTTTTTCTTGTGGCTGTAGTGGTTTCCTAAGAAGGTAACTCATGCTGCGAGATAAAAAGTAACTACCGTTTCTGCAACGCCTACAGGCTGGCATCTCCCTGACTTTGCCCTAGACGCTGACATATGAGCACACATTCGTGCCCACGCATAACACGTGCGCGCACACACCTACGTGCATACATGTGCCAACACCCACACACACCTACACATATGTGCCCCACACGGACATACGCACCCATACACACGTGCATACATGTGCACATACACACACTCCAACACGTACACCCCCACACCCCCACACCTACACACACACAGACCAAGTCCTCTCAAGCCCCCGTGAGCAGGCAGTGTCACCTCCATCTCTCCGCGGCCTCAGCAGTCACGCGACCTGCCTGAGGTCACGCGGGAGGACGCATCAGGGTCCAGGCTTTGCCCAGCGGCGCCCTGGGCGCCGGGGCGATGCTGCTGGTGGCCACGGGGCTCGTGCGCTCACGGCGCCGGTCTTCCTCCGGCGGCACCAGCGGATCACTGAGCGCCCGACGTCCTCCACCACTCAAGCTTGTGCCAAACGTCTACCTGGGAAACCCGTCTCCCTCCTGGATATCCAAACATCTGACCTCAGTCCCCAGAGGACTCGCACGGGGCCGCCGGACCTGACTGCAGAGCCTGTGGCCACCTGCATGGGCATCCGGGGAGCTGGGCCTGCCTCCCTGGGGACACCTGTTCTAGAAACACCTGGCGCCCACCCCTGGCAGCTCCTGTCCACACGTGGATGAGCCCCGAGCACACACACCACCTCAGGTATTTCTTCCTTCTAGAGTGAAACCACTCTACTTGTCTCTTGGATGGACAGTGGCTTTGCATTTTCACCACATCTGTGACCCTCCGAAGTCCCTCACTACTCCCTTCACTGGGGACTCGCCCAGCAACCTGGCTGCAGGGCCCTCTGCCCCGTGAGGCCCCACCTCCTGACCCTCAGGGCCCCGCCTGGAGGGCACGCATACGGTACAGCCGGCGGCAGGGGCAGCCTCTGGTGAGTAGGGCCAACCACGCAGGCAGGATAGGCCCGAGCCCCACCTGGGCAGGCGTGATGCTCACCAAAGTCACAGACGATCTGTCCCTTTGTGGACCACAGAGGTGCGCGGCCTCTGTTGCACCCCAGCCGCAGACGGGCCATGCCCCAGCCTTCCCTTTGACCGCCCATCCGATGTACAGGTGTCTGGGGACCTGCTGACATTTGGCACAGACCATTCCAGATCCCACCCCTGCCGCCTCGTCAGGTTGGGGAAGGCGCCTGTGGGGCAGCTGTGGGAGCCATGGGGTATTCAAGCCACTCGCTCACGCCGCAGACCCTGGCTCAGCGCATTCCTGACCCAGGCCCTGTGCCGGGGGCTCAGACTCCGTGTGAGCAACAGCCCCGTCTGTGGGGAGACGGGCCAGGGGACAGACCCCACGTCAGGGGAGCTGAGCGTGGGCAGCCTGCTGGACGGGCCTCTAGCCCAGCCTACGGGATGTGGGTACCAGTTATCTCCTGCTGTGTGACAAACCGCCACAGAAACCTAGTGGCTTAAGACAACCATCCTTTCACCGATCATGGTTCTGCAAGCGGGCAATGCGGGCTGGTCTCCCCCAGGGCCGCTCACGCCTACAGTCACTGTCCGAGCAGCTGCCAGACTTGCAGTGACAAAGGCGTGCAGTGCAGACACCGCAGCCCACCATCGAGCGCGGAACCACAGGCGTCATGCCCCTCACCTCCGAGGCCCGGCTCTGGGCCCGGGCGGGGCTAAAGGACTGGGCACACACGGTACCCGCCTGCCACCCGCCCCTCACCAAGGCAGCCGTGGCAGCTCTCCAAAGCCAGCGTGCCCCTCCCCCAGCACCCACCCCCTCCTTTCTCACAGGAGTGTTTCCAGGTCTGTCAGGAACAGACAGAGCGGGACTTCCCTGGTGGCACTGCGCTCCCAATGCAGGGGGCCCGGGTTCAATCCCTGGTCAGGGAACTAGATCCCACATGCACGCTGCAACTAAGAGTTCGTGTGCCACAACTAAAGAGCCCGCGTGCCGCAACTAAGGAGCCTGCCTGCCGCAACTAAGACCCGGTGCAACCAAATAAATGAGTAAATAAATACATATTTAAAAAAACACAACAGAACAGACAGAGCTTCCAACACTGCACCCCGCCTCCTGCAAAGGTACCCAGCATGCAGCAACGCTGGCCCAAGGCCAGGGCCAATTCCAGAACCGTCCGCCTGACTTGGGTGCGGGGCCCAGGGGCTAAATCTCACCCCTGTCGCAGCACAGGTTAAAGGTGACATCATGCCAAGAACCCAGAACGAGGCACATCACAGTCAAAGTGCAGAAAAGCAAGATAAAGGAAAAATCCCGGAAGCAGCCAGAGAACAGAGCACCTCACCTACCTGCAGAGGAGCAAAGACAAGAATTACATGTGATGGCTCCTCAGAGACCACAGAAGCAAGGACAGAGTCGAGTGAAACACTGGGAGAAAAACCCACCTAGAACCCTACACCCTGCGGAACTGAAATTTTATTTTCCTTTTTCTCGGCAGAGCTAACAGATGGCAGTTCGTTCAAAAGAATAACAGCAACAATGTGACCAGTGATTGCGGCTCACGGACAAGCGAAGTGGAGGGCAGCCCTGGACCAAGGGCGGGGGCGGGAGTGGGGATGCTCCACCCAGGAGACGGCACAGGGCTATCTGAAAGTAGACGCGGAAGAGGTGTAAACCTGCTGCAAACTCTACAGCAGTTACCGAAACAAGTAAAAAAGAAGTAAAACTGATATATGCTGTGGAAAGAGGGAAACTGGAATCATGTAGAACGCTCAGTGAGAACCATACAAGGCGGAAGAAGAGCAGAAGACTAAACAGGAACAAAGACCAAAGGCCGTGAGCAGGACACAGCAACAAGTGTGGTAGATACAATGGCCAAAATACAGCCATTACAACACAGAGACGGTCAGACCCAACTACATGTAGCCTACAAAAACCCCACTTTAAATATAAAGACACATATAGATTAAAATGAATGGATGGAGAAAGATTTGCCATGTGAATACTAACCCAAAGAAAGCAGGATTAGCTGTATTAATTTCAGACAGAGCAGACTTCAAAGCAAGGAGGGCGATCGGGGACAGTGAGGGGTGCTACACGACGATAAAGCGTCAGCTCTCCAAGAGGACTCAACGACCCTGAACAGGTATGCACCTTCCAACAGAGCATCAGACAACATAAGGCAAAAAGTGATAAAACTGCAAGGAGAAATAGACAGTTGAAGACTTTGACACCCCTGTCTCAGAAATGGTCATATCCAGCAGGCAGAGGACCAGTAAGGGCACAGTTGAGCTAACCACCGCCATCAATCATCAGGATATAACTGTCGTTTATAGACTACTTCAATCAACAACAGCAGGACACACATTCTTCTCAAGCTCACATGGAACATTCACAAAGGCAGACCACATTCTGGGCCGAAAGACACATCTCAACAAATTTAAAAGAATAAAAATCATACTCTTAGACCACAGTGAAATTAAACCGCAAAGACAGCTGGAAAAGCCCTAAATACTTGGAAATTAAACAACGCACTTCTAAATAATACATGGATCAAAGAAGAAATCTCAAGAGAAACTTAAAAATATTTTGAACTAAGTGAAAATGAGAATACAACTTAAAATTTGTGGGCTGTAGCTAAAGCAGTGCTCAGAGGGAAATTTATAGCATTGAATACATATATTAGAAAAGAAGAAAGATCTAAAATTAATCATCTAAGCTTCTACCTTAGGAAACTAAAAAAAGAAAAGCAAATTATAAATCCAAAGCAAGCAGAAGAAAAGAAATAATAAAAATCAGAGCAGAAATCAGTGAAATTGAAAACAGTTAAGTTAATAAACAAATGAGACCAAAAGCTGGTTCTTCTTTGGAAAAATGAGTAATATTGATAAGCCTCTAGCCAAGCTAACTAAAAAGAAAACAAAAAAGATGCAAATTACTAATATGAGAAATGAAAGAGGAAACATCACTACAGATCCCATAAACACTAAAAAGATAATAAAGGAATACTATGAACAATCTATACTCACAAATTAACCTTGATAAAATTGACCAGTTCCCTGAAAGACACACCCGCCAAAACTACGTAAAAAGAAACAGACAATCTGAATAGACCTTTATCTATTAAAGGAATTGAATCAATTACTAAATAATCTTCCAAAACAGAAAGTACCAATCCCAGATAGGTTCAGTGGTGAATTCTACCAAACATTTAGAGAAAAAATTATACCAATTCTCTACAATCTCTTCCAGAAGACAGAAGCAGAAGGAATACTTGCTAACTCCTTCTATGAGGCCCAGTGTCACTCTAATATCAAAACCAGACAAAGAGGGCTTCCCCGGTGGCGCAGTGGTTGAGAGTCCGCCTGCCGGTGCAGGAGACACGGGTTCGTGCCCCCATCCAGGAAGATCCCACATGCCGCGGAGCGGCTGGGCCCGTCAGCCATGGCCGCTGAGCCTGCGCGTCCGGAGCCTGTGCTCCGCAACGGGAGAGGCCACAACAGTGAGAGGCCAGCATACCACAAAAAAAAGAAAAAGAAAAAGAAATAAAAGTTATTCAGATGGAGAAGGAAGACATAAAAGTGTCTTTATTCACAGATGACAAGAATCAACAAAAAGCCTCCTGGGAACAAAGAAGCAATTACAGCAAGGCTGCAGGACACAAGGTCAATGCACAACACAATACGGAAGGAGAACAACTTGACTTCAAGACTTACTACAAAGCTACAGTAATCAAGACAGTGTAGGATGGGTAACAGAACAGAGAACTAGATCAATGCAACAGAAGAGAGGCCAGAAATAGACCCACGTAAACAGACCCACATAAATCCACTGATCTTTGACAAAACAGCAAAGGCAATGCAATGGAGCAAAGATAACGAAAGGTGTTGGAACAACTGGATGCCACATGCGAAGCAATGAATCTGGACAGAGACTTTACGCTCCTCACAGAAATTAACCCAAAATGGATCACAGGCATAAACATAAAATGCAAAACCATAAAACTTCTAGAACATTAGAGAAACCCTAGGTGAGCCTGGATATGGTGATGCCTTTTTAGATGTAACACCAAAGGCATGATCCATGAAAGAAAGAACTGATAAGCTGGACTTCATTAAAACTGAACATTTCCGGGAATTCCCTGGCGGTCCAGTGGTTAGGACTCTGCGTTTTCACTGCCGAGGGCCCAGGTTCAATTCCTGGTCGGGGAACTAAGATCCCGCATGCCACACGGTGCGGCCAAAAGAAAAAAAAACCTCAAACACTTCTGCTCTACAAAGACACAGTCAAGAGAATGAGAAGACAAGCCACGGGCTGAGAAAAACAATTGCAGAAGAGATATCTGAGAAAAGGCTGTTACCCAAAACATACAAACAATTCTCAAAACGTAACAAAAAGAAAATGAACAGATTTTCAAACAGATCAAAAGATCTGGAAAGACACTTCATCAAAGAAGATATACAGATGGCAAACAAGTATATGAAAAGATGCTCCATGTCATAACATCATTAGGAGAGGGAAAACCAAATAAGGTACCACTCAGCACCTATTAGTGTGGCCAAAATCCCACACCTGACAACACCCAGTGCTGGGGAGGACATGAAGTCCTCGTTCATTGCTGGTGGGAATGCAAAATGGTGCAGCCACTGGGGAAGACTGACTGGTGGTCTCTTGCAAACTAAACACACTCTCACCATGCAATTCAGCAGCTGTGCTCCTGGGTATTCATCCAAAGGAGCTAAAAACGTACGTCCACACAAAAACCTGCACACGTGTGTTTACATCAGCTTTTTTCATAATTGCCAAAACTTGGAAGCAACCAAGACGTTACTCAGTAGGCACATGGATAAACTGTGGTCCATTCAGACAAGGGTGTGTCATTACACCATTAGAAAGAAATGAGCTATCGAGTCAAGAAAAGCCACGCAGGAAACTTAAATTATAGACTAAGTGAAAGAAGCCAATCTGAAAGGCTTCATACTGTATGATTCCAACCACGTGACATCCCAGAAAAGGCACAACTATGAAGACAGTAAAAAGATCAGTGGCTGCCAGGGGTGGGAAGACGGGAGGGATGCACAGGTGGGGCACAGATTTCTAGAGCAAACTAGTCTGCACGATACTACAGTGGTGGGTCAGCGTCATCACACGTTTGTCTAAACCCGTGGGACGCACACCACCAAGAGTGAGCCCCACGTAACCTGTGGACTCAGGGTGATGACGACGCATCCGTGCAGGCTCATGGACTGTAACAGACGCACCATTTGGTGGGGATGCTGACAACGGGGGAGGCTGTGTGCGGGGCGGGGTGGGGGAAGGTATGGGAACTCTCTGTACTTTCCAGTCAACTCTTCTGTGAACCTAAGACTGCTCTAAAGAGTAAAGTTTATATAAAACAAACAAAAAAACGTGTTATCAAGGAAGTCTTGCAGGAATAGGAAGCTGTGGAAGGGCAGGGGTCGTCCAGCTCTGGTGGACGGCCTGGAGCTGAGGTGAGGGCGGCACGGGGCCTCCGAGTAAACCCCACGCTGGTCAGCGAGCCTCACACGCGTGCACACGTGAGCGTGCGCACACAGGCCACAGACCGTGAGCTGTGGCAAGCCCTCTGCAGAGGGGCCCTGGCACAGGGAGCTGAGGGCCGAGGGGGCTGGCGATACAGACGGGGTGCCAGGTTTTCCAGGTGGAAGGGCCTGCAGGGGCAGTGAAGAGGTGCCCACGAAGGGGCCCAAACAGACAGGGGAAAGGGCAGGGACGGTGGGGTCCCGGAGGGCCACAGGCAGATGACCAGCCCTGTCCCCGCGGTGCCCGTGGTGCCCACAGGAGGAGGCCACCCAGCCAGGCCTGGTCAACCCTGGGAGTCTGCACCAGACCCAAGGATGGCTCTGCAGCGCCCCCGGCAGCCTGGTCCCCGCCAAGGAGCCTCCAGGCACCCCCACGCCCCGGCTGCCCTTGAGCTCCCCAGGCCCGTCCCCGTCGGGCCTGCTGCTCACCCTGCCTCTGGTCCTTGCTGAGACGGTGCCTGCCCCTTCCCTGACCACCCTCCTGCCCGGCGGGTCCCCCGATACCCTCAGGCCCCTGGCTCACCTGCTCGCGGACCCGCCAGCCCCCAGCCCGGGCCCCGGGAGTGCAGGGTCGTGTCCCCGTCCCCGACCCCCGACCCCCAGCCCTGCGACGCTGCTGGCAAGGAGCAGGCGCTCAATCCCCGTCAAGCGAATTCGTGCCTGGACTCCCTCTGGCTCTGGGCTGCTGGGGCCCCTCTCGGGCTTTGGAACGTTTCAGACATTTCCAGAGCCAGGTTCTCTGCCGGCCCTTCTGCCTGACCCAGGCCCCCCCTTCGCGGACCCCCGCCCAGGACTGGCGCCAGGGTTAAGCGGGCAGATGCAATGCCGACAGGACAGCGTGTTGGCTGTCACCGGACTTCACCCCGTGGTGGCCATGCTGGACCGGGCGACCAGGCATTTCGTGTGGAAAAGTCCAGGGTGGACAACAGGGAACTGTGAGGTGACACGGAGTGACCACACAAACATTCTCCGGGGACTTCCTTGTGAGTCTGCCCTTCCCTCTCCAGCCGCCTGCCCTCTGGCCGGCTCCCAGCAGGTGGCAGCAGAGGAGGTGGAATCCAGGCAGCCTGCTCCCTGGGGGTCTCCACCCCTCGGGCACTGATGCCCCACTGCCCCTGAGACCGCCCCCGCCCCGCGCCTGTGAGATAAACTCAGGCAAGCAGGGCTCCAGGTGGCCACTGGAGCCCACCCACTCTGCTCTGTGGGCACATCCCCTGGCATTTCCAGAAGCGATGAATCAAATGCAGAGCAGAATGACTCATCAACACCAATTCTAGACGAACCGCTGATCTAAACACAAGAGGCGAAACAACCGCTAACACGAGGATAACACAGGAAAATGCCCTCATTCCTGCGGGAAGGAGTTTTCTTCCACAGAAAGACAGAAAAACACAAACGGTAAAGGGTGATCAACAGGCCAACATTAAATCAGCAGGATCTGCTCATCAAGACCACTCGGCACGAAAAGACAAAGCGGGAGAAAACACGTGCGATCCATTGAACTGACAAAGGACCTATAACCAGAGCACAAAGTAGCTCCAATCACCAAACGCGGACAGACAACCGATAGCGAACGGCCCGAAACTCCAACAGACGCTTTGCCAAAGAGGGTCCCCAAAGGGCCAGGAAATAAACAGAGAGGAGATGGGGCCTCAGCGGACATGAGGGAGAGGCCTGAGAAAACCACGGGAACACCTTCCACAGCCACCGAGGTGGCAGGAATGAAAAAAGAAGGTCCAACAGACCCCAGGGCCAGACGCCCGCATCCTGGGCGAGGCACACAGGAGCTGAACACACCATGCCACACCCAGAGCCCAGGGGCCACACCCTCGGCACGCTCCCCAGGGGCCACGCTCACGGGACACGGACGGCCAGCGGAGAACCCTCCAGAAACGTCTCTGTAAAAGAAACGTGTGCCAGGACACACACCATCGCCTGGGCATCCCCCTGGTGCAGAGCGGACCTGGGCAGGTGATGCTGTGGTCTTTGGATCCAGGCGGCAGGTCATTCCATGAAAACTCACCGAGGTGCACACCTGTGATTTTGCATTCTTCTACGTGCACGTGCATGTACACACACACACACACACACACATCTGTACAAAATGTTTCAGGGAACAAATTTCTTAGGATGAGCTGTTAACCTCACCTCTGATGGGCCCTGCAAGGCTCTCTTGAGCAAGGACGATGCTGGCCAGTGTGGCTGGTGCCTGCAGGTGTGCCTCAGGGGCTTGTGTCCCGTGGGACCCAGCGTCGTGGGAGGAGGACAGGCCACCAGAGAACAGAGTTGCCGTGCAGGGAAGACTGCCTGACGTGAGATACCAAGGGAGCTAAGCGGATCAGGTGGGCGTGGTCTCAGGCTCTACAGCTCCTTCCACAGGCCCGGCCCTCCCCGAGCTCCCTCAGACCCTGGAAAACTGCTAGAGGCGTGTCCGTCGGTGGGGCAGGGTGAGGGGCGGCGTGGGCGACCTGTGACTGCACTCCATCCCCAGGCCACCAGGACACAGCTCACCGTGGACTGGACCCAACTAAACAGCCCGCTGCGTCGGCCCCTGAAGCTTTCTCAGGACCAGATGACGTGGCGGCACCGAGCACCCGGGGCGCCATCCTGGGTCACGGAGGACAGGCCAGCGGGGCTGCGCGGTGACGGGAGAAGCCCCCCGTGAACCGTCCCAGGACAGAAGCCACACGCCCACAGGCACCAGCCAGCCTGCCGGCTCACACTTCATCGCTCCTCCCGCACGGCCCACGCCCCCCTCCCGGGGCCTGGGCCCACCTGCAGGTCCACACTGAGCACCTGCACCCTCCCTTCCTGAAACAAGAAGACCTGAGCCTAAGGTACGGAGCCTCGTGTGTGGCCCTCACCTGCTGGGCTCAGGGGGCCTGGAACAGAACTGCCCATGTCTGTTTCGGAAAGAAGTTTCCTCTCCCCAAAGGGCCTGCCTGCTCTAGAAAGCCGCTGACTGTTCTAATTAACACGTGCTCGCTCCGGGTTAGAGAAGCTTTAATTGTCGATGAGATGGTATTCTGGTTTCCTGATTATTAGATTTACAAACTTAAAGATTGTTTCCTTCCAAATACTAAGTGAGGTGCTCTGACGCGAGCCCGGCCTAGGACTGCCGTCCTCTCTCGCCCTTCTGCTGGCGCAGAAAGGCAGACTTGATCTCAAGCTTGAAGCTGCACACGAGGCCAGGTGCCAGCGCCCCTCAGACGGTGGGCCCTGCCGTCCCGGCCTCACTCCTTGAGAGGGAGTCTACCCCTGACCCCGAGCGTATCGCGAGCGCGCTCCTTACAAAGAAAACGCGTGCAGGTTTAAGCGAAGAAATCAATTCCTGCCCGGTTGCAAGCTGACAGGCGAGCAGCCCCGCACCGAGGGCCTCATTTGCTGGCGAGTTCCAGCACCTTGCTCACCATGGCCCCGAGCCCGTCGTGAATGTGGTGGAAGGCCGTGTCACACATGAAGGCTGGGGTTGTGACCACCTTGTTCTTCTGGTCCACGTGAACCTCGTGCACACGGGTTACGGAAGGACACCGCAAAGCTGGAGCAGACGGCACGTGTCAAGCACCGCCCACCCCCTCCCAGACGCGCATCCCACCCCCACCCCCACGTCACCGGGAAGGGGCTTTCTGCACCCCCTGCGCTACTCTAACTGAAGACCCTGGAACCTGACCCCACGGGCTGCTTCCTAACACACGTCCCAGCAGTGGGCCTCACGGGACCCATGGCTGCAGACGTGGGCCGGACGCCCGAGCGCCAGCGGGACCCCGGGGCCACCCTGAAGGCAGCGCAGCACCGCCATCCTTCACGTCAAGAGACTGAGTTAGAGGCTTGTCCGAACGCCCGCTGTGAGCACGGGGCAACCGGACCCGGGCTCCAGCCTCAGCACAGAGGCGCCTCACCTCCTCCCCGAGACCTGCTTCCTGGGCCAACGCCATGCCCCAGGTCCGGGGCTGGCCGCTCTGTGCTGGAAGGGGAGGGACATTCACACCTGAAACTGCCTGCAAGTAGAGACACACCGAGGAGCGCGCCCCGGCCGGGACAGACGCCCGGAGTCTCCTGCGCCTCCTGGGGCCCCGCACTCTTCTGCTGCTGACTGCGGCCCCCATGGAGACCCTCGGGTCCAGGCGCAGAGCTGGTAGGCGGGTAGCCTGTGGCCTGAGGCTCTCTACACCCGCAGCGCACCCTGGTGACCTCAGGACACAGAGGACCCGCTTGCAGGAGAAATGGGGGCGACAAGGCTGCCGGGGGTGGCCCTCCGTCTGCGCCACCCAGGGGACTGCCACCAGATAAGGACAAGCAGCCCTCGCGTCTTCCACCCCGGCTTTTGGCCCGGCACCGGGTACTCACTCTCCCTCCGCCACAGGCAGTGCCCTACCCACCCGCCGCGAGCCACGGCCGTCTCCTCACCCAACCCACCGAACCCCCGGCCTGGGGTGTGCAGAGCTCAGCCAGCGTCACTGCGGGGACTTGGGAACGTGACCACTGCACGGCGGAGGGGTCACAGCCTCGGGTGCTACGCTCCTCCACGCACATGCCCTGGTCGCCCTGGCTGTGCAGCACCCCAGGGTGGCCCCGAGGGGCCAGAGAGCGGTTTCCCACGTCGCCCCCGCTGCTGGAAGGATATGGTCACTCCCGTCACACAGTGCTTGGCACCCAGGGCTTTGATGACCTGCGCGGTCCCGGCGTGCGGCCACCTGCCGCCTTCCTCCTGCTCGTGGCCCACGGTGACCTCGACACTCCTGAGCACTTTGGCCGCGAGGACGGGAGCGATGCAGCACAGGCTGAAAGGCGAGGAGAGGAGGATCAGCTCAGGAATGTGAACGTGGCCGCCAGGCCGGGGGCCCAGCAAGTCATGCTTAGAGAAGGCGGTCAGCCTCAGAAAGGGGCACAGACACCAATGCCGCGGGGACGGAAGACCCAGTGCCAGAGCCTGTGCCAGCTCCGCGGGCTGGAGCCTGCCCCTGCCCCTGCCCCTGGGCTGCCCGTGGCAGTTGTGACTGGTGGAGCACGGGGCAGCCTCCAGGCACCCGGCGTCAGGCTGGAGAGTGGCGGAGGGCAGCCAGCTGAGCCCCGGCTGCCAGATACGCACCAGGCACCTGACACGGTGCCCAGGGTGCAAAGGCCCACCCGGAGAGAAGGCCACAGATGGCGGCGCTGTCTTCAGCCCGAGCTTTAGGGTGGTTTATCGTACAGCAACAGAGCAGCCCAGCTGTACTGACCGGCTGAGACCCATCCCCTTCTCTGGAGGGGACGCGGGCCAAGCAGCAGCCTCGCCTGACCTGCCGGTGCGGATCCAGGGGCCCGGTCCTGGCAGTGTGCCAAACCCTCCCCAGATCCCCGGGAGCAGGCTGCCCTGGAGGCGTCCAAGCCCTGCAGGTCCACGCCGGATGCCTGCCCTCGGGGCTCCTCCAAGGTCCTGCTCTTCACCGGGGGCCCCAACCGGCAGCTCCTGGGCCCCTGGATCAGCCAACACGGAGGCCCCCAGCAGCCAGGGCGTCACCAGGGCCCTGCCCCCCGCGAGAACACGCGTGCTGCCTGCCACTGCTGCTCCAGCCGGGCCGGTCCTCCTCCCCTGGGGTCCACACCCCTCTGGGCTGCGCCCGCCACCCCGTCTGCTCAACTGGTCCTCTGAGCTGACCGCAACCCAACGTGCTGAGAACACACCTACACGCTCGTTCAGTGCCGAGACAATTGCCACAACTCCTGGTCAGGGACCACGAGACAAACCCCCTCAGCCCCGAGCCGGTGAGCGCCATCGCAACGGCCATCTCGGGAATCTGTCACGTCAGCAGGTCCCCAGGCACCTGACTCTGCGGGCGACGCCCGAGACGAAGGCTGGGCTGCCTGCCCGTCCTTGGCCGGGGGCTCCCGCACTGCACCGAGGTAGCAGAGCCGGCTGGACCCCTCGCTCTGTCCGTGCTTCTGACGAGCAGGTCAAGGAGTGACGGGCAGCCCGGAAGGGGGGCGTGAGGTGCCCCGACCCAGAAAGGGCGTTCTGCACGCGGCCAGACAGCGCTGCTGCTTTTAGAGACAGACGCGTAGCCTGCCGCACGAGGGGCTGAACGGAGCTGCCCACGGTGACACGGCAGCCGGTACAGGACCGTGTCACCGTCCCGCACCCTCCACCCCAGGGTGACCCGGGTTCTTCTCCAGCTCAGCTGAGAGGCGCCTGTTCACTCAAGTGTACAGGGTGCCTGCCGTGACGTGGCCAATCTGCTGGGCTTCTGTCCCGTTTGTCGTGCTGACCTTTTAGAGAAAGGGAGCTGGGTCCCCCCCTGGGCGCTCGCCCCCACACACCGGTGCTGCCCCAGCGGGGCCCCCAGGAGGTGATCGGCTGGGCGCTGCGAGGGCAGGCATGCCCCTGGGCTACGGCCGCTGGTGGGGGTGCCCGCGACGCTGAGCGGGCAGGGCCTCCAGTGAGTGGCTGCAGGTCTGGGAAGGACGCTGCCCCTGGTGGACTGTCCTCTGCAGCCTCTGTGCCCCGTTCAGACCCACTGCTCTAACACCCTCGTGCCTCTCCAGTTTCCAGTGGGAGGCAGCGAGCAGCCATGTGATGGAAAGCCTGGCGGATCTTGTTCTTGGTGCATCTGTGCACCACTGTGCCCCTGGGAGGACTTCCCCAGCCAGGGATGACTCCAAAGCGTGCGACCCACACGCTCCAGCACCGGCGTCGTGCGCCGACGCCCGTGGTAAAGCAGCACCGAGGAGCCCTCCCCCAGGACGCTCGTGGGAAGGGCAGCCTAACAAGCAGGTCTGACGACGGGGTCGCCATCACTCGTCTGCAAGCACCTCCTGGTGTGGGTTACGACTGGCCTCTCCCCTCTGCCAGGCCGAGGACCCCGGGCCGGGCTGTGAGCAGTGGCTGGGCCCATGAATGTGGGCCCAGTGTGTGGCCACCGCAGGATCCGGTCCCCAAGGAAGGGCAGCTGAGAGCGACAGGGGTTGGGCATGGTGCTCACGGCAGCCGTGGCATGAGGAAGGACGGGGGCCAGCTAGCCGAGGGGCTGCTCCAAGCCAGGACGGGAAGGCGGAGGCCAGGCATGGGGAGAGGACTGGCAAAGGCTGGGGGCCACGGAAGGACTTGGGAACCTTCTAGACCCTGAGAGGATCATCCCCTCCCCTCCTAAGTCATCAGGAGAAATTAACGTAACCACACGACCACAGAATTTTCAGAGCAGGAAGGCACCTGTGAGATCACACGAAACCCCCTCAGTTATAACGAGGAAAGGGGCTGAGGGTCTCCAAGACCACAGAGCTCCAGGCACCAGCTCCTGGCTGTGAGCCACGGCCTTGGCCACCGCCCTCCCTCCACCACTGCTGGGCCCGCTGGGCCACACGTACCCGATGGGCTTCCCGGCCTGGTGGAACTCCTTCAGGACGCGTTCCACGTCTTTATTCACCTTGCAGTCGCCCCCGTCTACGGCGAATGTGCTCCTGCCACGAGAAGAGGCTTCCTTAGACCGCAGGGCTCAACACCTGCCTGCCTGGGGAGCCCCCAGCCCCACTCCCCACCCCCCGGGATCCTGCGTGCTCCGCGAACTTCTCAGCAACTGCACAAAGTGACACGTGTGTGCAAGTACGTGTGCACGGCCTTTCATGTAATTACACGTACACGTGTGTATTTTTTTCTGTTTTTTGAAACATAAAGCAGCGTGGGAGGTTAAAGGCAGGAAGGCCAGCAGAGGTGAAGGGGAAGCTGACACGCAGGCACTCGGGCCGTGAGCTCGGCCCACCCAGGAACGGCAGGACGTACCACTGGCCCAAAACCCGTGACAGATCCTGCACTTCACTAACAAGGAAAAGAAACCCAAATCAAACATGACGCCGTCTTTTTCACCACAGCAAGACCGCTGGGGTGTCTGGAATGGCCTCCCTCCCGGTCGGCGGGCTCACACCAGTCCCGTCTCTTTGGAAGGCAAACTCAGACCCATCAAATCTCAAAGCCACGCCTCTCTGCCAGGAGCCCCATCCCGGGCTTCCTCCGCCTCGTTCACGTGGTTGATGCCTCTGCCCCGGGCACCCCGCGCGTCGCGCGCACGACGGGACGACCTGTGGGTGTGAGGGATGCCGGCTACCCTGAAGTGGTTTCTCAGGGTGCGTAAGCGTCTCAAAACAGGTCAGGTTATATACTTTAAATACACGTACATCAGTCGTACCTCCAAAAGGTATAAGACAAAAGAGAGAACGGGAAGTCTGGGAGTCCCGTCAGCACTGGGTCGCCTACACAACGGGATCTGTGTGTGCGGCTGCCAGACGTTTAAGGGACTAGCCTCAGCGTTAAGTGAAAGACACCAAGTGCAGGACGAGAGGCTACCATCTGGTTGGATTTTTAACGCAGACATATACGTGAATCTCTCGGAAAATAAAAGGCTAGCAGCATCGCCAGAGGTGATCCTGCAGTCCCGAGCAGGAAGAACTGGGTCTCCACAGTGAATGTGTCACACAGCCCTCGCCTGCTGCCCCCCGTGCACCGCACAGACCGCTGACGAGCTGGCCTCTCCTCTGGAAAGGTCAGAAAGACTGGGACCAGTGGCCAGAAATCACAGCTTCCCCCAGGGGTCTGGGAGGTCACAGACATGGATGCTGACCCAAGGCCCTGCTTCCTTGTACACCGAGACGCACCACCACTAAGTCACCCGAGGCAGGCTGTCAGCCACGCCAGGGACATAACCCCAACAAACCCTCAAGCTACCCTCACGCCAGGCGAGGTCTAAGGGCTGAGGGAAGGCACAGGGTCTGTGAATCCAGCTCATCTTTCAGAGAAAGAAACCCGGTCCCGTAAGAAGGACAAGGCCAGCCGACACAGATTGTGATCCGCCATCTCCTGCCAGGGGGCTCAGGAGGATGGCGATGCAGGGAAAGCACTCCCGGGCTGGCTCTGGGAGAGAGGGTAGACACGAGGCGGGGCAGGGGTCCAGGAGGGAGGAAGGACTGTGGGAAAACCGGTGGGAACGTGGAGAAAAGAGGTGCTCTGGTGACGGCCGCAAGCAGAAAGGAGCCTCAAGATGTCAGGACGCAGAAGGACCGAGCGCAGAGGTGGACCTCCGGGAACGTAACCGCCTCTGCCCCCGCTCCTGGGTGCACGGCGCCCGGACAAACAGAGCGCCAGCTGGGAGGCCCTCGCGCTGCTGCGGGAACCTCAATGACCAAGCGGTCAACTGACCAAAACGCACGTAGTCCAGGCTGTGATGCGTGCTGCCCCGTGTTTAAAGCCCCAAGGCCGCGGGGCGCAGCTGCTGGGTGCTTTCCTGCAGCCCTCAAGCCCCCTCCGTCATGGGAGCAGCAGCCCCACACCACGTCGGAAGGGATGTGCTGGGCCAGCAAGGCCAGCGCAAGAGAATTTCCATGAAACGCGGAGAAGAAAGAACGGAACAAGAGAACAAAAAGAGAACCTGAAACCCAAAGTACATCACAGCTGCGGTGTGATGGCCTCCTAGGCTTGAGGTCCAGTTACCGTGGCAACAACCCAAACAGCAAAAAAAAGATCTCTCTTCCTCTGGTCAGGACCATCCTCCAAACGGCCCAACCAGAAAGGCACTTTTCCCCACTGCAAGGTCCACAGGAGAGCAGGTGTCTGTGGGGAACACGTACACGGACAGGTTCTGATGTGACGAGACCCCTAGCACCACACCTGGATGGCCAGGTCCCAGGAGCCTCCTCCCACCGGGGTTCCCTGTCATGGGCCAGCTGTGTCGTCACTGGGCCAGAGCCCTCAAGAGCTGTTCCCATCACCACCGCATCCCATCTAACAGTCCAGGGAAAAAGCAGGAGAGCCCCGAGCCGAAACACGTACAGGTTTTTGGCGGCTCCGAAGCCCCCGGGGAAGACGACCGCGTCGTGGTTAGCAGCGCTGAGTTTGGCCAGGTCGGTGATCTTGCCACGGGCGATCCTTGCGGACTCAGTCAGAACATTCCTGGGGAAGAGCAGAGAGAGGCCCCCAGCAGGTTCAGTGTGTGGGCAGACGGGAGAACGGGGCAGGAAGGAGCCTCCACGAGACAAGAGGACCTGTCCTCCCGGCTCGCAGGCGGTGCGAGTCGCTCCCCAGAAAAGGCGCCACAGCGACAGTGACCACAGCGGGTCTGTGCTCGAAACGTCCTCTGGAGCCCTTTCAGATGGGCGCTTCCGAACCACCACGCCCAGTCACCTGGACTCTTGTGTCAGGCAGGGCCACCAGGGAGCATTTGGCGCTGGGAACGGACGGTGATGGAACCGCGGGGGCAGCGTTAGGAAGCAACTCTGAGGGACGAGTGAGGCAGCCCCGGACCGGCCGCAGAGGGAGCTCCTCCCAGCCCTGGCTGCGCGGCCCAGGGTCCGGGTCCTGACTGGGCCGCAGCCCCAGGAGACGGCACCGCGGCTCCTTCCCACCGCCGCGTCTCTCACTGTCTGCACCCGCTGGAGGGCACTTGGGAACCACAGCCCCCAGGGGCCATCGCCCTGTAGTCTGGGCCAGGCCGGAGCGGGGAGGTGGGTCTCAGCGGATGCGAGGCCAGGGCCGCACTCCCCTCAGGAACAGAAGTACCGGTGGGAGCTGCTCACAGATATGTGGGTCCAAACGGGTGGATGAGGTTTGAGACCAAATGAACGCACGGGCCTTCGGTAAGAATGAAGGCGCGAGGAGTTCACTCAGGGGGAAACTTCCTCCACTGCTCCAACAGTGCTGGACGGCGAGAGACGTCCTGGGGTCCAGCACAGCGTCAGGACCACTGCTGTCAAGTCCCCTTAAACGTGGACTCGGCTCCCAGCTAAGACGAAGCAACCGCGCGCAGGTTCTTGGGGAGTTTCAACCCGTGCACGTTCAAGGGCGACGAGGAGGGGCCCGTACCTGGTTTCGCCCTCAGAAGGCTGCCCCTTGGTGTGGTCAATCACGTGCATCTGAGGGATGTCAGGAGCGAAGATCTGGACCTCGGCCCCCGCACGGCTCAGGTGAACCAGCATCCTGCACAGGAGGGAATCAGACCAGACTCTGACATGTGCCTGGCCCAGCTTTACCTGCCACCGGGTGTTTAAAAACAGAGTTTTAGGTGACTGACAGGTATACACTTCTCACATAGGTTAACAACCTCCTTGCTTTACAAAAAGTCACGATTGGCTTGCTAACGACCCAAATGCCCTCTATTTGAGTTCGCTGTCACTGAACTGGCCTGTGGAGACCAGCTAGCCGCCCCCAAGCTCCCTTTACAAACCAGGCCGTAGGGACGGGTGACCTGGCAACTGTCACAGCCTGGATGTCTGCATTCCCAGGCTCCTTCTGGGTGTTCTTCCTCCCATGGGCCAATCCACAATGGCCTCGAGGGGTTGAGGAGGGCTTTTAGTCTCCAAAGTAAGTTCAGCTCCTGGTCTCCCCAACCTTCCCCTCATGGGGGTGGGAGACACCCAGGCGACCCTGGGGGCTGCTACTGATGCCAGCATCTACCAAGGGTTGCTCTGCGGCAGTTCCGAGTCCAAACACTGGCACGAAATCTGTCCTTGGCAGTGCTGTCACTACCCACTTCCAGAGAGAGAAGAGACACGAGACCCCCGGACTGGGGTTCAGCTCCTCGGAACCTCGCGGGCACTCGACCTACAACTCCTCGCTCTGCCCGGGAGGTTTCACGCTGCTGGCTATTCCTCGCCGCCTCCTCTCTCCTGCCCCACCCCGCTCAGTCCCCATCAGGAAACTCCTGGCCCTCTCCACCCACCAGCCCAGCACGCTCTAAAGTTCACTCTCTGTCCGGCCACCGCCAGCACCCGCTGGCCACGCCCCGCGGCCACCCCCAGCCACCAGCCTCAGGCTCCTCCGGGGACCAGCGAGGCCCCGCAATTGGGAGGGGTGTGTTCCCCAACCACTACCTAACTCTCCCCTTCAACTAACTGAACCTGACAGCCCCTACACGGTCCTGCTCACGGGAACTTTTTAAATAAATCGATCAAAGGACAAACTACTCGGCAACAGCTGACAGACTACCCCAATGACATCGGTCTACAGCGAGGTCACTGCACAGCCCTTAAAAATCATGCTGTAAAGACGGAAAAGAGCTCTCTGATTTCCAACTCGCAGGACCGTTTGATCCCAATGTTTACAACACGTGGGTGTGGAAAAACAGCAGAGTAGATGTTAATTGGTTACCACTGTGTGACAGCATCACAGGTGATACTAAAAAGCTCTTTTTGTGCATCCCTGTACGTTACGCGCATTGAGTTTAAACGTTGTCCTTCGCGCCTCCCTGAGTCTGGTCCAGCAGTCCTCTCTGCCTTCCTAACCAGCAGGACGGCTTCTCCGAACGGTTCAGGAAAAGGGGGACCGACCCTCCCGAGGGCGAGCCGCCCAGGGGCTTACGATGAGGCCTCGTGGAGCTCTGTCCCGTCGTAGACCCCGCATCCGGACAGCACCTGCAGGGATGGAGGGCCGGTCTCTGGGGTCACGCGGTCCACCGGGCGGGCCGACCGCCTCCCGCAGAGGGAGGGCCGAGGGGG
>NW_020174642.1:11631343-11674835 GCF_003031525.2 Neophocaena asiaeorientalis asiaeorientalis | reverse complement strand
CGGGTCCCCGCGGCTTTGGGCACCGCCCCCGTCCCGCCCCGCGGCGGCGTCGCCGGGAGGCGCGCAGGGTCGCGGTTGCCGAGAAGCGCTGTGCTGAGATACGGGCTCTGGAGTTAACTTGTGTCGTCATGAGGCCTCAACGTGACTCCGCGACACCGAGTGGCCGGTGCCCAAGTGTCCAGTTCTCATCTGCGCCCCTTTCCCGGCCGCTGAGTCCAGGCCGGAGTGAGGCCCTCCCGCTGCAGCAGCCCGGCGCCCCTCCCCCTGCTGCTCTTCGCCTTTCTATTGACGTGGGTCCTTTTGTAACCCATCTGGTTGTGCAGAGGGAAGGCCAGGTATGAGGCCAGGTCTTTGCAGAGAAAGAGGTTTATCACAGGAGGGCCAAGCAAGAACGGGCGTTGAGGTGCGGTGCGAAGCTCAGATTTGTGTCCCCGGGGGCTGCCGAGGGGGTATTTATCAGGAACTAGGGAGCAAGAAGGGGAGGGGGGCTCGGATATGATTGGTGGAAAGTTAGTGTAAGTTTCAGTGTAAGTATCAAGAGCTCTCCTGCGCAGGCGCTGGGGCTGCTAGTTACGCCTCTGACAGGTCGCAGGTGCAAATTGGCGGTGCGGGGTGTAACATGCAGTGGGGTTTTGGCCCGTGACGTCTAGAGGTCACTATTGTAGTCCCTCGTTCTAGTCCTTCAGTGTGCCTGCGCAGCGCTCAGTCGGCGGGGCTGTCAGCAAGTTTGTTTCCCTGGTCCTCTGCAGAAGGAGCTTGGTGTTCTCTATGTCATTTTGTTTCTACCTTGTAGAAACTTGTAGCCTTGTAACTCACAGGTGGTGATTTCAGTCCGTGCCTGTCTTTGGATCATTCCTCAATCTTGAGGGACGAGGGGTGACCACCGCTCTAGCCGCTTTCTGCTGCTAAGGGCGAAGGCCCAGCAGGGGCTTGAGGAATGAAACAGCTTGACGTCTATCTGTACACATTCTAGGGTATTCAGACTGGACTGCTGGAGGTGTTGGTATGCCCCCAATTCAGGGTTGACACGACAGAGGAATAATCTGGTGGCCTGCAGTCTTTGAGAGACAAACTTGACATGAAAGTTAAGAATCATAGGCCCAACAGAAGAATCAGTAGCGCTGTGACTAAAGGAAGTGTCAGTGGATGGAGTAAACGGCCGACTGACCGAGGAGAAAGCCCTATATAGAATCCATGCCTCCGGGGCGCCATTACCAATGCTGTGTCACCAGCTGGCCTGTTGCTGTTATCTCCTTTACTCTGGGCGGTATGTGGTATTTGTCCACACGCACCAGCAGGTGTTGCAGCCACACAGGCGCTGCCTTGTTCTGCCAGGGGGTAACCGAAGGCTGTTCTGTTATCCATTGCTGCAGCGGCTACGGAACTCACCATGATCTTTGGTCAGTCTAACTAGAGGCTGGCCTTTTGGCCAGTTCCTCCACTGAGGCAGGTAGATTTTGGAGGGTGGCCTCGTGATAGGTAACCCCCTCCCCGTGGGGCTGCTCATCCTGGTGCTAAGCCTGTGCCCGTGATTATCAAGTCTGAGGCCGCCTTCCTTTTGTCTGCTCTCCTGGGGTGGACACGTTACTGACCCTCTTGAGTCGGGCACCAATAAGTGTCCTTCTGCCCAGTGTCGCTTGCGCCAGTAGACAGAGACCAAGTTCAGTTGAGAAGCGAAGGAAAGCTTTATTCTTCGACCGAAGAATAGAGAGATGGGAGCTTGCTCTACAGCACAGGGTCTCCCCTGAAAGGCCCAGGGGTGGTGCTGCTTTATAGGGTTCTGGCAGAGGGAGGGGTGGAGTCATTGTGGGTCAGGCGGGTGCAGCACTTCTGCACACGGCTCACCCAGTCTGGCTGTCACGCAGAGCCACTTTGCACTGGGAACGCTAATCCGACATGTTAGGTGGGAAGCCTCTGCACACGGCCCCCTGCAGGCAAGTAAAACTAGAACACACCCAGAAGAGGTTGGACCGTATCCCCTGGATTCCATCTTATTTTTCCCGGGACCCCAGTGGGCTTTGCTGGGGACATTTCCTTTAGGTTGTGGTTCTCTGGGCCCCACAGAGGAACACATCCTCCTGGTGTCCACATCGTCATCCACGTGTGTTTCTGCAGAGGCCAACGGGCTGGGGCCGAAGGTCCGTTAGTGGCACGTGAGTGACGTGAGAGTGGGGCCAGCTCGCAGGGTCTGGTGGGCTGCAGGCCTCTTTGTTGGGGGCCTATTACACCAACTTATTTTGGTGTGCTTGAACCCATTTTTGCCATTTGATGGGCTCTCGGTAGCCAGTGTGTTCTAAGGCCCTCCAGGCAAGTTGGGAGTATCCTTGGAAGGCTAGACCATCTTTGATTTGGGTCAGTTCCTCTGCTGACTCATTTTGGACTCCTCCACAGAAGAGTTACAAGTTGGAAGGTTATAGTTTTCAGTGGCTCCCACTTGCTAGGGTGTCCTGGCTTGTGGATGAACGGTGGTCCGAGCTCTGTAGGGAGGCATTTAAGTACATCGTTAAGTGAACTGTAGAGGGTGCGAGGGGAGGTCAAATTACACGAGAACTTTGCTTCAGGAGTGGGTATTAGGGAAGCCTCTAGAGGAAGGTCAAGGTTATATTATGTAGTCCTCCTTTAACCATTAGTGGGGGAGCCTGGGAGAGGGCTGGCAGGGCTGAGTGTATCTTTCCCCAGCTGGGGGTTAGGATGACAGACCCAACACTGCCTTTCACCCCCTGCTGCAGTGGCTTTTGAGAGGTGAGTCAGAGTGCTTGGGTCCCAAGCTCGGTGTGTGACAACCCCTGGCAGGAAGATGGGAGGAGAAAAACAGGGTCCATCCCAGTTCCTTTCAGGACCACAGGGATAGTTTACAGATGAGTTATTTGCATCTGAAAATACACGACTATCAATGTATTTATTTTCTACCTTAATATCCAAGAAGAGTAGAGGCTCTGATAGACGTCATTATGTTTACAAAGGAAATGACTCCATCCCAAGATAGCACATGAGTTTCATAAGCAGATAGAAGAGCACACAGCCCCACCAGACTAGCAAGAACCTGCCCGCCATCCATCCTAATAATGGTCCAGTGACTCGTGGCCGCACCTCTGGTGACCTGCAGGCTGGGCCCTGTGTCCTGACCCTGGAAGCTGTAGCTACCAAGGGTCCAGGGGCCTAGCTGTCGCCTAGGCTGCCCTCACAGTGACCCTTCCCGAGGGGCATTGCAGGATGGAGTCTTCCTCTCAGAGCTGGCCAGGAGGTCTGATGGGTCTCCCTGGAAAGCCTGTCCAGGCCCAGCCCCAGCCCCAGGCCCCTCTCCAAGGTCAGAGTCAAGCAGATGTTCCCTGCCAGACCCTGTGCAGGGACGATGGGGCTGGCAGCCTAGGCTGGGCCGTGAGGGCGAACCACCTGCCCTGCTCATCTGTTCCCTGGCACAGAGGTGCCAGCAGGCAGGTGGCCCTGACCCCCCAGCACGACAATCACACCAGGATACATTACAAACATTTCAAATTCAGGCGTAATACCTACGTTGTAGAGATACGTGTTATCAAAGCTTTATATTAAAAACATAAAAACTCATACAAAGTTTGAGTCTATACACGTGAGCCCATTCACCTCTCCACAAGGTGCTTTCGACGGCAGACGCTCCTGGGCCCTGGGTGCCAAGCCCGCGCCTGCCAGGGACCCGTCAGCTCACGCACTGACCCCGTGGCCGCGTTTGGTTCCTGCAGAAGAGCGAGTCCTGGCGGCAGGGCCCTTGCGTCCCGGCTGCCCCCCGCGGTGGAGGTCCCACCTTGCCCAACGTCCCAGCCGAAGCCAGCAGGGCTGCAGGCGGCCAGCTCTAGGCCAGCGGCCCGTCTCCATCCCCAGGTCCTCTCCTGAGCAGGTGCAGGCTGTTGTCATCGCCCTCGGGTACATCTGCTTCCTGCTCGCTGCCCGGCGGTTCAGAGGGCCGCTTCAGGCCCCGCTGCTTAGAGACGGCCAGCGCGTACTGCAGACTGTAGCGGTTCCAGTCACAGCTGCCGAGGGCACACGGGACTCACATTAGTAAGACCGACGCTGGGGCCTTCTGTCCCCAGATCAGACAACACAGAGAGCGGCCCTGGCGTGGAACCAACCGGAACCTGCTGGTGACAGTGGAAGCCCCACCCTGCCCATCAGCCACTCCCAAGACACGTACAGTTTGGAGATGTCGTCCCAGTGGCGCTGGATGCTCTTCTGAAGGAACTGAACTGCCGGCAGCAGTGTCCCCACTCTGGAAAGGACACGTCCCTCAGCGTGGGCGGCCACCACGAGGCCACCCGGACCTGCTCCACGCTGTACGCTAGTAGAGCCTCCCCGGCCTGTGCACCCACACAGACAGCTAACCCAGCGACAGGTGGCCAAGGGAGCGGCGGGCCGTACCTGCACTTGAGCTTCTGTCCGTGGGCCATAAGCAGTTTCTGAGTCCATATGAGGTAGAATTCGAGATGGCGAGACTCTTCGAAGGATGAAGCTAAAAATTCCAGCGCCTTCTCCACGTACAAGTCAGGCAGGGAGGAGCTGATGACCTCAACTGGAAGAGAAGGAGGAAGTCCCACTCAGCCCGCAAAGAACCTGGCAGGAGAGACGCGCTCACAGCTCTGCATGTGCAGAGACCCGGCCGCCGCGTGTGGCTGCAGGGCCCCCTCGGCCCCGCGGGCCTCCCCAGCCCTGGCCCGGGCTCACTCTCGTCCCAGGGCACCGACTCCAGGGCCTCCTGCAGCAGCTTCCTCTCGTTGAGCCGGAAGGCCATGAGGATGGCCCTGGTGAAGTCCCGCTGGCACAGTGCCGCCCGGATCTGCACAGGCGTGACGCTGGTGTCCAGCTCGAACGGGTCGAAGAGCATCCGGGCGTCCAGGGAGTAGATGAGGAGCCCCTCGGTGGTGGTGGCCGCCCAGCAGCGCCCTGGGAAATCAAGCAGACTTAACAGAGGCTTCCTGAACGTTTATTTCCGCTTTCCCCCACTTTTTGAAGAACAGGTACTGAATACGTCCCTGGGGTCCTGAGTACAACAGGGGAGAGGAAGCCTGGGGGACGCTGGCCCCTTGGGAAGGAGCGCCCTGTGAGGATCAGCCCGCTGCAGCCCCGTCCTGCTCCCTCCCCCACCGGACACTCCTGGGTCGGCCCGACAGGCACACGGACAGGCGCTCAGGGCAGGTGCCCACCTCCCCGCTTGGAAGCTGGGCGTGTCTGAAGCCACAGCTTCCATGGCCGTCCGCCAGCGGGGACAGAGATGGCCACGTCTTACCCCCCGGGGGTCGGCGGTGCCCAGAGCCGGCCAGAGGCTCCGTGCTGCCCTCGCCCCGGGAGGGGGCTGCCAGGCCCACCGTGCACACCGCAGGCCCGGAAGGGACCAAGCCCACCCCTCCCACATCGATGACCTGAAACCCAGGGCGCACCGGTGGGAGAGAAGTGGAGCGAAGTCACCCTGATCTCAGGTTTGAAGTGCCGGGAGCTCATGTCACCTGGGAACAGAGGCACCGCCTGTCACCGGGCAGCACATCCCTCACCCCTCACCCCACGAAGGGAGGCCCGCCCTGCAGAGCCAGCAGGGGCAGCAGTCCCGTGTCGGGGCCTAAGGTGCTGCTTCACGGCCGCTGCGGGCCTCCCCGGATGAGCCCTCAGGGACGACGCTCTCTGGGCTCCGGCCTAGCCAGCAGCCGGCTTGTCCATTCCGGAGAAAAGCCCTGCCCAGCCCAGGCTGCGAGGCAGGTGGTTCCAGCCCCTCGGGGCCCTCAGGCTGGGGAGGCTGCCAGCCCGACACTGGGCTTGCCCTGAAGCCCACATGGGGACAGGCACAGGGCTGGGCACCGGCCAGATGCCCAGCCACTCGCAGGGGGGACCCCACGCCCTGGCCACCAGCGCCAGAGTTCCTGGACGTCAATCGCTGCAACCCCGACAAGAGCAACACCGCCCGCCATCCCCCAGGAAAAGCAGGTGGTGAGCAGGGCGGCCTGCCGTGCCCTGGCCAGGGGTACACGAGAGGACCCTCTGCTCACCCTTCTTTACGCCTGGCAACGGTATCGGGACCCCGCCCTCCTCCATGGCGTCTTGGTCGATGAGCGCCAGGTTGCCAAACTCTGTCATTTTCCTTCGGTTCAAAAATTCCTAAAGGGCGAAACCCGGACATCTCACTGCGGGAGGTGCAGGGAGGGTGCGCTCGTCTGCCCCAGCTCCCTCCTGTGCCACCGACACAGGCTGGGGGGCGGCCAGCCCTGCCTGGAACCCCACGGGGCACACGGAGCCCGAGACAGGACAGGGCGTTGCCGCCCCTGGGCTCCCGCGGCCAGCCCCGTGGTGGGTGGATTCTCTAACTCGACAGCCGAAAGAAGGGCGCGCGTGAACCTGCGAGGGAGCCGCACGTGGGGTGCCGTCTGCTGCCACCTGCCACAGCCCGTCCTTCTGCATGTCCCCTTGGACATGACGAGGACAGCCCACCCCGGAACACCCAGGAGGGGGCGGGCTTACAGCCGCACGCAGAAGCCCCTCGCCCGGCAGGGGAGCCAGAGCAGGTGAACCCTGGCAGGCACACCTGTCCAGAGGCCCCCCCCGCCCCAGGTCCCCGTGGAGCTGGGGCATGAGCAGGGCCATGGGCGAGGCCGGGCAGCCCCGGACATTTGCAGCAGGGACCACACAGGGGTCCCGTGCAGCCCCCGGGCCCTGCTCTGCGGCCTTGCAGCGCTCGCTCACCTCCATGGCGTCCAGAGAGAGGTTGCAGGAGATCTCGAACTTCTTCCTGAGAATCTGCTCCTTGACGTGATAGATGCACACAAACTTGGACATCCCTCCCGCCAGGATGCTCTGGCCGTCCGCAGAGTAGCACAGAGTGGTGAAGGCCCTGCAGAGGGGATGCGGCCTCAGCTGCCGCCCGGAAGGCCAAACAGCACCCTCCCCAGCATCCTCCAGGGCTCTGGCCTAAACCCCGCAGGGTCAGAACCTTGGCCCAGTCACCAGGCTCCTTCCGGGCAGCACGGCCCCTGGAGGAGGGGCAACGCTGCAGCTCCCGAGAGGCAGGGCGGCTCCCAGAAGGGCCGCGGGGAGGGGCCCGCCTGCCCCGCTCACAGCGGCGCTCACAGGGGCATCTACTCAGGCCCGCAGGACCAGAAACCTGGCGCTCACTGCCCTGCTGGCTCACAGGACTCGAGACGGTGACCTTGGATCGGGCAGAGGAGTTTTAGATACGACACCGAGAGCACAAGTGACAAAGGAAAAAATATGTAAGTGGGCCTTCGTCACAATTAAAACCGTGCTTCAAACAACACCTTCGAGAAAGTGGAGATGAGCCACGGGAGGAAGAAGATACTTGCGAAGTGTGTATCTGATAGGGGTCTCGAGTCTCAAGTACACAAAGCGCTCTCACAACTCAGCAACACAGACGGCACATGAGAACAGGCAGAGGCGCTGGAGAAAAAGTTCTCAGAGCCCACACACAAATGGTCCATCGGCACGTGAAAAGATGCCAAGAACATCACTGCTCAGGGAGATGCAAACCAAAACTATGAGGCACCAGCTCACACCCACCAGAACAGCGGGGATTTTTAAGAACAGGCAGGAAGGAGCATTGCCAATGATGTGGGCACAGCGGAAGCCCCTGCCCTGGGGGGATGAAAACTGTGCAGGCTCCTTGCAAACAGTCGGGGTGGGGGCGTCCTCAAAAAGTGAAACAGAGTCACTAGGGGGCCTGGCAATGACACTGGCAGGGATGCACCTGAGACAACTGAAAACAGGCCACAGGTTCTGGTCCTCGGGGTGGGAGGATGCGGAAGCCTGTTCATCCACACGGACCCCGCCAACACCCTGCTCCCTCTGGGGAGGCCCCCGCTGAGGAGCTCCTGGGCTCCGGGACAGCCCCACCGAGCACTCACTTCCCCTTGGCTGAGTGCTTGGCAGTGATCTTGTCCAGCTCCTTCCTGCCCGTCTTGAGGTCGTGCCTGCCCTCGATGGAGCCCGTCTGCACCGTGTTTTCGGGATCCCAAAAGGTGATCTGCGAGTTCAGTGTGGCCACAGCCAGCTCGGCACCGTCAGGGCGAAAGGTCACGGCCAGAGCTGAGAAGAGGCGCGGAATTAGGGCCGAGGAAGACCCTGGGCTCCGGCCGATGGGCCACACTGAGCTGCCCTCGTCCCGGCACCCTGAGGGCCCGGGGGCCGCAGGACGCGCACAAAGCATAACCGAGCAGGGGCGGCCCAGTGGAGGGCTCTGGGCAGGAGGCGTCACGTGGAGGTCACGGGCGGGCCAGAGACGGACTAGCTGGAGGCGGGGGTGGTACAGAGGCCCCCGGAAGACGCAGGGAGCCAGTGGCTAAAAGCCTGAATCAGAGCCGGGTCGGATGGCAGGAAGCAGAGACCACCACAGAGACCACGAGCCGCGGGGCCGACGAACGGGTTCCGTGAGGGCCAGACACAGGCTGCGCAGCCTTCGCTGGGAGCCATCAGCTCTGCAGCCCGGCCGGCTGCACACCAGGACGCTTTGCCCCCGAGCGCAGGCGGTGGGGCTCCAGGACAGGGCCTCAGGCCCAGGAAGCTGCTACAGCAGGGCCCCCGGCTTGCTCCCCTGGGGGAGCCCGATGCGAAGTGACAAAACCAGGCCGCCAACCCTAACAGCCCACGGCGCTCGGAGCCCTGGGTTTATCCAATCACGCACCCGAGACTGGGCCTTCCCCCCGGTGCCCGGCAGCCGCTTACCGTCGGACGTGAGGGCCAGCGTCTCTGTGGTCCTCCAGCTGTCCGCCATGTCCCACAGACGCACCGTCCTGTCCCAGGAGGCGCTGGCCAAGACCGACTTCATTGGGTTAAAACACAGACCACTGATAGGCCCCTCATGGCCGGACAAAACCTACGGCCGTTCAGAAAAGAGCTCTGAGGACGAGAGACGCCCAGCGGGCCGACCCGGGGTGCAGAGGCCATGGCCGCTGGGCTGCGGTGTGGGCCAGGAAGGGGAGCCCGCCCAGGAAAGCGCGTGTAAATGGTGCTGCCCGTGCCCGGGATGTGACTCTGTCCCCCACTCCTCTCAGGTCAGTCAGGCCCCCTCCCCACACCCCAGCCCCCGGCCAAGAGCACAGCTCCTGGACTCGCGGCCCTTACGTCGAGGAGCCTGCCCGTCTGCATGGACCAGATGAGGATCTCAAAAGAGTCCTGGGCCCCAGCAGAGACGATGTCCCCGCTCGAGTTCACGGCCACACATGAGAACTGGGTGGGGCGCGGGGACGTGAAGGTGCGGAAGTTGCGGTACCTGCGGGAGGAGAGCCCGGTCAGGACGGTCACGGGGGCCCACGAGCTCTCGTGGCCCTCACCCTGTGTCTGACCGACGAGCCCAGAACCCTCAGCCTCGCTCTCACAGCCCAGCACATGGGGAGAGGCTGTGGGGCAGGCCTCCCCGTAGGAAGGTCACCTGTGAAGGTCAAAGGCACGCACGGTCCCGTCCATGGAAGAGGTCACAATGACGTAGCCAGTGGTGGTGAAGGTCACGCCGGTGACCCCACTTGAGTGCTCCGTGAAAGTGATGAAGCAGAAGCCGCTGAGGGTGTTCCACACCTTGACCTGTGGCAGGTAGCGCCATGGCTCAGGAAACCCCACGGGGGTGCCCCTGCGAGCGAGGACTGGGGCGCTGCGGGGGGCAGCCTCCCACATCTGAGAGCGGCTGCTGGCACCACGGACCCCTCAGACGTGCCCAGAAAACAGAGCCAAAAAGGGGGAAACAGACACCCAAAGCCTCTCCACTCAGACCGGGCAAGTCTGCAAACGGCTTCTCAGGAAGCCAGATGAGGCGGGGTGGGCTCTGGAGCTCCAGGCTGAACCCCACGTCAGGGCCTGGCCACGTTGCTGCACCCCACCTCGGCCAGGCCAGCAGAACGGGGACAGGACCCCTCGGGCTCACTCTCGCCACCCCCGCGGCCCACCTTGCTGTCGTCCCCGCCGGTCACAATGTACTGCCCGTCGGGGGAGTAGGCCAGGGACACCATGCTATTGAAGTGGCCCTGCTGCTTGAGCACGTAGGACTCGCTCTGCCACTCCCACACCAGCAGCTGGCCCAGGCCTGCGGGGCACACGGGGACTGCTCGTGACACCGCTCGCCCGTCTCGGCCTGAGGCAGGTGCCCTCAGCCTCCGCGTGAACGAGGGGCCCCAGCACGGAGACGCCAACCTCCCGCGTCACCCGCCAGAGGCCAAGGCGACAGGCCAGGTGCTGCCGAGGAAGGCCAGAATCCAGGCGGCAACGGGACTCAGGGCTCAGAGGAGCCTTTGTGCAGGAAGCTTCAGTGGCTGCTCCTTCGTAGGGAGCCACCTGGCTGCTGGCCTGGCGCGGCGCCTTGCGGGGAGGCGGGATGGCCGGCAGTCTTCCCGGAGGAAGAGTCCCGCTCCTGTCCTCACAAACCCTGGTACCAACCTGAGCACCCGAAGGCGATCCAGTCCCCAGAGCCGTTGATGGCGATGGACGAGACCCTCTGATCCGAGACACTGCGGAGAAACGCGGGGCTCGGTCAGCACAGCAAGGGCCCCCATCCCTTCCCCAGGGTGGCCGTGCGAGTGAGGACAGGGCCAGGTCTCCCCGCTAGCAGCACCCACTTCCTCCCCACCCGTTTACTAGACACAGACGATTCACTTCACTGAGCGCATCAGAAAACCCAGAGTTTTCTCGCCCCACGTTCAAAAGCTCGAAGCCGCGTGACTTTGGGAAACCAGTGCTTTTAGTTTTCTCAACGTTCCAGAGATGCAGGAGAAGAAAAGTGAGAACAGGAAATAAAAACAATGTGATCTACACGTGGAACCAAAGCTCCCTCTGACTGGGGGGTGGATGGGGCCGAAGGGACTGCACGTCTGAGATGCGGGCAGGGCAGCAGCGCCCCCAATCTCTCTAATCCAGGAGAGAGGAAGGCACAAGTGTCCTGGGAAGCCATCCGTGCGGCTGGCAGCCACTCCATGGCCCTCGGTCCAGACGGGCACAGCACGGCTTCCACCTTCCCGCACTGCCCGCTGGTGGACTGAGAGCGCGCACGTACACACGCACGCACGCACACACGCACACACGTGACCACACACGTGACCACACAGAGCAGAACTGCAGACCTCAGGGAGTGGATGAGGTTGAACTCGGGGAGCTCGTGAAGGTGGAAGATTCCGGAAGCAAAACCAGTGACCAAGAGGTGGACCTTCTTGTGATATGCTGCAGCTGTCAGATGGTTGAAATCTCCTTCTTTATTGAAGAAGTACCTAGCAGGCAGGGACACGAGAACTGTGGGAAGAGGCCCAGAGAGCCCGGCTGGTCTCACAGCCCCACCCCGACCCTCAGGGCGTGCAGAGGGCAGCCTGACGGCAACGCCCTCACCCTGAGGATGACCTACTACGTCCTCACACTCGCAGCTCTGCGCTCCCAGCTCCTGACCCTTGCTCTGCCTGGGACCGCACTTCCCCAGGTACCCCCGACTCCTCACCCGCCCACCCCCGCCTGGGACCCCGGGGCAGGAATCACAACGCAGCCCCAGAGGGCGCAAGGCCCACCCCGTGCAGGCGGGAGACCTACTTGGCCGCCCGCGAGTACTTCACTTTCCCCTGCTGCTCCTCGGCAGCCGGCGCGGCCTTCCCGTGGACAGTGGTCTCCCTCTCCGCCCCGTCCTCCCTCTGCAGCAGGTCTGCCTTCCAGCCCGCGGGGGCTTTCAGCCTCAGGCCCTCAGGGGGGGTGTCACACTGCCACACGCACAGGGCGCCGTCCTGGCTGAGTGTGTACAGCTGCGGAGGGAGACGCGAGAACCTGGGTCACCCTGACCCCCAGCCCACGGCGGCCCAGGCTGCACAGACACCTCCCAAGCCTGCCCCGGCTACCGCGGCCCCAGCCTCCCCAGGGAACCGGGAGCAGCCTCAGGGGAGGGCCCAGTGCCCACTCGAGGCTGTGACCGGGGACGTACGTCCAGGCTGCTGGACTCGAAGAAGCAGCCCACGATGGCGTCCTTGTGTCCCCCCAGCGCGTAGTAGATGAGGTTGTCCCACCGCTCGGCCCCAAACACCCACGTGGACATGTCTTTGCTCCCGACCGCAAAGCACCTGGGGGACAGGGGAGTCGCAGCTCAGCCTTGGGCTTGCAGGTGTCAGCCTCCCCGTGGGGTCCCCGGGCACAGGGGAGACGCCCAAGGCTCCAGGCGGGGACAGCTCTGGTCTGCTGCATCCACCTGTGCTTCTCCCGGGACCAGGAGCCTCACGGCACGTGTGTCACTGTCCCTCCGAACAAAGCAGTCTCCCGGCGGGGGGCAGCCCAGGGGAGCCTGAGAACCGACCACTGAGCCCGTGGGGGGCTGCCTGGGAACCCTGTTCTTCATGCCTCCCTGACCGGCCCTCGATCCCAGGACCCGCAGAAGGGCAGGAAGGCTTGGCTATGGGGCGCCCAGTCCTCCCCGCAGACCCACCCCCGAGGAGCCCACCCGCGTCTCCTGCGGAAGCCCTGCGCGCCTGGGGGCTGCATGCCCCGCACCATGGCCAACCACGTGAGAACAGCCCGCCTGGTGTATGAAGTGGCAGCCACCACCAGCCTCCCCTCCCACTCCCGGCGCCTAGAACCCAGGGCAGCGGAGACACAGCCAGCCCCTCTCAGGGACAGCGGGGCCAGTCTGGCCCGGCAGCCAGGCTGGGCGATGCCCGCCAGCTCTCCTCCTGCCCACAGCTGCCCTGAAAGCTGGGCCACCGCAGGCTGGCTTATCGCGGTCCTCATCCAGGGCCGCGCTCCGCTCTGGTTTCCGGTGACAAGGGCCAGACAGACCTGACTCAGACCCAGGAGCCAGGCCTGTGCCCCGTGCCACACGAGGCTCGTGAGGGACCATTTGAAAACAAGACGGGGATGCGACAAGTCACCCCGAGTTCCCCAACAAGGTGCTGTTTACATGTTCCCCTCGGGCCCCTCCTATGCCCAGCCCCACCCCGACCAGGCCTCACCGGGAGTCATCTGTCCAGTCAATGCACGTGGTCTCGTCGTACGGCCCGAAGTAGGTTTTGTCCAGAACAAACGCGTTGAATTCCCGCTTCCTCCCAGGGGCGTGGTACATCTGAGCAAGGTTGCCTTTGGTGACAACAAATTTCCTGCCGCAGAAACGGGCGCAATCGACATCCAACGCCGGTGAGGGCCCCGAGCCCAGCTCAGAGCTCGGACAGGGCCGCTCTCCTGCTCCGAGGCCAGCCCTAACCCTGCCTCTCACGGGCCCCGAGTCCCCGCTTCTCCGGGCGGACAGAGTCAAGGAAGCAGTGGACAGACCCTGGGCCCTGCCACACCTCTGCCCCGGAGCAGAGGCCCCTCAGGTTCTCCCGCCGGCCCAGGGGGTGGTCACCAAGGCCAGACCAAGCTCAGACAGCCCCGAGTGGAACCAAACGCAAGACACAGACAGGCCCTGTGACAGGACCCGGGCGTGGCCCCTGCCCAGGACGCCTTCTCCGGGGTCGCCGAGGGTGTACATGGGGTAGCCGCCCCTTCCACGGCACAGCCGGCCAGCCTGGGCCTCAGCAGCTGGGAACAGTCCCCCTCCCCACAGCCCCGAAGTCCAGGGCAGGCCCGGGACTCGCCATGTGCTCCTCCCAGCGGGGTCAAGGCCGCAGGTCAGTGCCACTCAGCACCAGGGCTCCTCCATGACCCGGTGTCTGGGGGCACAGCTTCCCTGGAGACGGTTCTGGACGAGAACCTACAGAACCTGCCACTCGAGGTGTGAGCACCAGCCCCGGGGGAGGAGAGGAGGGGCCTGTGCAGCCCAGATCCAGAGGGGGACCCAGAGGGGCACGGGCTCGGGGACTGTCTGTGGCCGCTGCAGTGATGTCGGAGCCCGCCAGGCGCGAGGGAGCCTGCAGCTCGACAGCTCCCGCCCCGCCCGCAGGTGTGTACCTGCCATCAGGGGAGAAGGAGACGCTGTGCACAGCGCCCTTGAAGTGGAAGCGGTGCAGCACGGCCCTGCAGACCAGGCTGGTGAGCAGCGCGTCGCCCCCTGTGGGAAGGGAGAGCAGAGGGAGGCCCCGCACGTCGCATGCAGGCATCAGGTCTTGAGGCCCAGCCCCGCGGTGCCGGCGGCACACGGCCAGGGAGGACACCCCGCATGCCCACCCGAGGCCCACCGGGGCCCCAGACACGGAAGCAGCCGAGGGGACCATGCGGGCCTGGACCCCCAGGGGTCTTAGCGTCGGCCTCGGGTCAGCTGGACACCCGGCCCGCAGCCACCACCCCATGCCGTCGCCGCCTGTCGGCCGAGGGTGGTTACCTTCATCGACAATGATGGCAAGGCGGCCGTCCGGGGACAGCCCCACACACTTGATGTTGTACCGAGTGGCCAGGGGCAGAGTGTCGGACTTGTTGCTGGGAAACAAGAAACAGAGCTGAGCTGCTGTTCTTGTGCCGTCAGGCGGGGGTGGGGGGCCGGGCCAGCCCGGACCAGCAGCGCCCCCTGCACCCGTCCCCCCGCCCCTCCAGGCCTGCCAGAGCCCCGGACTCCTCAACCGCCCCTCCCTCGAGAGGGAGGAAAAGTAAGACAACGTCCTGGAGAAAATTTCGCTAAGCATGTAAAAACCTTAATAGTGGGTTTCGGACGTTTCAATTTTGCTTCCAGGACCTCATCCTGAGAGGACCCTGGGAACACAGAGTCAGGAAACCAGAAACAAGCCAGCTGTCCAACGGGAGGGTGAGCTCAGGGACAGCATGCCCTGCCCGACAAAGCTTTTTGCAAAAACACAGAAAAACGGAGAGCTAAGTAAAAGTAAACAACCACTGGATTACATTCTCATTTTGTTCTTTATTATATAGTGCCACCACGTGGTCATTCCTCTAGACAGCACCGTCACTACCCACACCGGTGATGACCCCGCCAGCAGCTGGCCCTGCACTTCAGGAAACAACTCGCAAGCAAGTACTACGGCCCCATCTCACAGACTCGGAAACGGAGGCCTGCAGAGACCCAGGCAGCCTCTGCAACAGGAGGGTCTCCCCCAGGCCACACATGTCTGCAAAGGGGTGACAGCCTCCCCCCAAGAAGACAGAAATGGAGCCACATACTTGCTCAGCAGGAGACAGAGTGAACCTGAGCACACAGAGCCGGTCCCGGCAAGCACGCCGGCCGGCCGGCCGGTAGTCCAGGGCGGCTCCCACGCCCCAGGCACCCCCCTCCCAAACGTTTCAGCCAAGCGACACGCAGCTACTACCCTGAAGGGAAGAGCAACAACCTCATTACATGGGGTTCAGCTGATAGACGAGAAGGAAGAAACCAGGATCCCTACTGCCAGTCCCACTGCTGACCCGTCGGCACTACGTAAATCCCGTAGCCCCCTATCAGGGGGCTCTGTCTCCATCGCCTGCTTAATGGCAACAGGTGTGCTATTAAAAAGAGAGGTGAGGAAAACACTGTGTTTTTACCTGCCAACTACAATGATCACAGCTGTTAATGTCATTTTAGTGAACTTACTTTTTTAGGTCAAACACAGTGACTCTGTTTCCCACGGGACTGATAACTGAATTTCCATCACACGTAAAATTTAAGTTTCCACACCGATAGACTGTCCCCAGCAAATTTGAAAACTGAAAAGAAAACAAAGCTGTCTTAACACAAAGGAAACACAACTCCGGGAAAGGGCTAAGCGAGGCCTCCGGCCAAAGAGATGGCGCAGAGACCCCCGCAGGCTCCCTGATCATTCCTGGGGTCCCGCTAGCCACCTCCCACCCCCTGGGACACTTCCTGGGCACCTGCAAGGCCAGGCCCTGAGCAAGAGAGAGGAGGAAGTGAGCCCAGTCCCCAGGGGCCCTGAGTTCCCGCTGGGGTGAGTAAGGGGCATGGTGAGCGCGGGGAAGCGTCCAGACAGGGTGTCTGCCGGGTGGAGGACAGGACAGAACCCACGTTGCAGGAAGAGAACAGCTGTGACAACGGAACAGCGTCCCAAGTGCATCCTGGGTTCAAGGCTTCCTGAACAGGGTAACCTGCTGCAGCCCATCCATTCAATCATTCATTCAACCATCAGCCGCCCTCAGGTTCCACGTCGGGCAGGCGGGCGATGGAGACAGAGCTGTGATTGCAAGGGTGCCGTGCTGCCCAGACAGCCAACCCCGCAGTCCAGGCAGGAGAGGGAGAGGAACTTCAGAGGGTGGTCAGGGAAGGACCCTCAGAGGGGCCATCTGAGCTGGAACCCAGATGACAAGGAGCACCTGCAGCTGCAGGCGGGCAGGGCCCTGGGAACCCCAAGGAGAGCCCGATCAGCCAACGTTTTAAGCAGAGGTGAACCATGATCCATCCCCTTTTTCGAAGGTCACGCGACCCTGGGAGCCACAGGAGATGCAGGGAGTCGGTGAGCCTTTGGTGCCATTCCACACAGAAGGCAATGGTGTCGGAACTGGGGAGATGACCCAAGGAATGGAGAGCGTGGATGAAATCGGGCCCGAGAGGAGCCGGTCAGCAGGAGGTTTGGGTCACAGTGGGGAAGCAGTCCGAGCGGGAAGACCAGATTGAGTGGGGGCAGCGTGGATGTGGGGTGGAGCTGCTGGAGGCCCGCGCTGTGGCCAAGGCCAGACCAAGCCTGTAAGGAGCTGGGACCCGACGGAGGGGGAAAGGCCGGAGGCGGCGGCCCTGCGGAGGAACGGCCTTCAGGGGAGTGGCAGCAGCGGGCGGGGCCGCGCAAACGCCCAGAGCTCCAAACCCGCGGGCGGCCCCCACGTCGCGCGCTGCGGGCTCCGGGAACCAGGACTTCCGTCCGGGCTGGTTTCCGCTGCCCTCCCAGAGCTCAGCCGGACCCTCCCGCAGCGTTCCTGCTCCTCCCGCCCACGCCCGCCGCTCGGTCCCAGTCCAGGGCGCTGCGGCCCCTCGCTCGGCCTGTCTCAGGCTGCACGGTGAGGGACCAACCGGTGCTGCCGGACCCAGCCCGCCCAGGCCCGGCTCCCTGGCCCCGAAAGAGCAGTCTCGAGCAGCGACCCCACCGGGACCCCGGGCTAGGGACCCCGCACCACCCCCCGGCCCGCACTCACCCGGTACGCGAACTTCATTGCGGCCGCCACACGTGTGTTGCTTGCAGCCTCTGCGCCCCGCCTCCCGGCCCGCAGTAAGCACTTCCGGGGCAGGAGAGCTGTCCCGCACCAACGCACCATGAGGCGGAGTCCCCGCCCCCGAGGCGGAGCCCCAGCCCGCCGGCCCCGCCCCGGAGGCGTGGGTTCCTGCCCACCCGCACCGCCCACCGCAGTCCAGGCTTGGATCTTCACGGGCTTGGGCCGGGCCTTGACGAGCCATTCAGGCACCAAGGAGGGTGAGAAGGTCCAACCCCGCGCTTATCTGTTTGAAAGCTCTCGATTATGAAGTGGGGACCAAAACAACGAGACTGAATAAACTGAAACCCTTTTCCGAAGAAAAGAAATTGTATTAGCGATGCTACCAAACATGACAGAGGCAGTTTTACCTTGTCAAGCTTCAGGCTGGCAAATAGGTCTACAAAAAACTTGAGAACTCTGAACACTGAAATGTCTTACTTCTAGTGAGCTATTGGGCAATAAGTTGTGAAAAAATCCCTAATGCTCCCCCAAAAGTAAATAATCTATGCTTAAGAGTCAAGAACAAGGATTATGGAAAGAAAACAAGAAAGTTCTTTAACTTTAGACACTCAATTTTCACACTCCACAGCAAAAGAATCAAGTTCACAGCAGCAAGTTTCTTCTTAAAATGTGTATTTTCAGAATTATAATGCTTACATTTTAAACAGTCTTAATACAATGGCTTTAGTCTAACAATATATTACAGAATAATGTGAAAAATGACTTTCATAGTAAACCATGAAAATGGAGTTAATACCTGCAGTATCAAAGTCACCAACTTGTCACCTTTTCCAGCCACAGAATCCCAGCAAACCATCAACAATGCTTTTGGGTCTTACAGCCTGACGCACAGGATGAATACATTTAGAGAAAGGGGCATTTTCATGAAAAATCAAATTTTAAAATCACACAGGAGATTTCTTTTAAAGATCACAGTTGACAATAAAACACTTTGATCAGCCTAGTTTGTTCTTTTATAAAAAGTTGTATAAGTTTTCATTTTATGTACACACCTGGAGTGTTTCATTTTATAACTCAACTTTATTTTAAACACTAAAGAAAAATTGACTAGAAGCCTGTGTGTCTTTTCTCCACTAACCCTTTATGGGATACCCAGCCCCATCAGCTAAGACGAATATGGGAACCCGACCCACTACAGGCTGGGCTGACAATGGAACTGTAGGTAGAAGTCATTTTCAGATTAAATACAATTTCCACATTATAATCAGAAGAGTTATAATTTTTCCAATCATAGGAGACCCTATGAAATTCACCAAAATCATAACTTATTTTCTTTTTCATTTGCTACTATTTACATCTTCCACAGATATTTGTAAAATGGCTGCATATTCTGCTTCTTAGATGCACATTCAGTACCTGGCTTCACAATTGTTTAACAGCTGCTACACCTTTACCAACGAAACCAGCTTAGCTTGTTTCAAACACATAAGCCTTATTTTAAGCAAAACAAAAATCCAATTACCGCCTTCTAGTTAAAAAAAAAAAAAAAGACGAAGTTTTAGGTGACATTCTTCATTTCTGTTAAAAACAACAGAGGCACCCACGTAACTTAGATTGCAAAAGATCTTTTGGGTAATTAGGGGGTAAAAAACAAACCTGTGATAAATTTGACTTCATTCAATTTCCAGACATAAGAAACTACCATAAACATTTTGGATTTCCCCTCCATTTTTTTCTCCTCTAAATATGTAAGTAGTTAGAGAATTTCATCCTGGGATCAGACCCCAGCACAAAAGTCAACCAAAAATCAGGGAAGCACTGACTCACATTCCCCCTCCAGAAGGTGAGAGGGAACGCTACATTACACAGGAAGCAAGGGCGCCTTCCCTGGGCTCCGAGGCTCACCACGTGGATGAGAGGCTTTTCTGACAGAATCAAATATCAAAGATCTCTTCATTCACAAGGCTTGGTGGATCTGTAGGGCAATCATCAATTTTTACAATAAAACAAACTTACGTAAGAAACCCTAAACTATCATTAGATTCTGAACTTCTAATTTGCCTAGTTTATTAGTTTTAAACTGTACATAAGGAAGGTAAATTTCTGAAAAGTTTAATTAAACATACAAGCATTTATCTTCTTTGTACACTTCTCCAATTTCTACAAATGAAAACCATGGGGTGGGGGGCGGCGGCCGGGATCCCCACCTTCATCTGTTAAGCGAGCTAAGACCGCGCACAGAAAGCAGCTGCTCTGCTCTATGTTCACTTTGCCCTGCGCCTTCCCGCCCCACACCTCCAGCAGGTGGCATATACGCCAGGACAGTGGCAGCTGCTGCAGAAGCCTCCTTCTCCCCACCGCGCACGCGTCTGAGGTTACTCGTGAGGCCCCGCCCTCTGCTGGACCGGCTACATTCACATTAATCTGGTCAAGTTCAATTCCAACCACACTTTCCCAGTGAATTAAGAGTTCTCTATTTCTTATGTACAAAAATACATCGCTTTGGAGAGCTGGAAAAGGTTTAATACATACAACACTTATTTACAAGCTGTGACTTTCACACCAATAAAAACGAACACATGTTTATTTTGTCCTTGATTTTTGGTGCAACTTAAACATTACATCAGTTAGTTTGTACTTTTAAAAATAATAAATCGACCGATATGTACAATTAAATGTACAACCTAGAGCAGAGTAATCCTTTTGCATGGTATGACTGCAATGTAGTGGACAGCAGAGAGTAACAGTCCAAGACTTTCGTCCTTCCTACAACCAGACTAGAAATACACTGAGAAGACCCCTGTAATCATCATTTAAATGGAACCTCTTAATTTCTGAGACTTAAGGTGCGAAAGAAAAATATTCATCATACAGTTACATGTAAAGACTAAGTTTAAAGGTGAGAGAAAAACAACGTACTAACCCCCACAGACACTATGACAAAATACATATATACTTAATTCCATGTGCATATAATACCTAATCCACATCGGGGGAGAAGGGAGAAAGGGTTCCAGAAACATTGACTTCCAAATTATCTCAACACCGAGCTCTTTCTCATGCCCTGGTCTAGTCTTAAAGTACCTTTAAAATGGCTCCAGCTGATGAATGCTCCAGGTCCGCCCAGTTTGACATCCCAAGGCACAGAAGGGGTTTTGTTCTTTCCCCACCCACCCCCCAGCGCCATCCCCCTGCCCAGAAAGGGTGTTATTCTAGAAAAGCACAACTAGAGGAGCTGAGGTAAAGGACTGTGTTTTACCCCTTAGGAGACATACAAATCCACCTGGTCCAGAAATCGGGCAGCCGTGTGACCAGAAAGGCACACACGTGTCACTAACAAGCCTGCGAGGCCTGCTGCGCGTCTACCTGAAAGAGCCCTGGGCTTCCACAGAGAACCAGCAGATGACAGGCTGCTCAGGTGAGAGCGCTAGAAGCTCTTTCCTGAGCAGAGGGTGAGGGAAAAGGCGGGGCTCTGGGCAAACACGGGAGGACAGCAGCACAGGAACGGGGCGATGAGAAAATAACAAGGCATCTTACACCCCAGACAGCACACAAGTAATGATGCAACTCAGCTGACCAGCTGCTGTACACTGAAATTCTCTGATGCGTCCACGGCCAGGCAGAATCACCAAAAGTCTGGTTAGAGCGAGACAGTTACAATCGAGTCAGGATCCCTTCAAGCGTGCGCGCACGGCCGGTCTGGGGACTGTGAGCCCTGGGCGTGGTCACGTGACGCTGACTTCGAGAACATGGTCGTCTTGGCTGGGGATGACCAGGACCTGCGTGCCCGCGCTGGCGTTGAAGGCCTGGCCGGGGGGCAGCGCCCGGAGCCGGGGCATGGGCAAGCCCTTGTGCTCGCTGCCGGCCACCGAGCGCGTGCTGCCCCTGCTCTGGACGCTGCCGCTGTCCAGCTGGTCGTCCACGTGCTTGTCCACCGAGAGGCTGTCGTTTTCTATCCAGCTATCTGGAAAGCGCACAGGAAGTCAGATGGAGGCCGCCCCGCGCCGACCTCTCCCCACCCCGGGGAGCCGCCAGCCTCCCGAGTCACCCTTCAGGGCACAAGGATGTCAAAGGCGGCCTCGCCTTTGAAGAGAATGTAGCGCCTGGGTCCTGGGCGGACTGCTCTCCAGACCAGGGCTCAGCACGTGTAGCCCTGACCAGCGTCTGGCCCTGGACACGGGCTGTTAGCAGCAGGCCTGTCCCCATGCTGGTCTGTGGCCGCTCCGCACGGAGCTGCCCCTCCCACACGGGCGGTGCCTTCACCGCACAGTCCTTACCAGCATCCAGTTGTGACGAGTGCGCTGAGTGATGGGGCAGGTATTTAAACAGCCTGACGTCGGGGAGGGGCAGGTAACCCGCAAAGAGGGGCATCACCTCCATGTGGACTCTGTGAGTGGCCCGAGCAGCCACAGGCATGGAGATGACCCCGGAACTCTTCCCGCACACTGCCCAATTGCTGCTGTTGTCGACAACTGAAACGAAGAGGGAAAGCACCGTTTTCACCCCAAAAAAGGACCTTCAGTGTTCACCCCAAAATAAGAAACGTCAACAGTCTCACACTCCACGATGCGAAGTCCAGAACCGGAGCGTATACTCTGTATCTCGATGCCTTGTAACTGCACCTCAAAGTAAAACACAGCTGATTTAATAAGGAAGATACAGGTTGGGTGCACAGGGAAAAACCACTTTTTCCTCCTCCGGTTAAGAAATGAGCAGTGACTCAATTCTGCACTCAAATCCCCGCGGAAGCGCCGTGTGATGCTTCAAGAGCACGGTCGCTCCGGCTGCAGAGTGGGGGCGGGGCAGGGAAGCTGGCTCCTCTGGGGGTGGGTCTGACCCCAACTCTGCCAAAGAAGCCTCTGATGGGATGGGAAGAAAAGATGCAGGTCAAGCACTTAGTTCCTCTACGCGTACCTCGGAGAGGCTTACCATATGGCAGGTGCTGTTACGAACGCTAACTTAAACCACAACTGGGATGTGACTCAGTGCGATTCGAACACCTAACCGAGCAGTCATTCAGAAGTTAAGGAGGACAGGTGTTGCTTGTCCTCGGGCAGCAGGTGACCTTGCACAGAGGTCAGAGCATCCCTGCCATGGGACACAAAGCAAGAGCCCAGGAGCCCATGACTAGACGCTCCACGAGCAAAGAAGGGGTGGCAGAGGGCGAACTTCCCACAGGTGGGGCCGGGGGGCCTTGGAGGATGGGCAGAAGCCAAAGCAGCATCGCGGAGGGGCACACCGGAGCAGTGGTTCTCCGCGCTGGTCCTCAGGGCACCCGTGAGGGCACGTTCCTGCCTTCCTCAGTGTTGACACGCCCTCTGGTGGGAAACGCGAGGGCCTGAGTGTGAGCTGGGGCCCCACGTGCACTCAGAGTCCAGGCATTGTGTTCTTCGCCACCACAGACTCGCAGGAAAAGACCGCCAGTTTTAGTTAAGGATGCCCTCATGAAGCAGTCAAAATCAATTTAATTTTATTAATTCAACCCTTTCGTACACATCTCTTTTTCTAACTTTAATTTTGAGATGATTAGAGACTCACAAGAACTTGCAGAATAGTAGAGAGAGGTCCGTGCACCCGTCACCCTGCTTCCTGTAACATGGGAAGTGGGCCTGGACACAGCACAGGCCGCCAGGCCACTGAGCTCGCTGGGGCCTCACCAGCGAGCTCGTCAGCCTCAGGCATCCGGCAGACGCCTGCTTAAAAATGAAAGGCATGAGCCTGGCACTTCAAAGAAGTTGCCCATGATACAGTTCAAAACTCTGATCAAAAGTTAGCATTTTGGAAAACCTGCCTTTGCCACTGTGAGCTTGGCAGGGTCCCGGCACTCCAAGACTCTCGTGATGGGCCCAGCGTGAGCCTGAGGCCAGCACAAGTTTGTGGCCCTGAACCACGAAAGGGGCCGCACAATTCAGGAACCGTGTTTCGCAAATGACGGAGGCGCAGGGCTACAAAATGTGCCCGGGTAAAAGATCCTTCCAAGATGCAAGGCAGATGAAAGGACTGAATGAGACAGCACGAAACGCTCACTCATGTGATTTCAGATTCCACGTTGTAGCCAGGCTGTCAAAAACTACCGCTTGTTGAGTTTTGGTGGAGTATCAGAGAACATCCAGTTATCTGAAGGCTGTTCAGAGTCCTGCCTTTACCAATTACAAATCTGTGCAAGACTAGAGCTTCTTCATCTACCTCAACCAGTACGGGACATCACCAGATTGAACGCAGCAGACAGGAAAATTCAGTACCTGCCATGAGCCAGACGTTAAAGAGATTTGAAAGGCTGCAAAACGCCATTCTTCTCGCTCTATTTACTGTTCTGGAAAATAGTTCTTTTTCAAGAGTATTATCAGGTAATGGCTTCCCTGTTGTTTTAAAATAAGTAAATAAATATTTGCCTCCTTAATTACTTTTAGAGCATTAATGTCCTGACGCCAAAACCTGAGAACCACTACTGAAGAAGCCCAGGCCCAGGAGGAGTGGGGCTGCAAAGGGGTGTCTGGCAGAGACTGGGGAGGGTGGAGGGCCCGGGCATGTCAGGGTCGGGGTGCAGGTGGCGGGTGAGGGGAAAGGGAGTGAAAGGAGGCTGGAGGGAAAGGGCAGGAGCATGACTACAGGACGCCTGGCCTGCTCAGCGACGGGGTCTGGGCTCTGCTCCGGGGGGATGGGCCTGACTCATGGGTAGACAGGACAGGGCAGCTCTAGGCACCGCTGTGTGCTCAGCCCTGAGCCCCAAGGCTGTTCGAATGGCTGTTAGGAGAACGACTCCACAGTAACCGGGCTCAACATCCCGTGGGCCCAGGACCATATCATACACTGGAACATTCAATTCAGAATTGGCTCTTTCCAATTCTAGAACGTTCTCTCTTCAGACGAGGAACACTACACTTTGTGGATGGCAGGGATGAGCACAATAGCCAGTGGAAAGCAGCCTCTAGACCCACCTTCGTACATAAGCTTCGTTGAAAAATAGTCCTCACGTTCCGTCAGCGCCTCATCCTTGTCCGCGTCCGAGAGGTCCGAGAGCCGCGTGATGGACACCTCCAAGGAGCAGAGTGAGCCTGTCTTACAGAGCTCTGTCCCTGGAGGGGGCGATATCTCCGCTCTCACACTGTATAAGGTCTGGGCGAGAAAGGAGAGAGAAGGGCACGGGAGACATAAGCCATCTGAAGAAATGTTGTTTGGGGCCACCACGGTGCCGCCCGCAGACTCGAGAGGAACAGACCAGAGGAGGAGCCGTGCGTTCGCTGCCCCTGACCGCCGACTCCCTGTAGAGATGATGCCCTCGGGAAGCCCCGCCTCAAGAGCCTTAAGCTCTCTTCCTAACGAGAACGCGTGCAAGCATCTCAGGAGGAGGAAGGACGGCCCGTGACCCTGCATGGGCCTGTCACCCACAGTCAGGGTCAGATCCCGCTTCAGGAGCCTCCGCCATCCATCGATCCACATTGATTTATCTGCCCAGGCTACTTTAAAGCAGATTCCAGACCTGTCACCTTCACCCATATATACTTCAGGATGTGTTACTAAACAGTACGGACGTTTTCTTAACAAAACACAATGCCATTATCACAACTAGCAAAATTAACAGGAGTTCCTTGGAAAGGTCCATAATGAACCTTCTCCATAATGCTTCTTTCTCCGTGACCTGTCTGGTAGTCGCACGTGTTCACACTTGCCCACCACCCGGGACAAAGGCCTCAAGCCCGCACAAGGGATCACAGCCCGGGCCCCCCACACGTGGCTGCCCCCCTTCTGAAGGAGAGAACAGCAACACCAAAGGGGCCGATGGAAGAGGCCCTGGCCCGAGAAGCTCACGGCCGGAGCCTGCACGGTCCGCAAGGGCTGCGAGGGCGGCCAGACGAGCGCGACTGTGCTGAGAGCTGGAGAGGCAGCTCCAAGTGACAGAGTGACGAGGTGGCTGCGCTCCTAAGTGTGTGTCCTTGCACATGGCTTCCTGGCTGCTCTCGGGAAGGAGGGGCGGCTGAGCCTAAGTCAGCAGCAAGGGGCCTGCTGACAGCAGCCGCGGAGGCTGCGGGTACGGTGCTTAGAAGTAAGCTCCCCAGAAATCAACTCGGCAGATTTTCAACAAGGGTGCCAGGACCATCCAACGGGGAAAGAAGGGTCTTTTCAACGAATGGCATAGGGGCACCACATGGAAAGAATGAATCTGGACCGCCACCTGTCACCATACGTAAAGTTACCTCAAAGTAGATCGTAGACTGAAATGTAAAAGCTAAAACTATAAAACTCTTAGAAGAAAACATGGGAGGAAATCTTTTTGAACTTGGGATAAACAATGATTTCTTAGATCCTACACCAAAAGTACAAGAAATTAGAGACTAAGGTTGGACTTCACCAAAATTAAAAACTTTTGTGCTTCAGAGGAAACCATCAAGAAAGTGAAAATACAACCACAGAATGGGAGAAAATATCTGCAAATCATATGTATGATAAGGGACTGAACATACAAAGAAACACTTACAACTCAATAAAAAGACAACCCTACTAAAACATGGGAAAAGGATATGAATAGACATCTCTCCAAGAAGACACACAAATGGCCAAAAAGCACAGGAAAGATACTGAACACCACGGGACATCAGGAGAGACCAGCTCACGCCCACTGGGATGCCTGTGATCGAGGGGCAGCAAGAACAAGTGTTGGCGTGAGTGTGGAAACTGGAACCTCACAGGTTGCCCGAGAGAATATAAAGTGAAGTTTCTTTAAGAAACAGTTTAACAGCTTCTCAAAAAGTTAAACACAGAGCTACCATATGACCCAGCAACTCCACCGAGGAATTTACCTAAGAGGATGGAACACATACATACACATAAAAGCTTCCACAAGGATTGTCACAGCATTATTATTCATAACAGTCCCAAGGTGGAAACAACCCAGATGTCCAGCCACAGGTAAATGGAAAACAAAATGTGGCCTATCCACACAATGGAACATTATTCACCCACAACAAAGAATGGAGTCCTTCCTGAACATGCTGCAAAATGAATGAGCTCTGGAAACATCCTGTCACGTGAAAGCAGCCAGTCTTGAGAGGATCGCACGTAACACGACTGCACCTGAACAGGCAAAGCCCAGGCACACTTGCCTCTGGATCAGGGGTGGCCCAGGGTGAGAAGAGGAAGGAGAGGGGGTGAGTGTGAACGGGGCACAGGCTTCTTCTTGAGGGATGAAAAGTGTGCTAAAACACGACCATGGTGCCGGTAGCACAGCTCTGTCAACACGCTAACTTCACTGACGTGCGCACTCCGAACGGGTGAACTTCACGGTACAGAAATCAAATCTCAATGAAGCTTTTCAAAAAACGTGGTATCTGGGGACTTGCCTGGTGGCGCAGTGGTTCAGAATCTGCCTGCCAAAACAAGGGACACGGGTTCGAGCCCTGGTCTGGGAAGATCCCACGTGCCGTGGAGCAACTAAGCTCATGCGCCCCAACTACTGAGCCTGTGCTCTAGAGCCCGCGAGAGCCACAACTACTGGGCCCACGTGCCTAGAGCCCGCGCTCCGCAGCAAGGGAAGCCACCGCAATGAGAAGCCCGTGAGCAGCAACGAAGAGTAGCCCCCGCTCGCCGCGACTAGAGAAAGCCCACGCGCAGCAACGAAGACCCAGCGCAGCCCAGAAAGAAAGGTGGTGTCTGTATTTCTTATCCTCAGAATACCGGTTTTGAAGACAGCAATCCACCAGGTATTTTTCTCTGGCCTGTAACTAAGCTTGTTCAGTTCGAAAGGAAAATTTTTCCTATGCTCAATTTGAGAAGGAAGCAAGAAAGACAGAAAATAGTGGAAACTGCTAACTAGTGTTAATCGTCTGCAGTAAGGAAACCAGATTAAATGTATGCAGACTCTTTACCACATGAATAATTTCATGTTCAGCTGCTGTGAACAGCACAGCAAAAAGGCACCTGTTTGCCCAACAAAACGAGGAACTGTGCTAGTGATTATGTTTAACTCTAAGGCTAACGAGGAGAGCTCAAGGGAGCAGGAGGGTCGAAACAAAGTCTTCTGGTTGGAAGGAGGTGTTGAAAAAACTGCTAACGTCAAGAGCTATACAAACACCTTCTCAAATAAAGTGTCTGACGATCTCAGTCGTAAAGAGAAGAAAAGGGAACACCCCAAAGTTGTGTACCCACATTTTGATTTACCTAACACCAAACCCAATCATCTCAGTACAGAAACAAAACACAACTACTGCCTTTGCTCACCTAGGTCTAGGCTGCTTTTAGCTCCACACCTAATGTGCCTTAAGTAAGTTTCCACAATACTTTCAGTTTTTCTTCTAAAAAACTAGAGACACAGCAGCTAACGCTCAAGATAAAAGGACTCTAAGAATCGGGTGCAGGACACGACTAAGTCAGCGCTAAGGCAGAGAAAAGGGAGGAGAGGCGGGGTCCTGTCTCTGGAGACGACCGCGCCCAGCGGGAGCCGCGCAGGAGGGCTCGAGTGTCAGACCCGCCACCGGACCGGACCTCGGGCTCTAACTAGCCAGCCAGGGCCTCCAGGCCCCAAGTGCTGGCTCTTTTCTGCGACTGTTTGCTTCATTATATTGAAAGCTTTTGTCTGATTTACAGAAGGTAAAGAATATGATGCCGTCTTCCATCTCGCCACCACACAAGCCCACCAGAAAATAAGGCAATACATACCAAAAAATTGTCCACTTGAAATTCGTAAGTATAGGGCTTTAAGGAGACAGACAGCCGCTCCTCAGAAGCTGGGGAGAATCCAACGGAGAACCGGCAGTGCAGGGAGGGGGGAGGCTCCTGTGTCCACTTCAGCTCCCAGACAAAGAACACCGCCTGCCTGCTGTGGATGCGCTGCAAGGGAGTCGGCCGTCACTGCCCGCGCACGCGACACAGGCGCTCAGTCCAGGGGGCGCCTCCCGCCAGGGGGGCGAGAGGGTCGGGGGAGGCGGTCCCCCAGGGCCCGCTTCCCCACACGCCGCCTGCACTGCCCCGCCCGCCTCCCCAGCACTGCCCTCAGCTGCCCTCGAGGAAGACTGCCTCGAACTGGTCAAAAGGGTCTCAGCCTTTGTGATTCCATAAGCTCTACAGCACAGGGGATTATTTTAAAAAGCATAAAGAGCAGTTACTAGTATTCAGTATCCCATACATTCCCAAAGTGGGAAATGTCACCAAACAGTTAAAGGGACATCCTTACACCCACGCCAACTACTGTGTATTTGCCACTAAGTGAAGTAAGGAAGGGAGCTGGCACCATCTCGGGCAACAGTCCATACCTACAAGCACAGTGACAGACCCGGCAAGCATTTGAAATGGGTCAAATGCTGGGAAAAAACCTTTGAAAATGCTAAAGATCAGACATCCATTAAGAAAACCTTTGATCTTCTAAACACTCAGCACTGACTGTCTAAAAACACACGCAACCAATGAACAGAAAAGACAGGGCCAGGATTCAGCCAGACAGTGTGAACGTGAACGTGACTCCTTTACAAAGCTACCCCGACACGTGAGAGCCCATCGCTGGGCAAGGCAGTCATGTACGCGGCAGCCACTGTTTCTGGCGGTGATGGCGTCCCCGCAATCAGCATGCGACTGACCAGGACAAGCTTGGATAAATCTGTGTGTGGAGTCTGACAAATGTAAGATTTACTTTTTCTAAAAATACAAATATCACCCTATTTCTTACTCCACGTGCTGTGCCACTCGGCCCACAGCGAACCGCAAACACGCACATCGCAGCAACACAGCCGCATGTCAGCGCGTCGTTCCCTACACGGAAGGGCTCAGCTGAAGCACACGGTCACTTCCATCAACATCACTACACTCTTGCTCTCCTCTGCGTTCTGCCGAGAGGTTTGTGCTCGGCTCTCGGAAACGGTTACCTGTTCGGATTCCGTGTTCAGCGGTATTAGTCGCAGGTCGGTACTATCACCAGTATCCACAAGATGACTATCTGACAGCTGAAAGTCGAGTTCTGACAAATTCTGGACACACACTTGAACATATTTCCTAAAGGAGAAAAATAATAAGATTTTGCCATTTAAGAACTTTATCAAATACATTTTGGCTGTATTAAGAAGATGTTCTGTAAGGAATCAAAAAAGTGACACAGGAAAATAAGAACCAGTTGTTAACATGTATTTCTACTTTTAATTTCACATGTAAAAGTGTCAGAAAAAAAACAAATCTTTCTATGCAAGCTATCTCTTAGGAAAAATGGGTCTAAGAATATTCTGTTTTGGATACTTTATTACACGACTGTAAGTGATTTTCCTAAACATACAATAGCTTGCCATGAGTCATGGAAGAAAGAGTAACGATTACTCTTCATCTACAGAAGTAACGGTTACTCACTGACAAACAAGGTCAGCACGGAATTCACTTGAATTTCTGTTACACGTAAAGAGGAGTTTTGAAAAGCCAGGCTCGAATAAAGCAACCCAGGTTCTCTGTAGAGCTGCTGGTGTTTTTAACCGCCACACACTGAGTCTCCTGACGCGGGGACAGGTGAAGCACAGGATGACACCTGCAGACTTCCTTGTCCAAAAACTGAATCTGAACCTAGTCAAGCCTCTGAAGCAGCATATCTCAACTGGGGACAATGTCTGGGGCCATCTGTGGCTCACACTAAGGGTACGGAGGGCGAGGAGTGCCCCTGGCAGAAAGCGGGGGGCCAGGGGTGCTGCCAAACAGCCAAAACACAGGGACCTGACCGAGCGTCGGGAGTGCTGAGACTGCAAGCCCCCCTCTAGAGGTGACAGACAGCAGCTGACAGGGAGCTACTTACACAAACCCACGAGGACGTGACCAGGGGAATCCAGAATGGCAACTGACCCAAGTCTGGCAACGGGCCAATGGCTTGAAAACAGGGAGAGGAGGGATAAGAAGGGATCTCAGAAACAGAGGGGACTGTGTTTGAATCCCACATCCTACAAACCAAATCTGAGTATGGGCTGGGCGCTATAGGACCCAGGGAATTACTGCGAATTTTAACAGGTGGACAGTGGCATCATGGCCATGAGAAATAATGCTCAGCGTCACCAAAGCCAAGCTCTGAACAGTAGGGCCTGCAGGTAGGGGAGCCTGGGAAAGGGGCCCGAGGTCCTTTACCGTGTCCCGGATGACAGCAGGGAGTGCGTGGTCCTGAAGGGCATGCTGAACGTCAGAGAGATGACGGTGGAGTAGATGGACCACGGGCAATCGATGGACACCTGAGGAGAGACGGGGGACAGGCGTTCAGACCCCTCATCACACGGGACAGGCACCGCCACCACCATCCATCCAGATCTGTGGTGGCTGCCCATTTCCTAGACATTTGATGTCTTTACCATTTCTTATCCAGAGAGATAAACCCCATTAAACATATACACAAACAAAGGAGAGATAAATGAGCCATCAGCACGGTATCAATGGCTCCGAGCAGACGCCGCAGCCCGCAGCGCAGACCCTACCCCGTTATTCTCACGGGCGTGTGGCCACAACGCCAAATGTGTTTTTCATGTGCAGGAGGTTATGACAAAGTGCTTTTAGTCACTCATGTGCAGATGGTACTAATCAATCATTAACTATTACAAATCAAGTGAATTACCCAAACTCTCAATCCACAAGACACTGAATACATAACTACAAACCAATCTGGGGCTGTCGTGTGGACCAATAAGCTATTAACTTCCTTAAGGGCAGAAACCAGTTCCCAAGCTTGTATTTTATTTCCCCCACAAAGGAACGTACTGAGTACAGAACGTGCGCTTATTGTTGTAAGTAGCATCTTTGCCTCCTGAACTCTGTTACCAGATAAGGAGGGAAGAAATTTCAAGGACTGAAAATTAAGACATTCTTTTTGAGATCCTGCCTTGCCTGGTATTCTATGCCATAATCCCTTTGAAATGACTGCTTTGATTAGCCTTTTATCCTACTGCTTTTGTGCATTCACTTCTTTTTTTTAAATTGTCCAATTTATTTAAACTAAAAAACAAAATAACAAAAAAACAATTCATCCATTTCTCTCAACCCCTACTCCACGCCTCGGGCAGCCACCAATATGTCCTTATCTATGAGCTTGGTCTTTATTTTTACTTTTTTAGATTCCACATATAAGTTAGATCACATGGTATCTGTCTTTGTCTTCTTTCACTTAGCATAATGCCCTCTAGATCCATCCACGTTGTCGCAAATGACAAGACTTATTCTTCTTTAAGGCTGAATAATATTCCTCTGTGTGTGTGTATGTGTGTGTGTGTGTGTATTACTCATCTTTATTCATTCATCCATGGTGGATGCTTAGGTTGCTTCTGTATCTTGGCTATTATACATAATGCTGCAATGAACACGGGGGTGCAGGTATCTTTTTGAGTTAGTGTTTTTGTTTTCTTCAGAAAAATACCCAGAAGTAGAATTGCTAAATTGTATGATAGATCTATTTTTAATTTTTTGAGGAACTTCCACACTGTTTTCTACAGTGGCTGCACCACTTTACATCCCCACCAATAATACATGAGGGTTCCCTTTCTGCCGACACTTATTATTTGTTGTCTTTTTGATGACAGCCATTCTGACAGGTGTGAGATGATGATCTCATTGTGGTTTTGATGACATTTCCCTGATGATTAAGTGATGTTGAGCATCTTTTCATGTACCTGTTGGCCTTCTGTATATCTTCTTTGGAAAAATGTCTGTTCAGATCTCCTGCACATTTTTGATTGGATTGCTTGTTTTCTTTGCTATTGAGTTGTATGAGTTCTTTATACATTTTGTTTATTAGCCACTTATCAGACATATGATTTGGAAATATTTCTTCCATTCAGTAGGCTGCCTTTTCATTTTGTCAATAGTTTCTTTGCTGTGTAGAAGCTTTTTAGTTTGACGGAGTCCCAGCTGTTTATTTTTGCTTTTATTGCTTTTGCTTTTGGTGTCAGATTGAAAAAATCAACATCAAGGTCCATGTCAAGAATTTACTACCTGTGTTTTCTTCTAGGAGTTTTATGGTTTCAGGTCTTACTTTCAAGTCTTTAATCCATTTTTAGTTCATTTATGTGTACAGTGTAAAGTCCAGTTTCATTCCTTTCTATGTGACTCTCCAGTTTTCCCAACACCTTTACTGAATGTCCTTTCCTCATTATACATTCTTGGATCCTTCATCATAAATTAATTGACCATACATGTGTAGATTTATTTCTGGGCTCTCTATTCTGGTCCATCGATCTATGTGTCTGTTTTCAGGCCAGTACCACACTGTTTTAATTACTATAGGTTTGTAATACATTAACGGTTTGAAATCAGGGAGCATAATACCTCCAGCTTTGTACTTCTTTGTCAAGATTGCTTTGGGGACTTCCCTGGTGGCGCAGTGGTTAAGAATCTGTGTGCCAATGCAGGGGACACAGGTTCAATCCCTGGTCTGGGAAGATCCCACATACTGCGGAGCAACTAAGCCTGTGTGCCACAACTACTAAGCCTGTGCTCTAGAGCCCGCACACCACAACTACTGAAGCCCGCACGCCCTAGAGCCTGCGTGCCACCACTACTGAGGCCCACGCACTCTAGGGCCTGCGTGCCACAACGACTGAGCCTGTGCTCCACAACAAGAGAAGCCACCGCAATGAGAAGCCCGTTCACTGCAACAAAGAGTAGGCCCCACTCACCACAACTAGAGAAAGCCCGCGGGCAGCAACAAAGACCCAACGCAGTCAAAAAAAAAAAAAAGATTGCTCTGGTTATTTGGGGTCTTCTGTGGTTCCACACAAACCTTAGGATTGTTTCTTCTATTTCTGTGAAAAATCCCACTGGAATTTTGATAGGGATTGCACTGAATCTGCAGACTGCCTTGGGTAGTATGGACATTTTACAATATTAATTCTTCCAACCCATGAGCATAGACTATCTTTCCATTTATTTATGTCTTCTATTTCTTTCGTTAATGTCTTCTGAGTTTCAATAAACAAGTCTTTTACCTTCAGGGTTAAATTTATTCCTAGGTATTTTATTTTTTGATGCAATTGAAAATGGGACTGTTTTCCTAATTTCTCTTTCTGACAGTTCATTGTTAGTGTAAAGAAATGCAACAGATTTTTGTGTACTGGTTTTGTATCCTGTAACTTTACTGAATTTGCTCACTAGTCCTAACAGTATTTTGTGTTGGAGTCTTTAGATTTTTCTCTATATAATATCATATCACCTTCAAATAGTGACAGTTTTACTTCTTCCTTTCCAATTTGGATGACTTTTATTTATTTTTATTGCCTAATTGCTCTAAGACTTCCAATACTATGTTAAATAAAAGTGGTGGGCATCCTTGTCTTATTCCTGATTTCAGAAGAAAAGCTTTCAGCTTTTCACCACTGATCACAATGTTGGCTGTGGGCTTGCCATATATGGCCTTTATTATGTTGAGGAACATTCCCTCTGTTCTGGCTTTGTTGAGAATCTTTATCATAAATGGATGTTGAATTTTGTCAAATGCTCTGTCTGCACCTATTGACAAGATCACATGATTTTTAATCCTTCATTCTGTTAATGTAATGTATCACATTATTTTGTGGATGTTGAACCAGCCTTGCAATCCTGGAGTAAATCCCACTTGATCATGGTGTATAATCCTTTTCATGTCTTGTTGAATTTGGTTTGCTAATATTTTGTTGAGGATTTTTGTACCTATGTTTATCAGAGACACTGGCCTGTAATTTTCTTTTCTTGTGGCATCTTTGTCTGGTTTTGGTATCTGGGTAATGCAGGCCTGTAAAACAAGTTTGGGAGAGTTCCTTCCTCTTCTATTTTTTGGAAGAGGTTGAGAAGGACTGGTATTAACTCTCTGAATGTTTGGTAGAATCACCAGCGAAGCCATCTGGTCCTGGATTTTTGTTAGTTGGGAGGTTTTTTGAAAACTGATTCAATGTCCTTACTAGTAATCAGTCTGTTCAGATTTTCTATTTCGTCATGACTCAGCCTTGGTAGGTTGTATGTTTCTAGGAATTTATCCATTTCTTCTAGGTCATCCAATTTATTGGCATGTAATTGTTCATAGTACTAGTCTCTTATGACACTTTGTATTTCTGTGGTGTCACTTGTAACATCTCTTTCATTTCTGATTTTGGGTCCTCTTTTTTTCTTGGTGAGTCTAGCTAAAGGTTTGTCAATTTTACCTTTTCAAAGAACCAGCTCTTAGTTTCACTGATCTTTTCTATTATCTTTTTAGTCTCCATTTCATTTGTTTCTCCTCTGATCATGTTATTTCCTTCCTTCCACTAACTTTGAGCTTTGTTCTTTTTCTAGTTCCTTGAGGTATAAAATTAGGTTATTTGAGACATTTCTTGTTTCTTGAGGAGGGCATTTATTGCTATGAACTTCCCTCTGAGAACTGCTTTCACTGCATCCCATAAATTTTGGTATGTTACATTTCCATGTTCATTTGTTTCAAGGTAGATTTTTATTTCTCTTCTGGTTTCTTCTTTGAACCACTGGTTCTTCAACAACATGTTGTTTAATCCCCACATATTTGTGCAGTTTGCAGTTTTCTTCATGTAATTAATTTCCAGTTTCATACCTTTGTGGTTGGAAAAGATGCTTGATATGATTTCAATCCTCTTAAGTTTATTAAGACTTGTTTTGCAGCCTAACATATGATCTATCTTGAAAAATATTCCATGTGTACCTGAGAAGAATCTGTATTGTTGTTTTTGGACGGTATATTCTGTAAATGTCTGTTAAATCCTCTAGTTTAACGTATTTAAGGCCTATGTGTCCTTATTCATTTTCTGTCTGGAGGTTCTATCCATTTATGTAAGTGGAGTATTAAAGCCCGTACTATTACTACACTGCTATTCTCCCTTTAGATACGTTAATATTTGCTTTGTATTTTAGGTGCTCCTATGTTGGGTGCATAAATACTTATGAACATTGTATTTTCTTATTGGATTGACCCCTTTATCATAACATAACACCCATCTTTGTCTCTTACTACAGTCTCTGATTTAAAGTCTATTTTGTCTGATATAACTGTAGCTACTCCAGCTTTTTTCCATTTCTATTTGCATGGAATACCTTTTTCCATCCCTTTACTTTCGGTTTGTGTGTCCTTACATCAAAGTGAGTCTCTTGTAGGCAGCTTATAGATGGGTCTTGATTTTTTAATCCATTCAGTCACTTTGTCTTTTGAGTGGAAAATTTAGCCATTTACATTTAAAGTAATTATTGATAGGTGTGTGCTTATTGTCATTTTCTTAATTGTTTTCTGGCTGTTTTTAAAGTTCCTCTGTTCCTATCTCCTTCTCTTGCTCTCTTCCTTGTGCTTTGATGACTTTCTTTAGTGGTATGTTTATATTCCTTTATCTTTTGTGTATTTACTATAGGTTTTGCTTTGTGGTTACCATGAGGTTTATATGTAGTAACCTACATCTATAACAGCCTATTTTAAGTTGATAACAACTTAAGTTTTTTTTTTTTTTTTTTTTTTTTTCGCAGTGTGCGGGCCTCTCACTGTTGCGGCCTCTCCCGCTGCGGAGCACAGGCTCCGGACGCGCAGGCTCAGCGGCCATGGCTCACGGGCCCAGCCGCTCCGCGGCATGTGGGCTCCTCCCGGACCGGGGCACGAACCCGTGTCCCCTGCATCGGCAGGCGGACTCTCAACCACTGCGCCACCAGGGAAGCCCGATAACAACTTAAGTTTGTTCCCATTCTAAAACTCCGCATTGTAACTCCCCCCTCCAACATTTTGTTTTTGAGATGTCACATTTTACATCTTTTTATCTTGTGTATCCCTTAACTAATTACTGTAATCATAGCTATTTTTACTGCTTTTTTTTTCACCTTCATACCAGCTTTATAAGTGATTCATCCACTACATTTATCAAATAGTTACCTTTCCAATGAGATTTATTCTTTCATGTGTTTCTGTTACTAATTAGCACAGTTTCTTTTCATCTTAACTAAATCTCTAACATTTCTTGCAGGGCTGGCTTAGTGGTGATAAACTTTAGTTTTTACTTGTCTAGAAAACTCTTTATCTTTCCTTCAATTCTGAAGGATAACTTTGCCACACAGAGTATTCTTGGTTGGAAGTTGTTTGTCCCCCACTCCCTCCCCCAGCAAGTTTAATATATTGTGCCAGTCCCTTCTGGCCTGCAAAGTTTCTGCTGAAAATCTGCTGATAGTTTTATGGGGTTCTCTTGCACATAACAGATTCTTTCCTTGTCTTTAACTTTTGACATTTTACCTATAATGTGTCTTTGTGTGAGTCTCTTTGGGTTCATCTTGTTTGAAACTCTCTGGGCTTCCTGGATCTGAATGTCTCTTTCCTTCCCCAGGGTAGGGAAGTTTTTAGCCATTCTTTCCTCAAGTAAAATTTCTGCCCCTTTCGCTCTCTCTCTTCTCCTTCTGGGACCCCTATGATGTGAATGTCTGTCTGTTTGATGTTGTCCCATAAGTCCCTTAGGCCATCTTCCATTGTTTCCAATCTTTTCTTCACTCTGATTGGACAAATCCCCCTGCTTTGTCTTCGAGTTGACTGGTTCTTTCTTTGCTTCATCTAGTCTGCTGCTGAACCCCTCTAGTGCATCTTTCAGTTCGGTTACTGTGCTCTTCAGCTCTGAGAGTTCTATTTGGTACTTTCTTATACGTTTCTATCTCTTTGTTGAAGTTCTCACTGTTTTCCTCCATTCTTCTCCCCAGTTCGATGAGCATCTTTATGAACGTTACTTTGAATTCTTTACCAGGTAAATTACTTATCTCTGTTTCATTAAGGTTATTTTCTAAGGTTTTATCTTGTTCTTTCATTTTGGAACATACTCCTCTGTTTATTCATTTTGCTGGTCTGTGTCACTTTCTGTACAGTAGATAAAATGACCGCCTCTCCCAGTCTTGAAGGAGTGGCCTCATGTAGGAGATAAACCTTGTTGTTCAACTCTGCCCCAGCTCTTGGCTGTCTCTCAAACCTTTGTGCTTGTCCAAGCAGCCTATTGTATTTCTAGTGGCTCCCAGGGGTTGAGGGTGTGCCAAGACCTGTCAGTGTCCCAAAGGGGAGGGTCCCAGCAACTACCTTCAGGCTCTTTGGAAGCCAGACCCTCAGGCAGCAGCTTTTAACAGTATGCAAAAATACAGTCCCATGGGACCACAAGCACACACTTCTACCCTTGGGTTGTCCAAAAGCCCTCGGAACTGGTATCTGTATTATAAGACATGGACAAACTCAGAAAAAGCACGATGCTAGTGACTGGTTCTGTGAGCTGACGGACTGTGGATTTAGGATCAAAGTCATGGATCTCTCAAATAACTGTCAATAAATACCAGCACCAAAGCATAAAATCTTAGCACTTCTTCCTTGCTAAGTATGATGTGATGTTTCAGGGAACAGAAAGTAAAGCACACCAAGACACAGAACTCCCTCTAGCCTAATCACCAGGACAAATGGACCACAGAGGCAAAGTCACTGCCCTCTAAGCAAAAACTGTATCTCTTACAATAAACCGTCCTTCCTCGAGTTGGGACAGAAAAGTTAAGAGCCTGTCTTTGTCTTTGCAAGATGCATCCCTCATCTAAGAAGGGGTGATTCACAGCCATAAATGCTAAACCCAACTCGAGCTTGTGGTACAGGGACTGGAAACCCGCCACCCCAACAGAAGTCATCTTGTATGTACTGTCTTTCAAAGCAAGTGGGACACGCAGAGGCTGCCCACAGCGCTGCACCGTCCCAGACCCTCCTTACTTTGTGGTCCATGGTAGCCATGCAGTGGCCACCTTTTTGTGTGTCCTTATGCTTCCCATGGGGCTCTGTCATCCCCAGCACGGTGCTCTCCCCTCCAGTTGCTGGAGCTGAAGGTAAAGAGAGAACTTCCAGTTCAAATTCGATCATGTGGTATGCAGGCGCAGCCGGCAGGCTGATGCTCGTGACCTTGTCAGACGACTGAACCCGGAGCGCAGCGTCAGAAGCCTTTTCTAGGGAAGACAGGAAAAGCCGCCTGTGACACAGTCCCCCGTGTCCTGGCTCCCTCCCCTCCAGCGGGCGATGGGCCCAGCGGTGAAGTTCCAGCCCAGCTCCTGCTGCTCATACACACACGGAAGAGTGTAACTGGGAAGGATCGCAGAGGGAGGGAGACAGGAAACTCAGGAGCAAGCCCCCGAAGACAGAGCAGCACTGCACGAAGGCTGTGCAGCTGAGCTCGGCTGAGAACCGTCACCGCGCTCAGTCTGAAGGCAGAAAGGAGACGCTTCGCACAGCCCGCCCGAGACCGCAGGTGTCCCGACAGGACATGCTCCCACTCCAACCCACCGCCAGACCAACTCCCACTGAGAAAGAGAGCTGCATCCTCCCCTCTCCAGACCTCGTGGCTGGGGACTGTGGGAGATGGGACCGTTTTAGGGCTTCCAACCAGTGTCTTAAAAGGCTCATTTGCTTTTTCTTTCTGCTGAGGAAAGTCGAGGAGGGTGGAAGGAGGCCGGAGGCCAGCAGGGCATCGCCATGGAGCGTGAGCCCAGGCAGCAACGCTGCATCACCAGACCACAGCGAGGTCAGCACCGCCGGCCACTGAGCGCGTGCACAGCTCTAAGTCTATTCCCCTCCAAGGTAACGCCCCACCTAGGGGAAGGGTTACAATCCACCTACAGGTGGAACATGGCCATGAAAGAGCTGCAAGGAGAAGCGGGCCTCAGACGCCACCTGAGGAAGGCAGGGATGACAGGCTCCTTATATCCTCACGGTGCATGACAACGCCAAGAACCCACCTTCGCCAGGCGACTGCTGCCTTACCTCTCATGTTGGAGTAGATCACTGCTCTGTTCTCTTCATGACCCAGGATAAGCATGGCTTCTACATTGCTGAGCTGAAGGCTGTCCCCATTTTTTACTGTATAATGGCCAGTAGTGACAGTGAACTTGACCTTCTGAGGAATACCAGCCAAAAGGCTATCTAAAGGGAAGAAGACAGCAATAAGCATCACTGCCAACCAAGAGCGCCAATGGAAGGCCTACCGTGAGTTAAAGAGCGCTGCTTCTGCTGCTAGAGGCGACCTGTTCACTGCACACACTCCATAAGGTCGCCCACTGTCCACCCTCAGCGCTCACCTCAGTTACGCGGTCTGCAGCGTTGAGGGGTCCTCGCTAGGCACAAGAGAATCTGAGAGCCTCAGGGACCTTATCACCACTTCAGTTTAGAGGGTTAGCGATTGTGGTGGCAACCGCGTCTACGAGGGTCTCAAAACCTACCCGCTAGCCAGTTATTGAGAGAAACTCAGATAACGACACTAAAGAAAAACCTAATGAAACCGCATGTGCTGCTGCTATTCAGATTTCCCTCTGGCCTTTCCAGATCTCTGGTTCACAGCAGCTCGACAGAAGATACGGTACACTTTCTCCTGGATAGAAATGGGGGGCGGGAACGGGCTGAGGTTTCCTAAGAATCGGCTCCAGGGAAGGCAGAAGGAAGAAGGCAAAAGACAAGACACAAGGAGGAGGAATAACAGAGAAGAGAGAGAGAGGGAGGAGAGGCGGGAGGTGAGAAAGGGAGTGTGGGCTGGGGCAGGGCGGGGGCGTGAGCCAGCACCTCCCAGGCTCTCCCAGCTGCAGGGCTCAGCCTTTCTCACAAAAGGTAAAAAACTACAAATAGAACTACCATATAACCCAGCAATCCCACTACTGGGCATATACCCTGAGAAAACCATAATTCAAAAAGAGTCATGTACCAAAATGTTCACTGTAGCTCTATTTACAATAGCCAGGAGATGGAAACAACCTAAGTGCCCATCATCAGATGAATGGATAAAGAAGATGTGGCACATATATACAATGGAATATTACTCAGCCATAAAAAGAAACGAAATTGAGCTATTTGTAATGAGGTGGATAGACCTAGAGTCTGTCATACAGAGTGAAGTAAGTCAGAAAGAGAAAGACAAATACCGTATGCTAACACATATATATGGAATTTAAGAAAAAAAAATGTCATGAAGAACCTAGGGGTAAGACGGGAATAAAGACACAGACCTACTAGAGAATGGACTTGAGGATATGGGGAGGGGGAAGGGTAAGCTGTGACAAAGCGAGAGAGAGGCATGGACATATATACACTACCAAACGTAAGGTAGATAGCTAGTGGGAAGCAGCCGCATAGCACAGGGAGATCAGCTCGGTGCTTTGTGACCACCTAGAGGGGTGGGATAGGGAGGGTGGGAGGGAGGGAGATGCAAGAGGGAAGAGATATGGGAACATACGTATATGTATAACTGGTTCACTTTGTTATAAAGCAGAAACTAACACACCATTGTAAAGCAATTATACCCCAATAAAGATGTTAAAAAAAAAAAAAAGGTTCTCTGAGGGAAGAACCACTGAGAGACTGCTGTGTTCGCACCTGAGGGCCTTTCCAGGTAGCCGGGGAGAAGCTTAAAAGCATAGAAATAGGTAGTTTAGAGAGATTAGATAGAGAAAACGCTCTCCTTGATCTTTTTTCCTCAAATGGAAGCAGCAAGCAAATAAATCCATTGTTTCTAGCCTAAACCACAGCGACACTCACTCCTTAGTGTTTTACTGAAGTGCCATGTGGTCTTCAATAATTTGTTTACACCAACTCCTCCTAATTGTCGGACTTAACAAAAAGGACAGCAGCACTGAATTTCCCAAATGCCATGCCCAGGGGTCAAGGTTAATCAACACTTTGAAAGGAAAAGCCTTTTGATCTGAGCACAGGCCCTAACTAATCTAGCATCCAGCCTCTGAAATGGAAGTCTAAGCAGGAAATTGCATTTACTTACGAAATTCTCTGCAGTAGACATCAGCTGAGATTTAGCTCCTTTTTCTCAGCTAATGTTTGGTAAACATGAAAGTAGCAATTACAGAAAAGCAAATATTCAGATGAACAAAAGAGCCAGAGTCAGTTCCCAGGCAAAAAAGTGTCTCTTACAGAGGGACACAGCTACAGAGGGCCACAAGCGTGACGCTGCAGAGAGCCCTCCTTCCACGTGCTCCCTTAAGGGAGCCAAGTGCAGCGCAGAACCCCCGCAGAGCCCCTGCGGCCCACTCACCGGCCAGCGGCTCCACGTGCAGCTGCGGCTCCTGCGAATACACGTCATACTGCACCAGCGGGTAGATGTGAGGAAGGACGAACCACACCGGGCCCACCGAGGCGCACAGCTGCCGCAGCGTGTAGGTTCCCGGCTCCTTGGCCTGGGGGCAAAACCGAGCATTCGCACAGCCGTCCTGTTCCTGCAGTGACGAGCTTCTCAAGGGGAAGCTGAGCCATAATCTCTGCAGTGACCGTTCTTCTCACCCTCTTTATCCTGCTGCTCTGTGCTAACACGTCTACACGCGGGCTGTTCAGAAGATCCCTCAGCATCTCTCAGTCGAGCACTTCCTGAGTAACTGATGCTTAAGTCTGACTTTACGCTTAATAACGCATTCTCAATTTAATAAGCTTTATCTGTGGCTTTCTCTTTGCAAAAGGTATTTAATGGAGGCAGGGAGCATGAAATTTAAGACCTGCTCTAAGACTAGACTAAAAACACACGTGGCAAATAGCTGTACTTTCCACTGGCCTCTTGGGCCAGTGGAGCTAACAGAAGCCTCTGCACTGGAGGAAGGTCTGTATCGGAGCGGGCCAGAGACAACTGTTTTGACATCCATCCGTGCAGCCACAAAAGGAGAAGAGAGCTCAACGTGAAAGCGCCATCTTCTCTGAAACTTCCTCCTTTTAGCAGATGAGGGTGTTTTCTAATACAAAGGGGAAAAGTCTAACTAAATCCAGTGAGAACACAAATAATTACCCATGTCAAGAACTTCATTCAAAATTTATCAACTGCCTTACAATTATATAAGTACAAAAGGTTTTTTCAAAACATCAGTCTGTTTTTCTTTAAGGATAAAAATCAAAGCCAGGTTAACAGGACAGAGATGTCTACTGGATTCCCAGCTTCTTCAGAGGGTTCCTGCGCGTGCCACCCGCTCTGGCCCCCCCTGAAGAAGACTCCCCGCCCAACACACACCTGCGTCCTGAACGTGATTGCGTTGGGCCCCGGCTCCAGGGTCACGGCGGTGCACTTCAGCACGTGGGCCCCAGCCTCCAGGGCGGCACCCGAGGGCGCTTCCAGGGACGCGCCACTCTCCTGCTTCCTTAGGAGCACGTGGACATTTTTGCAGATAATCCCTGTCGTGTGCAAGGAATTGTCAGAAGGACTTCTCTCAAACATCTCGCAGAGCTCCAGCGCAGGCAGGCTGTTCTGGGATGTGGGGAAAGGCGAGGTCTCTGCCGGGAAGCTGACAATCCCGTTGGCCGTCTTGTGCTTGGTGAGCCACTCGGCAGTCTTCCGGTAGTTGTTTTTCTCGATGCTGAAGTGGACGCTGATGGCAATCTGCTCCGCGTGGACAGGCACAGGCATCTGACTGCACACGGTTATCTCCACGGACAAGACACCACCCACATGGACCACAGCATTGGAAGGGGTAAAATGGAGATCTCTCAGTTGTGCAAAAGAATGCATAGGGAGTACTATTTTGTGACCTGTAAATACACAGTACCATGTTTTACTTCCTAAGTCACACTTCCAGATGCTATAGAGACTGCAGGACTGGGCCACCATCGGGCCCGCGGGAAGCAATAACGCGCAAAAGAGATGGTTCAGACCCTCCCAACCTTGTGCCATCTTCACACACCAAAGAGTTATTTTGTCAAAAAGAGAACAGAAACACATGCCTAGATAACTCCTGGAAATCATAAGACCTGAAGAAATTAAGGTTTCTAACTCCTGTTTTGGCAAACCCAAGAGAAATACAGGTCAACTAACTCCTCAGTTTCAAAACAAGATTTGTAAAGTCCAATTTCTAGAGCTGTTTCAGGGGATTCCACCACCTTCCCACGCACAGAAAGATTCTCTGGTAAAGATGCCCAAACCGCCCTGTACATCTGGAAATGAACCCGGGTGTGTGCCACCCTGTGAGGCCAGCCAGTGAAGTGAGAAGCCAGGAGGGCAGCAGGTCCCCAGCCCCAGAGGCACCGTCAGGGGAGAACCCACTGCATCCTCCAACTACCTTTCCACAAGCACTGGTGTGTCTAGAACATCCACAAGGCCACTGGACTGACCGGTAAGGGAGACGGTGCCGAGACTGATGCCATAAAATCACAAGAAAACAGGGACAATCACGGAGTATTTTCTTCACAGAGACGCCACGGAAAGCTGGCAGGAAAAGCGTTAACTGCACAGTCTCACGCATGTGCCACACACAGCAGATTCGGCACACAGCTCTACAATGACCAGTCTGGGCACATTAAAGGCTCTAAAACACAAATCAGTACCATGCTGCCCCTGAGAAACCCATGCAGATGGCTTGATGTGTGTGACGCGCACCCCAGCAGGCAACGACCACAGCAACCCAAAGCCAAAACCTCTGGAAACACTGGCTTTCAAGCAGTTAGCAACCGCTATGGACTGAATGCGGTCCCGCCAAAATTCTTAAGTGGAAGCCCTACCCCCCAGTGGGCCCTCTGGGAGACAGTTAGGGTTTGATGAGGTCATGAGGGATGCATGCCCTTGTAGGAGGATGCAGCAGACAGCCCTCTCCC